>NW_024412400.1:81774700-81816083 GCF_014898765.1 Herpailurus yagouaroundi | reverse complement strand
TTTTTTTTTTTTTTTTTTTTTTTGCTTTCATCTTGATAATGCAGTTTAATAGTATTGTCTATTTTCTTGGTAAAGTGTTCCTGTTTCATTATACAATGACCCTCTTTTTTTTTTTTAATTTTTTTTTCAACGTTTATTTTTTTTTTTATTTTTGGGACAGAGAGAGACAGAGCATGAACGGGGGAGGGGCAGAGAGAGAGGAAGACACAGAATCGGAAACAGTCTCCAGGCTCTGAGCCATCAGCCCAGAGCCTGACGCGGGGCTCGAACCCACGGACCGCGAGATCGTGACCTGGCTGAAGTCGGACGCTTAACCGACTGCGCCACCCAGGCGCCCCACAATGACCCTCTTAATTCCTAACAGATTTTTTTGCCTTAATGTTTATTTTGTTATTAATATAAACTAAGCATTCCTTTGGCTAGACATTGTTTGATATTCCCCCCTCTTATAATTTCATTATCAATTATTTTATTGTTTATTATGTAAGTTTTTTCTTTTGTAAATAGCATATATTTTGATATTGTTCCTTTAATCCTTTCTGAGAATCTTTTAATAGGCAATATTATATTTAACTGTCAATTTTTAATCCTTTGCATTTACTATAATTGGTGACAACTTTAGATTTATTTTACCATCTTAATTTTTTATATAGAAAACTATAGGGGTAAGAGAATGGACTCCAGACCCAGACTCTGAGTCTACTAACCATGTGAGTTTGAGCAAACTATTTAAATCATTTGCCTGCCAATTTCATAATCTGTAAAACGACATGCTTGTGATGCTCTTTGCCTGACATCATTGTAAGAATTCAATGTGAAAACACATCTAATACACTTATAATGCTGTCTAATTTTACTATAGGCATTTAATGGTTTTATTTGTTTATGTCATTTTATACTTTCCATACTATGCGTTCTTTGCACTTTTTCTTTTTGGTCTTCTTCCATTGGATTAACTTCAGGGTCACATAACTTATTTCTTGTTCTTGTCCTTACTAATTTCAAAGTTTTACATTGCCATTTATATTCTTTTGTGATTACTTTTAACTTCTTAAAGTTTAAGTTAAAAGTTTAATCAGTAACTTTGCTTTCCACACAAACAATACAAAAATGGGAAGATTATTTATTCACATATTTCTCAATATTTTGCTCACCATTGCTTCTTGCAGCCCATTTCTTCCAGGCCTTAAAATCCTTCTTTCTGCAGGAGGAGCCTATCAGGGAAAATTCTCTCAGTTTTGGTTTATCTGAAATTTTCTTCAGATGACCCTCATTCTTGAGAGATTGGCTGGGCAGAG
Organism: Herpailurus yagouaroundi; assembly: GCF_014898765.1. Taxonomy (NCBI): domain Eukaryota; kingdom Metazoa; phylum Chordata; class Mammalia; order Carnivora; family Felidae; genus Herpailurus; species Herpailurus yagouaroundi. The sequence continues at coordinate 81,814,785 of NW_024412400.1, read as the reverse complement.
AATTATAGGTTGACAGTTATGTCTTTCCACACTGTGAAGCTATTCTTCCATAATCTTGATCCCTATTGGTTTTGTTGTGCTATCTATAGTCAGTCTAATTACAGTTCTTTTTATGTAATGTCTTTTCTATTTCAGTTGTATTTTACATATTCTCTTTGATTTAGTGTTCTGAAGTTTTAATAAAATATGTCTAAGTGTGGAATTATTCATTCTTTATAGAGCTTATGCTTCTTGATAATGAAGAATTTTAATTCTGTAAATTCTCAACAATGTTGTTTTCAAACAATTATGTTGTTATTTTCCATATGGTTGTCTCTTGGAACTCCTATCAATTGTGTGTTGGGCATGCATAGTCTATTCTCCTTGTCTCTGAACTTGTCTTCATGTTCCTATCTCACTGTATCTGTACTGCATTCCAGATGATTTTATCCAATTTATCGTTCAATTCTCTAAATCATGCTTCAGTTCTTATTAGCCTCCCCAAAACTATTTAATGGTGATATTTTGATAGACCCCTTCTGTGAGACATTTTCTTTTCTTTTTTATATTATTTATTTTGAGAAAGAGAGGGTGTTAGTAGGGGAGGGAGAGAGAGAGAGAGAGAGAGGAGAGAGGGAATCCCAAGCAGGCTCCACACTGTCAGCACAGAACCCAACGTGGGGCTCGATCTCATGTACCTTGAGATCGTGACCTGATCCAAAATCAAGAGTTGGAGGCTTAATCGACTGAGCCACCCAGGCGCCCCTGTGAGAGATTTTTTATGATCTAATTGGTGGAATGTCTCTTCAGAATGTTTTTATATTTGCTTTGTTAGGCACTCACTGATCTGGAACCAATTTTTATCCTAATTATTGAGATGAGAGTTTCTCTATCTTGCAATTATTGGTAATTCAGACTCTAATATTCAAAGCCTTGGGTTCAGGTTTCCAAGTTCTATGTTTTCTTTTTTTCCATCCAGAATTGATGCAGGGAGGATCTTCACTGTTGTCTATCTTCTTCCTATGTCAGTGTATAGATTTTACTCTACTTTACCTTTTCACCGAGGTTTCTTAGGACCCCAGCTATATGCATCAATCTTTTATCCAACTTCTTACTTGAAGGAACTCAAGTTTTGTCATTAAAATTCAAGTACTAGACATTTTGTCTGATACTCAATGCTTCTCTTTATTGTGCCCTATGGTTTCCAGAGATTTGGCCCATGAACTGACTACTTTTCATGTTTACCACCTAGGGATTTTTATTCCATCTTCTTAGTTCAGCCACACATTTCATATATATATATATATGTGTGTGTGTGTGTATATATATATATATATATATATATATATATATATGGTTGTATTAAATCCAGCATCTCTAGTTATTCATAGTGGGAGGAATTTTATTCTCCTTCAGCCCACCATTTTACTAGAAGCATGTGGGATAGCACTGTTGATCAATTCCAATAATTTGTATATTGAAAGCTTGCCATGCATCAGACTTCACAGGAAAACATGGTACTATTTTCAAAAAGCTTTTAATTCAAATCTCTGTTTATGGTAATGGCAACAAATATCTCCTTTTTCGAGTGTTAGGAAACCAGAAGGTTATTTTAAATATTCAGCTAACCTTACAGCAAAACCCAGACACTTCGGCTTCACGGCGGGGACCTTCCATTTTCAAAGACCAAAAATGAATACAGTAAAACCTTGGTTTGCAAGCATAATTTGTTCTGGAAACATGCTTGTAATCCAAAGCACTTGTACATCAAAGCAATTTTCCCCATGAGAAATAATGGAAACTCGGGTGATTTGTTCCACAACCCAAAAATATTAGTATAAAAATGATTACAATACTGTAATATAATACAAAATAATAAAGAAAATGCAAAATATAAAGAAAAATAATAATGAACCTGCACTTACTTTTGTAAACCTTCGTGGCTGGTGTGAGGGCGACGAGAGGAGGGTTATTGTGCAGGACGACTTTCACTATCACTAATGGAATCACTGCTATCTGTTGGCTCAGTGGAATCTTTTTCTTTTCACCAACTTTAACAGAGAACCTATCCGAGGACTCTTGCTTTTGCCTCCTTTCGAGGATTTCATGGAAATGTGACATAGCATTGTCATTCAACAGATTCATTGCTCGCACTGTTACAGCCTTACTTGGGTGATGCTTTTCTATAAAATTTTGCACTGTTTCCCACATTGTACACATCTCCCTAATCTCATTTGAAGTGAGGGATTCCTCCGCCTTTTTCTCCTCCTCCTCTGCAGATGAGATCTCCTCCATAGCCTCTTGCTGTCGCTTGCGGTGCAGATCAATGAGTTCCTGGTGGTCAGCTCTAGATGTTCCACATCATGTACTACTCATATTGCAAGACATCACTCGTTTATCAAGTGAAAGTTTATGAGAAATGTTTGCTTGTCTTAAGGAATGCTCGCAGAACAAGTTACTCACAATCTAAGGTTTCATTGTATATAGATCATAATAATATAACAAATTATGCATTCTGGTTCTAGAAGCGTTACTAAGAAAAGAATTAGGAGCAGAACATAAAGATGGTGAAATTATATTAAAGTGAGAGATATTGACAAGTTCTTTGAAAAATTGAAATCAAAAGAAAAATAAATTATTCACAGCCATTGAAATTCGGAGGTTCTCAATAGTAATTTGGGGTATTTATCACATGCTGTATTCATATGTACCCCCCAAATGTGAAATTTCAAATACAGTATGCATGAATTAGTTGATAAAATACCTTAAAACATAAAGCATACCTTAAAATATAAAGAATATATTTTAGTGTTCATTGCTCAACTGTTTTGTCTAATAAGTTGATCAGATATAGCTTCATGAAAGGTGCCAGGTATTACTATGTAATTTCAAATTCCAGTCTAAAACTATATCAGTTTTGGGGCCCCTCGGTGGCTCAATTGGTTCAGCATTTGACTTCAGCTCAGGTCATGATCTCACAGTTTGTGGGTTCGAGCCATATATCGAGTTCTCTGCTGACAGCTGAGAGCCTGGAGCCTGCTTCAGAGTCTATGTCTCCCTCTCTCTCTGCCCCTCCCCTGATCACACTCTGTCTGACTCTGCCTCAGAAATAAATAAACATTAAAAAACAAATAAACCGATATCAGCATTTCAAAAATGGAAAAAATATATAACTTTTATATTTTTCTTATTTTTATTTTTTTAATTATTTATTTTCAGACAGAGAGAGAGAGAGAGAGAGCACAAGAAGGGGAGGGGCAGTGAGAGAGGGAGAGAGAGAGAGTCCCAAGCAGGATCCACACTGTCAACACAGAGTCCAACGTAGGACTTGATCTCACAAACCCATGAGATCATTACCTGAGCTGAAATCAAAAGTGGACACTCAACCAAGTGAGCCTCCCAGGCAGCCCCCAACTTTTATATTTTTAAAAGTCATTTTCTTCCTTTCTGTCTTTTTCTTCCTAAAATCAAGTGAAACTCATGGCTTGAAATCCCAAATAAATTACTTCTGTCATAGCTTTTTACCTGTATGCCAGTTATAAGTAGTATCTGAACACAAATTCTAACGAACAAATGGGTGTGTTGTGAGGAAGCAGAAATAAAAGTCACTGCGTGAAGGAGCAAATATAATTTAAAATTACTCCTTATTCATTTACTGAAGAGTAAAAAGCTTATTAAAATCAAAAATTATAGTCACCATGGTTTAAGCTGTAAATCCATAAATTTCAGATGTATTTTATTGCATAGCTATTCTTCTAAGTGATGAGAACCATAAAGAGCTTTCAGACAGCCTCTCTTACTGCAAGTTCATCATATTCTTAATTGCTTTTGCTAAAAAATGAAACTGATCTATAAGTTAATAAGCAGATAGGATAATTTCTAATTTAGATCTTAATTCCAAGCCTGCCTGAAAACTAAGCAAAGAAAAATATGCTCAGAGGACGTGATGGATCAGCAAAGGCTGATTATTTCAGCCTCAACTAATGGGGTGGCAACATTGTAGACTAAGTCACAGATCAAAAGCCAGTCTCTGCATGCTTCCGGTGTTTCTCTTTGTCTTTGGCCAAATGCTAAAATGTTTCTTAATAATGGAACATACTAAACAAAATTATCTATTAAGAAAGCTGTGTCAGGATTCTGAGTATAATAACCCCTTATTTTCTGTAGAAATATGGGATTTATAAAGGATTTCTGCATAGAGGTCTGATAATATATACCTAAGTAAATTAATGCTCTGAGAAGCAAAATGACTTTCCCAAGCACAAACAACTAATTAATTTCCAATAGGAATAAAACTCATTCTTTCTTCTATACCACGAACTTCCTCATATACTGAAAGTGTAGGTTTAATAATTGAATACTTCTTCTTTTGTCACACCCTTTCTCCTTCCTTGTAATCAGAACAATCATTGCCTCTGGAATATGCGCTCCCCCCCCCCCCCCCCCAAAATGAGCAGAACCCTTTACAAAGAAAGCAATCCATTTCTGGTATAGTTATAGGAGCTCCCAATAGCCCAACCCTACTGTTGATAAGAGCTATAAAGTCCACAAAAAAACAAAACAAAACAAAAAAAACACACAAAAAAACACACAAAGAACAAATGAACAAAAAAACATCTATAGACTACGGATAGGAGTCATGATATGGGGAAGCAACAATAGCAACAATATGAGGGTGAATTTTCAGGGATCCCTACCCCATTTAGAAGTATTTCAAGGTAAACTGCAACTTCAGATTGACACAGTGTGGAAGTTCCAAAACTTTTTTTTTTTCTGGCCACAGGAAACAAAGAAAGGAACATGGGTGGGCTGCAGATGTGGGTAGATGGTAGAGAACTAGGGAAAGAATCCTTCATTCTGGGAATAAACTCTCATACATTTCAGCCCAACTGCAGGTAGAAGACTGACCCAAACAACAGAATAACATTTAAGAAACTGAAATGAAACTTGAACAACCATCCTCAGAAAATGAGACAGAATTTATAATCTAGATATAACTGGGTTGATTGTGGGGCGCCTGGGTGGCGCAGTCCGTTAAGCGTCCGACTTCAGCCAGGTCACGATCTCGCGGTCCGTGAGTTCGAGCCCCGCATCAGGCTCTGGGCTGATGGCTGAGAGCCTGGAGCCTGTTTCCGATTCTGTGTCTCCCTCTCTCTCTGCCCCTCCCCCGTTCATGCGCTGTCTCTCTCTGTCCCAAAAATAAATAAACGTTGAAAAAAAAAATAACTGGGTTGATTGACTGCTAAGAGATAAATAAAAATTCTTTCCAAAGAACTATAAGCAAAATCTACAGTTTAAAAAAATAAAACACTCACCAATTTTCCTGACACAATCCCAAATCAACTGACATACCCAGAATTAGGAACTGCTAGCTGTTCTAAGAACAAGGCAACAACAGATGCCAACCTGAGATGACATAGATGTTGAAATGGTCAGATAGGACTTTAAAGCAACTATGATAACTGTGTTTCATGGGGTAAAGAAAATATATTAGAAAAGAGAGGAAATCACAGCAAAAAAATGGGGAACAACAAAGAAATTTTAGACCTAGCAGAATGGAGATGACAGAGAAAAATGTCAGTGAACTTGAACACATATCAATAGAAATTACCAATCTGAAGAAAAGAAAAAAATAAGATTGAAAAAAAATTAAGAAGGTCTCAGAGACCTTTAGGACAATCTAAAAAGGCTTAACATATGCATAATTGGTGCCCAGAAGGAAAAGAAGAGTAAGGACAGGAAGGAAAAAAAAAGATTAAAAAAATTACGAACCCCATTAAAAATTTAGATAAAGGGTATATATTTACAGATTCAAGAAAGTCAATAACTCCCAAGCAAGACAAACCCACAGAAACCCATGTTTATACAAATTATAATCAAACTTCTAAGTAGCAAACATAGTGAGAGTATCTCAGAAATAGACAAAAATGACACATTACGTGCAAGATAACAATTTAAATGTCTGCATATTTCTTTGTGTCATATGGATAAATTAACTTAAGCTAAATCGCACCTAAGTGCAGGAGGTAAAACTATATAAAACTCTTAGAAAAAACTCTGTGTAAATGTTGTACCCTTGGATTAGTCAATGTCTTTTTTAGGGATGACAACTAAAACACAAACAACCATAGAAAAAAGATAAATTGGGCTTTATCAAGATTACAAATGTGCGCTTTAAACAGCACTATCAAGAAAGTGAAAAGGCAACCAACACAATGGAAGAATATGGAGCAAATCATATATCTCATATGGGACTAGTACCCAGGATATATAAAGGATTCATATGGTAAAAAAGGCAAATAAATTTTTTATAGAGGCAAAGGATTTAAATAGATATTTCTCCCAAGAAGATATACAAATAACCAATAAGCACAAGAAAAATGCTAAAAGTCACAAGTCATTAGGAAAGTGCTAATCAAAACCACAAGGCAATACTAGTAGAATGGTCAGAATCAGAAAGTAAGATAATAACAAATGTTGGCAAGTATATGGAAAAGTCAGAACCCTAGTTCACTGATGATGAGAATGTGAAACAGTACAGCTGCTTTAGAAAACAGTGTGACATTTTCTCAAAAAATTAAATATAGAGTTACCATTTGATCCAAGAATTCCAATCCTATGTATATACCCAACAGAAATTAAAACATATGTCCACACAAGAATTTGTACATGAAAGTTTATTGCAGCATTATTTACAGCCAAAAGGTTGAAACAATCCAAATGTCCATCAACTGATGAATGAATGAACACAATGAGGTGTATCTCTACAAAGGAGTATTATGTGGCCATAAAAAGGAGTGAAGTGATAATATTGTCTGGGTTATTCATAAACCCTGAAAACATTATGTAAAGTCAAAGAAGCCAATCGCAAGGACTACATATGCTGTGATTCCATATATATTATATGTTCCGAATAGAGAATTCTACGGGGATAGAGAGCAGATTGTGGTTTCCTAGAATAGAGGAGCTGGAGGGTTAGGAATGATAGCTAAATAGTACAGGGTGTCTTTTGGGGGTAACAAAAATATCCTAAAATTGATTGTGATGATAGTTGCACAGCACCATTAACATATTAAAAACTATTGAATTTTACACCTTAAATGGCGACTATATGCTATGATATGTGAATTTTATCTCCATAAAGCTGTTAAAAAAAAAAAAAGGATAATATGTTAAGACCCAGTAGGGATTATTCCAGAAATATAAGGTTGGTATAATATTTGAAAATCAAGAGTGACATCAGCAAAATGGCAGAATAGGAGGAGATTCTAGTACTCAAACTCTTACAGAAACATCAATTTTGAACAGCCACTCACAAATGAGAATACCTTTATAGGAGCATAGGAGTCTGGCTGATAGGTCCCAGCTCTCTTGTAGCAAAAAAACCTAAGGGTAGATGCATTGAAGAGAGTAAGAAGAACAGTTTTACTATGATGTCACCTCTTGTGTGTGGGTGGAAGGAAGGGAGAGAGATAAGCAGGGAATGAGAATTATGGTATGAGGACATCTGTGTTTCTGTGTCTCGTGATGGGGTGGATGGAGAAATAACAGAGAGAATACAGAATAAATAACAGCTTGATATAAGATGATGTATTGTGAATACATTATGTATGGATATGTCCTGCTGGAAGTATAGATAGAACTTCCAGGTAGAGATATCCATGGGACAGTTAAATAAAAAGGTCTGCAGTTCAGAGTTTTCAGCTAGAGCTGGAAATATTTAGCATGTGGATGACAGTTGAAACCAAAAGACATGATGCCATGGTCCCTTAAGTGAACAAGGCAAAGGGCTAAGGATGAGCTCCTGGGAACACTGACATGACATCGAAAGGGTGAGTATAAGAAAAAGAATCTAGAGGGGCGCCTGGGTGGTTCAGTAGGTTAAGCTTCCAACTTCAGCTCAGGTCATGATATTGCAATTTGTGAGTTTGAGCCCCACATCGGGCTCTGTGCTGACAGCTCAGAGCCTGGAGCCTGCTTTGGATTCTGTGTCTCCCTCTTTCTCTGCTCCTCCCCTGCTCATGCTCTGTCTCTCTCTCAAAAATAAATAAACATTAAAAAATAAATTTAAAAAAAGAAAAAGAAAGAAAAAGAATCTAGAGGGGCGCCTGGTGGCTCAGTTGGTTAAGTGTTGGACTTCAGCTCAGGTCAAGATCTCGTCGTTTGTGGGTTCAAGCCCCGCATAAGGCTCACTGCTGTCCAAGCAAAATCCTCTGTTCCCCCCTCTCTCCCTGCCCCGTCCTTGCTCATGCTCTCTCTCTCTCTCTCTCTTTCTCTCTCTCAAAAAAAAAAAAACCTTAAAAAGAAAAAGAAATCCAGAAGAAAATTAAACTTAAATAAAGTTAAAATAATAAAATAAAACTTAAAAAGAAAAAGAATCCAGAGAAAATTAAGGAGATTCTGAGAGGTTAGAGGAAAGCCAAAAAGAGAGGGCTATTACAGAAGCTCAGAGAGGAAATACAACACAATGGGAAGATGCAGCGGCCATTTTCAAATGCCAATTTGGGATCACCACATTTCAAGGGAAGCAACTAAAGTGTTTAATCCAGAGAAGATAAAACCACAAGATAGAAGCAGAAACAAGTACAGAGTTGGTCTTCTGATATCTGCAGACTAATGATGCATAAAATGGAGTAGCTTTTTGTGTATATGAGGGCTCAAAATCCAGAACTAGGATCAATACATTGAAGGTTCAGAAAGAAAGATTTCAGCTCCATTTAAGGAAAGGGAAATTTAACAAAAAATTCTGCATTTGTGAGAATTATCAAAACATAAAATGGGCTGCCTTGGTGGAGGTTGTTAGTACTAGACTGATAGACCACATGTTGGAGGATCAGGGGTTCATGTAGAGAGACACCATATATGTATCACCATTATCCAGAAGTACTTAATAAACAGTGTGTTGAATAACATGTAATTGTTAATGGTTAGCCATTTTTAACCAACAAAAATGACAATTTTGTTTAGTTCAATCTAGTATTTACTAAATGGAAAAAATATTGAAAAATAAATAAATAAATAATGAATGAATGAATGAATGAATGAATATTGGACTAAGAAGTCCTTTTGATTTTCAGTCAATAAAAATATATATGCTTTAAAAAAAATCTGTTCTAGGGGTGGCTGGGTGGCTTAGTGGGTTAAGCTTCCTTCCAACTCTATTTTGGCTCAGGTCATGATCTCGAGGTTCGTGAGTTTGAGCCCCACATCAGGCTCTGCACTGTCACTGCAGAGCCTGCTTAGGATACTCTCTCTTTCCCTCTCTCTCTCTGCTCCTCCATCTACTTGCTCTCTCTCTCTCTCTGTCTCAAAATAAATAAATTAAAAAAAAAATAAAAAATAAAAAGTCAGTTCTAAAAACACTGAGGGAAATAACACAAATTGACTATATGGTGTGCTAGAAGGAGATATGTTCCCTTCCATTCTCACACAGAAATTTTTAAAGGGGTCCAAAAGCAATATTTTAGTTAAGTGTTATTATATACTTATTTACTTGAGTAAATTTAATGATAAATATTGCATTGAAAGTCAATTGTAAGTTCTGTAGACCGAACAGCAAAATTATTATTTTATTATTATTGTTATTGATAACACCAAAAAAGAAAAAAATGTTATCTAATAAACTTCTGAATCAAGAAATTCAATATTCAGAATTCAACTTTTTTTAATTTAAAAGAAAAATAACTTATTTACCAATTCAGCTTATATGATTCAATTTCCATTGGCTATTATCATCCATTTGTAAGGACTTTAAGGAACTTCAGAAGGAAAGAAATTGCTAGTTGTTGATTTTTTTTTAATGATTCCAAGTTACTATGAGTATAACTTCCTCGTGTTGTTGCTTGGGAGTCATAAATGTCACCACAAGTGCAAGTTTTTGTTCTTATTTTGATTTCTATTGACTAAGCCTTTCCCTTTTCAGCCACTTAGTGTCACCCTATCACAGCCCAAATTATAGTCTAAATTATAAAGACAAAGTGCTCCTTTCCTCAGCCACATTGGAATGCAGACTCCACGGAGCAGTTCCCTAGGGCATGCAACAGTAAATCTTTCATTTTCTTTCACTTTCCTCATTCTAGAGAATTTCTGGCAAAATTACATGATACGAAAAAAATGAGTATTTTCTTATTTGATATTTTGGTACATTTTGTATGTTTGTATTCTACATTATTTTCATCTTGTTAGGAATCTGATTAATTATTAGCATGCCTAACTTTTGAATAAAAGCTGATTAAACACGTAATTAATTATTAATAATATGCCAAAGAACATGCAGCCATTTTCTGGATCTAGATGTTAATAATTACAAACACTTCAGTTGACATTTTAGCCAGAGTGATCTCTAGATGAGATCCTGATCAGGGTGTTGTCTTGCTCAAAAATCTTCAAAGCAGTTTTATTTCCTGAAGGCAAAAACTTGTCCAATCTCTTTCTTCTAATATTTAAGGCCTCCATGATCTGGCCCCACACCCCTAGTTCTAGCCACACTGGAGTCTCTGGTTGCCAATGCCCAACTGCCAGTTACACAATCTTGACTTCATACTTTTGCTCACTCTGTTATTTCCACTTGACATGCCATTGCATTATTTATTTCTATGCATCCTTCCTGATCCATCTCCAATATTGTCTTCTCCATGAAAACTGCTATGAAATAGACATGATATTTCAAACACAAAACATCCAAAGTCAGAAAGGTTTTGCCATTCTCTGATTAATATTTTATAAGTGTGGAGAAGTGTTTTCCATAATCCATGCCCCCTACAGCATATTTCCTTTCATGTCTCATTGTCTATATAGGTGGGTCACGTACCATGCCTAAACTAATTATTAACAAGGTGAATGAATGGATGTCACAAATGGGGATCCATGGGGATAGCTGAAGAATGAAAAGCTCAATAAGGGCAGTGTTATAAGAGGAGAGACATAGATTTTGGGTAGACTGTCATCGTTTTCAACTCTTTCCAATGTAAAGTTAATTGTCATGTCTAGAAATTCCAATAGCATTTTCTTTACATACAGTTATCAAACAGAGCCTATTTCAATTAGCCTGCATTACAGATGAAGAATAGACCTGAAATTTTATCTGTTTATCTCAGTATCTGCCACACAGTGGGTACCAACAAAGTTCTTTGGAATTAAATCTTATTTAAGTGACCATCACTAATATTCTTCAATGGCAGAACAATGACTCTGAACCCCATGTGTAGAAGGCCATAACTGGAGGTTAGAGAAAGAACAACATTTGTGTATACACACTGCAGGTGGTTATGGCTCTGTTCCTAATTCTATCTCTGCTACTTCCTAGCTGTGTGGGCTTTGGCAAGTTGCATGAGTCCCATAGCTTCACTGTCACCATGTGTAAAATGGAATGATTCTGCATGAAAATAAAAAATCTTCATGTAAAGTTTGAAGTGAATCAATGTTTGCCAGTTGCTTAGTCCATTGGCAGAGAGTTAGTGACTGGTAGCTACAGTTAGTAATCTCCTTGGATCACAAAGTTATGGCTGTTTTGGTCAATGCAGGGTATGGAAACAAAATAAGCTTCCTGGAGCATGTATCATTTCTATAAACCAAAACAAGCCAATTTCCATATAGATAAATGGGGCTGGCAAGACACATTTACCTTTTCTCTACTGTCATGGCAACAAAGTCAGCAAAACTGATTAATTCTGAATTTTCCCATTACCTTTTCTGGAATTAAAACAACACAACTGCTCAAAGACATTTTTTATTATTCTTTTAAAAGAAGTTGACTCTAATCTTTATGTGAAAAGAGAGAAAACCAAGCACCCCAAAATGAAGGTAGGAAGGTAAGTAATATGAGATGCTGCCCCAAGACCTGACCTTCACTGTGAACCTCCTTATATTCACTAACCTTTGTCTTAAATTTTCCCCTAAGCTCTTCTTTCTGGCTTACCTCTTAACTCAGGCAAATGAAACCCAAAACTATCCCTCAGTTTGATGATCACTGTCCTGACAAGACCTCTCACCAGCCCAGACCACCCAGACCATTTGAGCTAAACCTCTAACTCCCATCTGCACAGATAGACCTTGGAGTGCACAGATAGACCTGCACAGATAGACCTAGCCCCCAGGGTCTAGAGCAATTGCTCTTACATCATTATAATACTAAAATCTCTGTCCTCAGCTTCGTTTACATAACATACAATGTATGTATAGGCATGTTTTCCTAAGGCACATATGTGACCTTATGCCCACCTCTACATATGATGACAAGGTTTCCCTATCTAAATATCCATCCTAAACCTAAATAAAAGGTATCCATTCACCCTGTCTCACAGAGTCACAGCTCTAGAAGCTATTCTCCATGACCTCCTTATTTGCCTCGAATAAAGTTGATTTTGTGCCACAACTCTACCTGATATATCTGTGACTCACCAGGAGTGAGCTCATGTTGGTTGGATTACAATATGACAGGAAAATGAAGACTATTTACCCCTCATGCACTCACAAAGTTTTGAGTAATGTTTCGTAAAAATCTAATTTGGAAGTTAGAATCCTGAAGTTTTAGTATCTGACAAGAAAAAAAAAATTCCACTGAAGTTTGGGAAAGAGACTAAGAAGTAGAGCTTAATATCTGTCACATTACATTTACAAAGCAATAAACTCAGCTCTTTAGCAACTGCAATGTTTATCCAATTGTTTTTAAAACACGACCAGAATTTGCAATTTTCAAGAATTCAATAATGTTACTGGTTAATAAAACAACTCTTAACTCTTACTCACATCTAATCTAAGCATGGTTTGTCAATTATTACCATAAACAGTGGCACTTACAGCAAATGTTTAACTCCAAGTTATGTCAAAGCACTTTTCAGAGTGATATAATTTGTGTTAAATCTGCAAAGGACTATATTTAATGGTCCATTTCAGACGTGGCCTCTTAGTTGCTGGTACAATCTAGTAATGAATGTAGAACAAACCAATGTCAAGTTTTTTCCATTCAAAAAGCTGGAGAGACACTATCTCCCCAAGCTGAACTTAAATTCATCCAACTACTATGCTTTTGTAGAAGTTCTGGTTCTCTTTTTCCACCCTCCACATTTGTTTTTCCTGGTTAATACCTTTTTATATTCATGTGACACTAGTTTGGCCAGCAAAGTCCCAGCAAAAGTGACCTTCATTGTGTGCTTATTTTTCCCCCTCTCATATAATCTGGAAGGCACCTTCACTGTCAAAGAATGTCTGCTCCTTTGCTCCCACAAGCAGCTTGCTCTCTGGTCAGCCAGCTGTATGTGATGCTCTAAACCCACTCATCCATCAACTAGCTCATTTATTCAACAAATATTTATTGAGAGCTTACTATGTGAAAGACACCATCATAGGTACTAGAGATACACAGTGAACAAAACAGCAATAGGCAAATTTCCTTCCCAGAAGCGGAAAGTGTTATGGGTCCCCAGAAAAAAGAAAGTTGCAATAGAGCTTTCTTGATGCAAGAAATGATACTTTTGCCCCCCACCGCAGCTATTTTCAGTGACCCATGCTTTACCAGCTTTCCTTGCCCAAGCATACTTCCTGCAGAACTTCCTAGGAGGTGTCAGAATTACAAAGAAATGCAAAAACCTCCCTAGTTAAGGATTTAAAAAAAGTTTTTTTCAACGTTTTTATTTATTTTTGGGACAGAGAGAGAGCATGAACGGGGGAGGGGCAGAGAGAGGGGGAGACACAGAATCGGAAACAGGCTCCAGGCTCTGAGCCATCAGCCCAGAGCCCGACGCGGGGCTCGAACTCACGGACCGCGAGATCGTGACCTGGCTGAAGTCGGACGCCCAACCGACTGCGCCACCCAGGCGCCCCTAGTTAAGGATTTTAAAGGAACAAAGGAAATGTGCAAACTAACAGGTTAGGCAGAGACAATAAATCAGTGGTAAAAAGTTCCAGTGCTGTTTGAAAAGTAAGCAAGGCCCTGCATTCTTTACCTGAAATAAGGTGCCCAGGACTCCATCCAGTTTAAACTGTCTGTCAGAACACAGCCACACGGGGGCGCCTGGGTGGCGCAGTCGGTTAAACGTCCGACTTCAGCCAGGTCACGATCTCGCGGTCAGGGAGTTCGAGCCCCACGTCAGGCTCTGGGCTGATGGCTCAGAGTCTGGAGCCTGTTTCCGATTCTGTGTCTCCCTCTCTCTCTTCCCCTCCCCCGTTCATGCTCTGTCTCTCTCTGTCCCAAAAATAAATAAACGTTGAAGAAAAAAAAAAAAAAAAAAAGAACACAGCCACAGTGCCTTCCCCCGGTGGAAGTTACCTCTGCTTCATTTTAATGTGAAAGTCTCTGCCCTAGATGGATCACAAGCTTCATTAACATAACATAGGATGCACATATAGGCATGTTTTCCACGTAAGCCCGCACAAACTTATGCCTGCCTTTACAAGTGATGACAGAGCTCCTCTGTCTGAATATTTATCCTAGCCTTAAATAAATGGAACACATTCACCTCTGCTCAGAAAGTAATGGCTCTGGAAGTATTCCTTGTGATCTCCTTTTTTGCTGCAAATAAAGTTTCCTTTGTGTGACAACTTCACCTGGTGTAGTCTCTACCTGTAACTCATCAAGAAGCCACCTCATGTTAGTTGGGTTACATTTGCTTATGACTTTTTCACTCCAGAGGGAGAGAAACAATAGCATGACAAGTAGGCATTTCCAAAAATTCTTTGGAAAACATAAATTACAGAAAGAGTAGACAGGGAGAGTTGGCTAGGGAGGAGTTTATTGTAATAGCAAATAGAGTGGTCGGGGAAGGCCTTAGTGAAAATGTGGCATTTTAGCCAAGAGATTAAAGAGGTGAAGAAGTAAACCAAATGGGGAAATGAGGGTGCTGCCTTGAAGACTAAGCGAAGAACAAATGCAAAGGCCCTGAGGCAGAGGAATACCTGGAAAGTTCAAGGAAAGGCAAGAAGTTCAATGTGCTGGGAACAGAGTGAGTCAAGAGAAGATCAGTAGAATATAAGGTCAAAAAGAGCAGACCTTATAAGGTTTTGTAAACTACTGCAAGTATTTCTGTTTCACTTTGAAGGAAATAAGCCACTCAAGAGTTTTGTGCAGAGGAGTGTGACAGGATCTAACTTATAGTTAAGAGCATGACTATGGTTGTTGTATCCAGGTAGACAGTATGCAGGCAAGTGTAAAAACAGAAGGACCTGATAGGAAGCCATTGAGATCATTTAGGTGCCAAGTGATAGTGATTGGGGTGAAAAATTGCTAATGAAAAGTGATACAGGGGCTCCTGGGTGGCTCAGTCAGTTAGGCATTCGACTTCGGCTTGGGTCATGATCTCGTGGTCCGGGAGTTCAAGTCCTGCGTCAGGCTCTTTGCAGAGCCTGGAGCCTGCTTCTGATTTTGTGTCTCCCTCTCTTTCTGCCCCCCTCCCACACTCTGTCTCTCTCTCTCTTCCTCAAAAATAAATAAAAATTAAAAAAAAAAGAGCAGTGGTAGAGTTCTGTACATACATAAAACCTTGGTTTGCCAGCATAATTCACTCTGGAAGCATGTTTGTAATCCAAAGCACATGTATATCAAAGCAAATTTCAAGAACCATTGGCTCAGTTGTGATAATGTGACATTCAGCATCATGTACTACTCATGTTGCAAGACATTGCTCGTTTATCAAGTTAAAATTTATTAGAAATGTTTGCTCATCTTGCAGAACGCTCACAGAACAAGTTACTCATCATCCAAGGTTTTACTGTATCTTGAAATCAGAGACCACAGGATTTGCTGATTGATTGGAGATGAAATATGAAAGAGAGACCTAAAAAATGTTTTCAAGTCTTTTTTGCCTGAACAACCAAAAAGAAACAGTTGTAATGTACTGAGATAGGAAAAATCAGTGGGAATAAGAGGAGAGGAGAGGTGGGGGAAATCAGAAGCTAGATTTGGGGCAAGTTTACTTGCAGAAGGTCTGGTGGACATCTAAATGGTAACATGGAGTTGGCAGGTGGTTATGCAAGTTCAGGGAACAGATTTGGATCAGAGAGATGAATCTTGGAGTCCTTAGTTTGTGGAGGAAAATCTACGAAGCTGAATGAGATTCCTGAAAGTGTGCTTGTATACAGAGAAGAAAGCTCTCCTCATGGCATCTCAAACATGTCAAGTCTGGGTACAAGAGGGAAAATCCACAAAGGAGATGGAGAGAAGCAGTCAGTAAAATGGAAGCAAATCAGGAAATGTATTGTTCTGGAAGTCAGGTGAAGAAAGTGTTTAAAGGAAGAAGTGATTGTCTATGTCAAATGCTGCCAATTAGGTCAAGTAAGATGAAGACTGAAAATTGACCATTGGTTTAGCAATGTGATCAATGTTTTCTCTCACTGGGATGGAGCAGTAAATGATGAAATCGAACAACCAGACGTGCTGCCTCTTTTGAAGTCCCCCTTACCTACCCCCTGGATCCCATAGTTTTCATGAACTGAACTGATTTTGGAATTTCTTTCTTTTATTATGCTCCAGAAATCACTGCCTTGTGTCTTTGCCTTGTCTGATTTCATGTTGGTATTTTAAGTAGATTTTTTAAAAAATCATGTGAAGGAGGTAAATTATTATTATCATTATTTTGTAAGAAATACAGTTTTGAGAGAAGGTAAGTGTTTTATTGTTACACTTCTGGTTAGTGGCAAAGTGGTGACTTCAGCACAGGAGCACAGACTCCTAGAACTTTCTCCTGCTCCATTAGTTTCCATAAAGGGAATGGTTGATGCCTCTTTCCTTTTCCTTTGGACCTTCCTTTATGAATTGCCCACTTCTTTTCATAACTTCTGTTTATTCTTATTTAATCCCTTGAATTTGCATCCTTAGATTTTTTTTAACACCTGCATACCATGACCTTTAAGGAAAAATATCGATAGAACTTTAGAGATTCAGGGAATCTGGCCTTCTGCCAGGCTCCAAATCCAGATTATAGCTTCATATCCTCTCCTGTCCATCCTCTGCTGTAGGATTTACTCTCTTCTACTATCCAGCACAAGAGAAAGGCTAGGGTAAATGGCCAGCACTGTACCATTGAACATACAGCTGTCCATTCTCTCGTTACAAAAATACTGATATAGAGTTCAACCTCCAATTACTCAGTAAATTTTGTGAGTATAATCTCATCTATCATCACAGTTACATGTCCTCTTTCTCCTTCTTCCTGATTCTTTCCAAGAGTTTTGTTGTCTTCCACCCTTATATTCAAACATAAGAAGTCCATAGAATCTTTTTTTTAAGTTTTTTTTTTAATGTTTATTTATTTATTTTGAGAGAGAGAGAGATAGAGAGAGAGAGGCAGGGGCAGAGAGAGAGAGAGAGATAATCCCAAACAAGCTCCACACTCAGCATGGAGCCCAACGTGGGGCTCAATCTCACAACCGTGAGATAATGACTTGAGTTGAAATCAAGAGTCAGATACCTAACCGACTGAGCTACCCAAGTGCCGTAGAAGTCCACAGAATCTTAATGACGTAAGAGATCATGTTGTTAAGAGTAGCAGTCATCCATCTTCAACTTGACTTCCTAGGGATGGTAACTCATGACCATTCATGCATGTGAGCATGTATTTGGGAAAAAATACTGGATTAATCACAACTTTTAGATGATAAAACATAAATTACAAAAAGCTTTCAGACAGTGGACTATATCAGTGTCAATTTCCTGGTTATGATATTGTACAAGGCAAGATGTTACCATTGGAAAAAAGGATATATGAGGCCTCTGTGTTTCTTCTTAATACTGAATGTGAATCTACAATTATCTCAAAATAAAAAGCTTAAAATTTATAGAGGTAAAGGGACATTCATGAGCAGTCTTCTTTTTCCAAGACCTTCAAACTGTCATAACGCTGGGAAGGGAATATCCAAGGGAAACTTCTGTCTTATGCAGAATCTACCATGCTGGCCTTTGGAAGTGGTATAAAAAAGTCATAGAAGCCAACAGATAAATAGCAATCTGGAAATAGAGAGGTGGCGATGAATATGAATTTTTATTTTAGCACCAAATATAGTCGTCATGTTTGCAGTATTATTGTTAGTATAGATTCCACCTCCTATCAGCTGCCATACTCTCAGACAGCCACCTGCTGCAAAACTGTGTTTTTTTGTTTTTTGTTTTTTTCACAAGAATTATTTAATCTATGTATCTGGCTGGTCATAGTTCCAGTTTCCAAACTAAACCAAACGTGCTGCCTTTGTTTCCACTCCATCTCTTTTCTAGTCTTCTGGCTTCCCTTTCCTTTCCCAGGATTTAAGACCATTGACTCCGCTGACGGAAGTCAGGCTTCTGACCGCCTAATAAATAAGTTCACCAGTGAAGAGCCTATTTTTCCTTCTGTTTAATTACAGGCTTCAGAGACACTCAAAATGGAGGGTGTCCTAGGGACAAATAATACTGTAGGCTTGGTTTACTTATCTCCCGTTGGTACTGGCACCAAGCCCTTCCTCTGCTTTGAAATTCATGGTCGTGTCTGTGGCTGCATACTAAACAGACTGAGGCCACCACGCAGCCTGCTTAGCCTGTCCAGATGCAGCTCAACTAATGTATATACCTTAATGGCCCGTTCATAACAGCAGGTTAGATAACTAACACTGTTGGTTTGTTTCTTGTGCAATCCAGGTATGTGATCATAAATGAATTCATGTATTACCATTTGAATTGGATGTCATGAACTATCCTGTTGAACTACAACATGCTTGTTCTGAATCTTATGATTGGCTTCAAAATTGATCCTTAGAAATGTATGTATGTATAAAATGATTAGGTGACAATTAAAAATAAAATCAAAAGTACAAAAACTTTAAATGTGAAAATTAAATTTCCCTCCTACTCTTGTTTCCTCACTCTCATTTCCCTTATACAGAGAAACTCGCTGTTAAGTTTTAAGCAGAGATATTCATTCAATGCATATAGGAGTCTATGAGTGTACGTTTTATATAGAGAGAAAACACTATAGCTATGTTTCCCTAATTGCATAAAAACTAGCAGGATGTACACGGTGTTTCACAATTTGTTCCTTTTACTTAATTATAACTCTTAGAGGCCTTTTCCATGTCAGCATCTGCAATCTGCCCTACCTTTCTATTATTTATTTATTTATTTATTTATTTATTTATTTAAAGTAAGCTCTACACTCAGCATGGGTTGTCAACTCACAACCCTGAGACCAAGAGTTGCATGCTCTCCTGATGCCCATATGATACCTTTAAAATTTTTTTAATGTTTTTATTTATTTTTGAGAGAGAGAGAGAAAGAGAGAGAGAGAGATGGAACATGATTGGGGGAGGGGTAGAGAGAGAGAGGCAGACACAGAATCCAGATCAGGCTCCAGGCTCTAAGCTGTCAGCAGAGAGCCCGATGCAGGGCTCTAACTCATGGACCACAAGATCATGACCTGAGCCAAAGTCAGACGCCCAACCGACTGAACCACCCGGGTGTCCCATCTATCATACCTTTTTAAATATCTGCTTAGTACTTTGTTGAGTGGATATAATCCTTTCATATTTAAATAGCCACATTTTGATGGATATTTGCTATTTCTAATATTTTGTGACCAACAATGCTTTGGTGAACACTATTGCATGTAATTATTTATGCCACGTGTAGTAGTATCTCTAGGATTTATTCTTGGCAGAATTCTTGACAAACAGATGTATTCAGGTTTTAGGTAAATAGGTATTGCCTCTCCCAAAGAGGTTGTACAGTTTTCCCAACCATGTAAGAGAGGACTTGTCTCCCCACAGCTACCTCTCTTTATTCTAGTATCATTTTTTTCAACGTGCCATTCTGATTATAATTGTAAGCTATATTTATCTAATTATGAATGTGGTTAAGCATCTTAAAAATAATTGGCTATATTCTTTCCACTAACCACTCAGTTCTTTATCATTTCCTGAATAATGCCTATTCCTCACTGGTTTGAAATAGCAGCTGACATCGTTGTTTATTTTAATAGTTTCTGAAATATATTCTATTTTTTAATGTTTATTTATTTATTTATTTATTTATTGAGAAAGAGAGAGAGAGAGAGCAGAGGAGGGGCAGAGAGAGAGAGAATCTTAAGCAGGTTCTATGCTGTCAGCACAGAGCCAGATGTGGGGCTCGATCTCACGAACCATGAGATCATGACTTTAGCCAAAATCAAGAGTCAGACATTTAATGGACTGAACCACCCATGTGCTCCTGTTAAATTTATCTTATTGTTTACAAACATCAGTACCAATTTTTGTAAATTTCTATATTTTTCTAATAAGTCTTAATATAAAGTAACTTTGTGCCTCTTTATTCTTTTTCAGTACTTCCTTAGATATTTTTGCAAAGTTTTATTTTATTTTTTTTGTGATTGTGTCATTTCATTAAAATAAACTTTGAAATATACACTGTTTAAAAGTAGGGTGTGGTCATGATGAGAAAAGGAAGGCTTTATGCCCAAGATTGGGTTAGACCTGGGACTGGAAATGATATGTAGAAAAAGAGGAGCAAAAAGGATCAACAAAGGGAAGAAAACTAAAGAAACATTCCAGGTACCAGATTCTGTATAAAACCCAGAAATGCCCTGGAATAAAACATGCTCTTGAATGACCTGAGTAATTTAAGCAGCCAGCTGGTTTTGCAGGTCAGCATGTATAACCCTGGCTTCTAAGGACTTGACAAACTACCAGGGTTCTGACCTTACATTGAAATTCCTTGAACTCTGTGTACCTGTGCGCACGCACCCAACATGCCTGCCCCAGCGTGCATGTTACCAGTCACAAGGAGCACCATTAATGAGTGCTTTGGTAGGAAGCATAACTTAGAGGCTAACAAGTTCTAGGAAAAGAGGGAGATCAACACAGACAGCCAGACACCAGTTTCGAGCAGCTTGTTCTTCAAGTATGGTGAGATCCAGACCTTTTCGTTTTACATCGGTCATCTCAAAAATGGCAACCTCGTGTTTGCCACTATTCCAGGTAACCATCTCTCTTTTCGGGAAAAGATTTTTGGAGGTACTCTAAGAATCTGATTGTGATAGTTTGTTCTTTGGGTACCTTAACTACTCTTACATTTAGAAGTTTCTGTTTAAGAAAGTGTTACCAGCATCTTATGACTTATTATATTTACTGGTCAGAGATACAGAAAACAAAATGGTCCATGACAGTAGTTTTCTTTCTTCTGTATCTGAATCAGTTCTGTTGCTGTTGAAGTAATATGATGCAATTTAGTCTTTGCTTAACTTTACTAGGCTGTGAATTTTTTTAAATAAAAAATGTTATTGATATATCAAACTGCTGCGGCAGGATTCATTTTAAGACATGTTTATTGTTGCCTGCAACTGTACTTAAGGCTTGACCATTTTTTCAGTGCTGAGTAATCTAGACAGAACCATCTTAGAGTTTATTTTGACTCCTCTGCTCTAGCATCTCATTCAGACTAATACCCGCATCTCTGTATCTGTGTTACTTGAACGCAATGTATCTGAAAGATTTAGGTCTGAAATACATTAAGACTTTGCTCACCATTTCACGATAAGCCTGAAGCCTGACAGCTAATGCATTGGCAGCGAGGTGGTAATAATATAAGACTGTGGACCCCTTGCTAGGTAGGGTGCAGCACCCAAGAAGTCTAGGAAGTGACTTGAAATTGAAATGCGGGCTTTATTTGTTTATCTGTTAAGCTGGATCCCAAATGATTTCATCTACTCATAAATAAACTTTCCTTATGAACAAAATTTGAATGTTCATTTTCCTCTCAGTTAGTATGCAAATCTATTTGCAGCATTTCTAGCAAAAGAGAGTGCAACTCATTTTCTGTGCTTATAAATTGTTCATTACCATGCTCTCTGATGGCCAATTCATGGCTCCATCTGCGACTCCACAAATCTCTTTGCCCAGATAAACGTGGTGGTGTAAATACAAGGTGCTGAAGAGGATGCACTCGGGATTAAAGGGAAAAAAGACGTGTCTCACAAAAATTCCCAAGCCTATCATTTAAAATTTTGAAACTTCGTATCTGTTCTGTTATTTGTGTGGTATAGTCCGGAAAAATAAATACTACACTGATCTCCTTAACCCAAGTTTTAGGACTACATATAAATGGCTTGTAAAGATTTTCTTGAAAGAGTCTCAGTTCAAGGGAAAAACAAACCTACAAACAAAACCTCTAGGAAGGAGTACTTTCTTTCCTCTGTGATGTGTTATTGTAACCTGCAAGGCTCAACACAGAGAACTAAGATAATTATATTGAAATTCCTATGGTTTGGGTTGTTTAAAACAAAGCAATCAAGGTTATTACTTTTTCTCTCTTCTTTGATAAAGAGAGAAAAGTAAATCTCAACTGGAATGTCATGTAATTTTAAATCGACCTTCCCCTTAGAGGTAGTTAAAGTCACTTCTTCATGCATATATTTAACACCCATTAATGCTAATGGAATGGACTTCTGTTTTCAGGTAGGGAACTTGATTTCTTTGTGTGAAAATACTACTCGCAAATAATGAACTTCCTTCCTCTGGCTAAAATGTGAAAACAAAGAAAAAATGCAAGGTGCAAAAAAGGTCTTTAGAGCAAGCCAAATCTGCCTGCAGAACGAACAAAAGGCATTTTCACATCCATCTGTAAGGGTGTGTAGGATAGGAATCTGGCTCACAATGTATATCCCCTGTCACTGCTGAGCTAGAGGATCTATCCAGAGATTTTTATTTTTCAATTAAAATTCTGTGCACCAATAATAGACTCTGCAACAGAGCTTTTAATTAAAAAAACAAACGAAATGATATAAACCTACATTGTCTCTAAGCGCCGTTTGTATTAAAGGATTAGACTAATGAGAAGTTCGGGTTTCATTGTTCTAAACATGTGTTTCAGTTGGTGCTCTCGGACCCACCATGTGAAGAAAAGGAAATGTAAGTAAATAGCAAGAGGCTCCATGTTTTTATTTAGCATTTTCAAAATTCAAAGAATAAATAAGGCTCAAGTCATTTGAGAAGCCCCAAATGAGTTTCACATGATTATAATCATGCAAGCAAAGTAAGAGTAAATTGTTTTTAAATGCAAATGGCTCAATTTTTCTAAACGCAGAAAAAAGATGCACTTTCATTATGATTGGCTTTGTTAAATATATGGGGCCTCATTGATTTCTAGGTATTTTTGCTTACTCCATTCTCCACCACTGAGGTTTTGAGGGTTCTTTAGGTTCATGAAAGAATCACAACGTCATCTATGGTTGCATCCACACTCCTAAGTCACAGTGATAGTGGGCTGCAGTCTTCTGCATATTCATTTTCAAATAGAAGCAAACTCACAAAAATTCTAACCTGTATCATATGTATATTTCAAAGTGCTTTTGATGTATACTACGTGAATAATTGCCTCAATTTTCTCACTCTTTGTGCTATAGACTTAATGGTTCCCAGAATTCTATTCGGGAAATGGGGAGAAGGTGCCATTAATAACACTGCTGCTGATTAATGACAACTGTAATGCACTGTGACTTTGTGCAAGTGTCAGAAAAGCATGTCTGCCAAGCACTGTCTTCTCCTGGGTGTAGCCCTCACTGCCAACTAACTGTTTTCAATTATCGTTGCCAGTTACCCTCAAGGCCACAGTCTCAAGGCCTGGGCATTGCCTCCAAATTAAGAGGCCATGTTATGTGAATGCCTTCCTCGGCCCTGGAACCATTCACTTGGTTTTGGTGGTTCATCTCATTATTGATAAGCTGCATGTTAAGTCTGTGCTGTTCTTCCAGCTTTTCTGTTGCTCTTCTTTGTTCTTTCTCTGCACTGATCTTAGACTTGTTTTTTTCTGTCTTCTGGTGTTTGTGGCATAATGGAGGTCTTGATGACTGACGTATTTACTTAACTCTGGACCTCCTGGCTGCCTCATCTTGCCCAATCTCTTCTGCCTTTGACCCAGAATAAGAGAAAAAGAAATTCATAATTGGAAAGGCTCATAAATGTTGAACGTAATTCTCCAACATGATAGGAAACTATACTGTTGAGGAACTTGATAAGCTGCCTTTAGAGTCACTGAGGCCACTGGTCTCCTTTTCACATAAAGAAATGGAGACTCAAAGGGAGACAGCAGCGAGTTAACGCAGGGTTTCAATTAGTACTTAAGTACAATTTTTTGGCTACCTCACTTTGCATGTAAATGTCTGATGTATTTGTCACTATTTAATACCATTTCTTTTGAATGGAAATAAGAAACTACTTCAAATAAAATGCAAGTTAGCAGAAGATAAAAAGAGAAGGCAAGAAAGTACCTGGTATCGCAGGTGGGATTAAGTGACTGTATACATTGAAGATGCTTTCCCAAATCTTTTGTCACCACAGGAAGGTGTTTGAGAGATGATTAGTTCTATTTAAATCTGTTTTCAGGGGCGCCTGGGTGGCGCAGTCGGTTAAGCGTCCGACTTCAGCCAGGTCACGATCTCGCGGTGCGCGAGTTCGAGCCCCGCGTCGGGCTCTGGGCTGATGGCTCAGAGCCTGGAGCCTGTTTCCGATTCTGTGTCTCCCTCTCTCTCTCTGCTCCTCCCCCGTTCATGCTCTGTCTCTCTCTGTCCCAAAAATAAATAAATGTTGAAAAAAAAATTAAAAAAAAATAAATCTGTTTTCAAACGTATTTTCTCTGATCTAACCTCCTCAATTTATTTTTATAACAGCATTTCTTTAGTATGAACAACGCATTGCTAGGCTGTCTTTGTATAAAATTTAAATACTATGTATGATCATACATATATAGGATTCTGTAAATGAATTGCATTAACAGATTGCATTAATTGATTAATATGTCGCCATCTAACCTGGTTTGAGGAAGTGAAGTGTTTTTCTCAAGAGTAAGCAAGTAAAATGCAGAGCTTGGATTTGGACCCAGGACTGACTCCTGAGTCCAGAATTTTATATTACAACTATACACATGTATCATACACATACGTATACTGTATGTACTATTATACTACTGTATACGTGCTATAATTTTGCACTACAAAACTATATTGTATGTCTAATATTAAATGAAGTGATACACTGGCAGAAATACCTGAGGGATATATGATTCGCCTATTCTTCTAGATACTACACAACCTCCCCTCGATTAATTAAGTCAAGTCACCCGTCTCTGGGTGATATGATATGGCACCTATCTCTCTCCCAGACTATTGTAGCTAAATCTCACTTTTGCCTATGTTAAGGAATGGTTTAAAAAAGAAAGGACCCATGAAATTTGTGACTGCATTTACTCTAAGGGCATATGAAAAACACTGCTCCTATTGCCCACAGTACCCTCTTCATAAAGCCCCATAGTTTGAATTCTCCCCTGGTGTCTACTCCAGGAATAGTTGTGCATCTGGTGAGTAATGCTGCATGATTTTGTTAATTTTAGAGGATACCATATAGCCAGTTCTCCCTCTCATCCTCTTCACTGCTAGAAAGGTTAAGCCAGATCTCGAGTTGGGTTCTAATTTTACATACTACATTCAGTTTAAAAAATGATCTCACTCTTGGCTTAGTCTCTCTGTGTGAGACCCTCCACACTCTCATTTCTATTTTTTTCTTTTTTGGGGGGGGGATTTTTAATATTTTTGAAACATTTCGGAGCACAGGATACTGAATGCATTCAGGCAGGACTCCACATAGTAATGTGAGGCCAGAGCTGGCTTTTACTGTTCCCGGGGCGGTTGGGGGGGGGGGGGGGTTGCTGCATGGTGGTAGGAGACACCGACTCCACTGCCAGACGGTCTGGATGTGAAGCCTGACTCTCCCACTTGTAGCTCTGTTATCTTGGGCAAGCTAGTTAATGTCTCCCCGACTGAATTTTCTGAATTGTAAAATGAGGATTATAATATTGTGACCTTACCTAATAACGTTGTAAATTGGAAAGCGAGTTAATTCCCCTGAAGTTATATAACTGGTTTAGAAGAATGCCTGGCACAGGAAGTTCTGGGCGATTCTAGCAAAGGAGCCAACAGAGTGACTCTGCAGTTTTCTTCCTGAATTTATCAAATTAATGAAATGGTAGTTAATCTTAGGTCCACAGAATCTCAGCACTGAGAAGAATAATAAAGATCAATAAGTCTAATCATCTCTGTAGAGGAAGAATCATCTCCACAACACCCAAGCAGAAAAGGACAATAGCCTTCCAGTAGGGTCAGAAATGATGTGCATCAACAACCACTTCCAGAGAACTCTGATTATTGGGAACATCTTTCTTAAGCATCAGAGTTGGTTCTCATTTCTCCTGATTGTTTTTTTTCATTTTTGGCATCTTCCCAATTTGACCAATCATATATAAATCTCCAAATAGTAACTTCATTTTTTAAAATTGCAACTTTTCCTACACTGACTATCTTGCATCTAAAATTCGAGCAATTAGAACATTATTACAGTTTAGATACTGTTTTTTTTTTTTTTTTTTTTAAGAATTAAGAAAAATCTGTTTAAGGGGCACCTGGCTGGCTCAGTCAATAGAGTATAAGACCCTTGATCCCAGGGTCATGAGTTTAAGCCCCACGTTGGGCTTGGTACCTACTTAAAATGAAAAAAAAAAAAAAAAAAAAAAAAAAAATATAAAAATTTACTTAGAAAAAAACGTAAATGAGGGGGGGGGGGCGGGAGGAATAGGAGGGAAGCACACAGAGTCAGAAGACCTGTAATCTGGTTTGAATTCTTCAGCCTTGGGGCACCTGGGTGGCTCAGTTGGTTAAGGGTCTGACTTCCCTTCAGGTCATGATCTCACAGTTCATGGGTTTGAGCCCCATGTTAGGCTCTGTGCTGACAGCTCAGAGCCTGGAGCCTGCTTCAGATTCTGTGTCTCCCTCTCTCTTTGCTCTTACCGTGTTCGTGCTCTATGTCTCTCTGTCAAAAATAAATAAACATTTTTTTTAAAAATTAAAAATAAATAAATAAATACATAAATGAATAAATAAAATCCATTCTTTGGCCAGCTAGTGACTTCCCCACCGACTTTCCTACTCTGGGTTTTCGTTGTAAAGTATGTAAAATTCTGAGAGGGAAAGAAATGATCCCAAAGGTGCCTGCAATTCTGAAATTATTTAATCACTTAGCATTTGTCCAGCTAATTGCTTCTTGGCCATTGTATTTAGGGCATATCAGAAACTGCACCTGTGGGTGCACAGGATCAGAAAGAGAAAGTGAAATAAGTCAATTTGGATAATTGCTATCACTGGAAACAAATATTGAGTGGCTCAAAAATTAGATCTGAGAAACAAATTGAGGTAGTTAATCTTTAGAATTGACATTCTGATAAGGATATGGTTTATTTTTACATGTACGGAGGGTAAGCACAGATTTATAATGGAGGAAGATGAAGAAATCCACACTTCCGATCATGCCCTCAGATTTTAAGATTCCAGACAGGAACCTTCTTCTCTTTTATTGGGCTAGGACACAAGAGAATTCCCCCACATCCATCTAAGGCAGGGTACTACATATTTAAGATTTATATATTTTTAAGATAATATTTAAAATTGTATGGCTATAAATATAATACATCGTATTTTCAAACAGTATGGAAATATGGAAAAGATAAAGAGCCTCATGATACCATCTGCCAGAGAAGGAAGCATTGTTAGTAATTTGGTGTATATGAGTGCACTACTGTATAATAACTATTTTGTGAAATCATTGTAATTGTATGAAAGAAAATATACAAAGTAGAATTGAGCCCTCTATATCATTTTACTTCACAAAGCTTTTAATTATAAATATGAATCTACATTCTTTTTGATGACTGGATAACATTCTTTTATAAGGATGTGGCATTAATATTTTTAAATGCTTTGTTGATGATTGCTTGTCTTAGGATGCTTTATTAAAGTTATACTTCAGCTGCCATTTTTTCCCAGCCTTTTGAAACTGTGACTTTAGGTGAACACACACACACACACACACACACGCACACAATCTAAAATACAAAAAATGAAAGGAAAAAAAAAAAAACCTGTTCTCTGGGTGATTAAGTTTCTTATTAAATATTTGGGGTAAAATTTTTATGTTGACACTTCACAACTGTTAAAAAGTCACTTCTGACTAGTGTGATGATAAACATGACACACTGCTTCCTTGGAGATGTTGGGAGCAATAAATTAGCTGACAGTTATGAGTGCTTTCAAGCTGAAAAGTACTGAGTGTTATTTTAACAAAGACTGAAGTAGCCATGATTAAGTACAGCTCCAACTCACAAGCTTATCGAGCTGTGATGAACAGGTTTCCACTGTTTAATCCCAGAATACTTTGATAATGGTCCATGTACTAAAGTATGAGAAAATGCTGTCAGCAAACCTACATTCAGCGTACCATGCCTGGCATAGTGGAATATCACAAAGGTATCTACACCTGGGGAGTGAAACCCCCTGAAAATCACACTGCAGATTTTGTTTTCTTTTTTGTTGTTTTCTTTCTTTTTTTTAAATGTGTATGTTCATTTGTTTTTGTTTTCTTTTGTTTTTTTGTTTTTGTTTTTGTTTTTTGAATTTTGTTTTCGTGTGATCTTTTAAAACTTATCCAAGAAGGGCACCTGGGTGGCTCAATGGGTTGAGCATCTGACTCTTGATTTCAGCTCAGGTCATGATCCCAAGGTCGTGGGACCAAGCCCTGTGATGAACCCCACGTCAGGTTTTATGCTGAGAGTAGAGCTTACTTAAGATTCTCTCTCTCTCTCTCTCTCTCTCTCTCTCTCTCAATCTCTCTCTCTCCCCCTCTTCCCCTCTTGCACTCTCTCTCTCTTTGAAAACTAAAAATAAGTAAATAAACTTGTCCCAGAATGATTTAATCGTGCCTAGACACACAAATGATTTGTCCATCCTGACTGAAGAAATCAGCTTCTCATTCCTTGATAAACGGCACATGTACCCACATTCATTCATTTTCCCTTTTTCCCAATTTTTTCCTCCAAGCTGGTTTCCAGCCTGCTTCTTTTTACCAAAATATTAAAGGTTAACAGATTTTAAACCTTCCAGGTGACTGCATTTTAAAAAAGTCTAGGTCTCTGGATAAACAGAATGGTGGGAAGATTATCTGCCTAATACCTAATACCTATGACATGTTAGCCCTGGGAAGTTAGTCACTACTTTCTCAATACGCAACCATATATGTAACTCGATAATCAAACCTATTAAAGTGCAATTATCTATGTATGTTTCGGATAGTTTCACATTTACCTGTATTCTTAGTGTCCTGAATGAAGCGGGCACACTGTATACATTTGCTTAATTGTGCTGGGGCGGAGTGTGATGTGCAGTGAGTATTGTTCCAGGGAAACTGGTAGGGTCAGAAGGGATAACATGGTCTGAAAGAATAGGCTTTGACCAGCTAGAGATCCAGCACTAACTATTGTCCTTCTACCACCAGGTGCATAAACTATAAAGATCAATACACAAATGGCTGGTATATCTGGTAAGGACATCCCAATTTGTGATAAATTTTTGGCGTTATGTATACACTCTGTGTCCTAAATAATTGAGATGGCACATGAAATCATACAGTTAAGGAAATGTTAGGGGTCATGTAATACATGTGGAAACATCATTTTCAGTTTATTGTCCCCTGTTTACTAATGTACTTCCTGTGACAGGGAACATAACTATTTTTAGGAATAATATCTTGTTCCCAAATTAGAGACATGTAACAGTAAAATAATTGTTCTTTCTCTTGAAATCTCCACCACATGACTCCTCTACTGATTCCAAAAGTCTTGAAAACCCTCAAAATAAAACCGCTGCCTTTTATAAGCTAGTCCTTCAGAAATTATAAGACAGTTGTTATCAATCTCCTCATACATGACTTCCATATTTTCCAAGCAAGTTTATCAGTTCTCTCAATTAGAAGGTTAGCTCCTGTCTTGTCCACCTTTAAATCCCCAACCCCAACATTTAGAACCTGTTCAGTTGCTTAAATACTAGTTGAATGTATGGCTGGCTGGCTGAAAGAAAGGAATAATGAATGAATGAAGGAAGGAACAAAGACCCCGTTCCTTAGAACACCCCTCCAATTTCCAGAGGAAATGATCATTACCCCCTGGCAAGATCCACCACTCTGCAGCAGGGAATATTCCTGGTTCAGTGAGGATGGATGAGGTGTGGCAGGGGATTGCTCAAGGAATCCGGCCTCACAGAACCTTGCATCCTAGCTCCTGAAGCTCTTGCCCCTTCTCCAGGAAGTAGCAGCAGTCTTACTTACTCCTCTGCTGCTGCTTCTGGCATCAGGTTCTTGTTGCTGATTTTCCTGCTGGCTCTTCTCTGTGGAGTAGTGTTCTCCTGCCTCCATTGCTGGCTGCGGAGACCTCGAATTGATTCCCCAAGACGCACTATGGCTGTTTTTGCTGTTGGAGACTTGGACCCCGTTTATGGTGAGCTGTCTGCACACTTCTAGACTTCCTGTTAGAAATCTAATGGTTTGTAGTGAATTGAAAAACTAACCTCTGGAAAGCAGATTGGTGAACTGAGAACAAAACATAGTTTATTAGAGACTCAAAGGAATTCAGTGAGGAGAAAGTCTACATGAGATAACTTCAGAAGAAAGGAGGATCCCACCCCCCCCCCCCCCAGCCAAATGTGACTTAGGGAAATGACTCGTAGTTTAGTACAAGGATAGGCCTAAACATTTTCTCAGTCAATACACAAAAGCGAAGAGAGACACAGGACTTGTCTCTCCAAGTGAGTGGTAGGGTTTAAGGTACAGAATAGTCTCTCTGAGCCTTTGATATAAGTCTAGCCTGCCTTGTGTTCATAGTCTCATTTACTAAGTTCTCTATGCCTCACTTATCTGCAATGACATTGAACCACACTTTCCAGATTGTCTGCTACCAATGGACAGCCTGAAATACTTGGAATCGGGCAGGCGGATGTCAATATCCATGTCCTTTCTCTCCAGACACACAAGTAGCACCCTGATCCTGCCTGCTTCCAACCCCCACCCCCAAAACTATGCCCTTTCTGCTACTTTCTAGTTTACGTAAGAGTAAGGAATGGATCCAAGTTTTCAGAGTTATTTGTAGCTGCAGCCTTAGCTGTAAGTAATAGAACTATCACTTAATTGATCTGGGAGGTCACAGATCATAGTTTATTTATTTGTGTTAAGCATTGTTCTCCACCAGACCGTCTGTTGTGAAACTTTCCCTTTAAGATGCTATTTTGTACACCATCCATAGTTGCCTTGGGAGGGTGTGGTGGAGATTAACAGCCACCCTCCAGGAACTTGGACCAGCATAAGATTTTTAATAGATGGAGCAGGGCATGCCCTGAGAAAACTAACAGCTAAATAAAAAGTGGGGTAAAAAATTAGCTTAAATGTTTTAATATCAAAACTTGGTACTCTAAGATTTAGGGATTATATTTATTATTGACTTTTTAAAAAGTTATATTTAATGGAAGAAACACATGTCAATTTGAGAAATGGTTACTTGGGGAAGGATAATTAAAGTCTCCAATGAAAAAATAATCTTTCTCTTAAAATTGAACACATTCTATTAAGCATAGGAGGAAATCGGGTCACTGACATTCTAATAAATTTTATTAGTCAAAGTGGTCAACATGGCCACATTGGTCTATTTTTCTTTATTTGATTTGAGATACTTAACAAATAAATGCAATTATGATTCTTCCAACCTGACTTGAGTTTCTAAAGAGGAGAATCTTCTCTGGTCTTCTTAGCCTTTACTTACTCAGAAGAAGACTCTTTTCTAGACTGTCTTGAATCTTTAAAAATGTCTCCTCTTAATAAGTAAGCTACCCAGTTATACTGTTATCATTTTTAACGCAGTTTATTTGCCACAGTTATATCCCCATTTATCTGTTGTTTTCTATTTCCTGTGTGGTGGTTTACACATATGCTTTTGAATTTGCCTGAACTTGCCTCAACAGACAGGTATGACTGGGAGAGAAGGTGTCAAGCATGATCGATTACTGCAATAATCTGAATATAATCATATCAAATGCAGGGCATTAGAATCACATTCTCTGTATTACTATATGACCCTGAAGTCATTAAGGACAGGAAAAGAATATACTTGGGAAGAAATGGTTCTTTAAAAAAATACAGTCACAGTTTATTTCACATCTACCAAGTGCTAGGCACAAGATTGGGGCTTCTTAGATGTTATTTCTAACTAACTGCTAAAAACCAACCTGGAAAAGTGGCTATTATTTCTCCCAAAGGATGTTATATACTTTTCTCACTGTGCTGGATAAATATACCACATAGGCCTTTGCTGCAAGTCAACTAATAGACTTCAAGTTGTCCATAATTGAGGGCAGGGAGCCAGCAGAAATCTGGGCAGGACACTCATGGCTTAGTCACCTCATCCCTTGTGCCTGGTATCTCAAACCTCCAGACATTTCCACTGGGTGATTCCTCAACGGTAGGGATTACTCCCCAGAATCCACATCCCCTTTCTCATTCTCTTGGGTCCTCCTTAATCCCACTGGTAGCTCACTGAATCTTACTTTGCTCAAGAAACACATAAACTCTCCCTCAGCTGAAGTTACTACAAAACTCATTTTTGTCGCTTTCCATCTTAGGACCAGAGGCTCAGTTTCCCATTTCTATTTATTTATTTATTTATTTATTTATTTTCCCCTTGCCTAGTTGGGTGTTAGGTTATTCCACCTCCCACCCATCTATCCTATCTCAGGGATGCTCAGAGTAGCTGTACAGACAGTGAACAGCTATTCACACAGTCTTGGATGTGAATGTGGCTCCCAGAGTTGTGCTTCCTTGCATTCCTGTGTTTCCTCTTAAAAAAAAAAAAAAAAAAAAAAAAAAAAAGAACAGGGGCAGTTGAGTGGCTCAGTTGGTTAAGCATCTGATTTTCGATTTCAGCTCAGGTCATGATCCCTGACCTGCATGGGGTTCTCTCTCCCTCTGCCACATCGCCCCTTGTGCTCTCTTTCACTTTCTCTCTCTCTCTGAAAAAAAATTGCAACAGAATAATTTTTGAAGTGGTATTCTCTGTGATCTTTAGTGATATCTTTCTGACTAGCAATTTGTGTATTACACATCCCAGAGAGTCAATTTTTTAAGGCATTCTGAAACCCAGACCCAGACCCAGACTGGATTTCATCTCCCCACTGGATCCCCATTACACTTTCATTTCCCCTGACAAACGATTCTTTCAATCTACTGTTTCTGGAAAAAGAGGTTTCCTCCAAAAGAGAAATGAAGAACCACTACAGGATCTTTTTACGGCTACAGGGGAGGTCAGGACCCAAATCTCCACAGTACCCCATAGAGTATGTGCTCACAGCTTCAAGGTGATCCAGTCACTGCCAGATTCACACACCCACACGGCTGGGTATGGGGCTTCACCTGTGTTTTCCTCACAGTCTCAGGTCAGAGGACAGAGGAAAATGAGAACCCAGTTGAAAGATAATGGTGACGCGAGAATATGAAATAAGATTTCTGGACTCCCTGCCACCCTCTGAGCACAAAGGGGAAGATAGCAAATTCCCTCCTGAATACAAAATGTCAGAAATGGGTCATTTAAAACATTTTAATGGAGAGAACTGGATTTGCTCTATTAAACTTGGGTTTCTTCCTAGATCTTTATTTTATTTCTTCAAAAATTACCTCATTCTATTGCCACTATTTGTTGAATATATTAGTTGAAACAGCTCTGCTCTTCTGATCTGTGGATCCAAGATTTGACTCTCAGGGTCCCATAGAAGCTGCCCTCAACTGAAGAGCCAAGAAGAGAATTTTGACAGAATATGGAAAGGTAGAGTAGACTGAACTTGAGTGCTGTTAAAATGTGTACAATGGGAGATTTCTCTCACTAACAATTCCAGGCACTATTATTATGGCTCAAGTTGTCAATGACCTTTTTTTTAGTATTTATTTATTTATTTATTTATTTATTTATGAGAGAGAGAGAGAATGAGAGAGAGAGAGAGAGAGAGAGAGAGAGAGAGAGAGAGATAGCACAGGGGAGGGGCAGAGAGAGAGAAGAAGACACAGAATCCGAAGCAGGCTCCAGGCTCTGAGCTATCAGCACCGAGCCTGATGCAGGGCTCAAACCCACAAACCACGAGATCATGACCTGAGCTGAAGTCGGACACTTAATCGACTGAGCCACCCAGGCACCCCACCAAGTTGTCAATTATCTCAATTAGAAATATCCAAGAGAGAAAGGCAAATGTGTGGCCTGGGATCCTCGTAAACAGTGTGTAAACATGTTATGTTTCCATGTCCATAACATATCACAATGAAATTATTTGCGCACCATAAAGGGAGAAAAAAATCTCTCTGCTACCCCCTTGGAGGGTAAGGAGGAAGGGTGGTACTGCTAGGGAAAGAAAGAAAGAGGGGGATCAAAAGAAAGTCAGGAGGGTGAAGGGAAAGGGGAAAGATAAGAGCAAAAGGAGAAGGAATCTCCAGTTTGAAGCTGGAGGTATTTTGAGTACTGAAATTAATACCTATTTATTTCATACAAGCCCTAAAGTCATGCTTGTTTTTTGTTTGTTTGTTTTGCTTTGTTCTCTTGTGTCAGTCCCGCCTCCTTTTCCTGGACTCAGCCCCAGGGGTCTCCTAGATAGTCTGTCTTCCCAGTATCACCCTCCCCTGCTACCCCTGACTCATCTCCTGGATCCTTCGTTTTCCCTTAGCATCCGTGCTATTCCCTGGGAAGGACCTGTTCAGCGTCCTATGCCTTCCTGAATGAGGTTGTCCATAAAGTGGTCTCTGAGACCTCTCACCCCTTCTTTCAGTCATCAGACCCTAGCAGTTCTAGAATTAACTCAGCACCTGTGTTAGGGGCAGACATGATTTCTTGTTTCAATGTTGTCTTATGGCCTTACCTTGCCTTACCTATTTTAATGATGCTTTTAAGATCCTTCTTATCTGCAAAGTCCACAGAAAACAAGAGATTTGCAGGTTTTCCCTCCTTCAAATGTATAAGTTGAGAGAACCCACATTGGGCAACAGAAAGTGATTTTTTAAAGGAATGTATGCAAATTTTTAGTAAAGTGGGAAAAGAAAATCATTAAAATTCTCCATAACCATCTGTACCCCAAGATCAAGGACTGTGAGACAGGCTGAACAGAGAGAAAATACAAGTGACTTAAGAAAAAGTTTTGAGTTTGTCAGTTTAATGGTTTTGCTTATTAAATCTGTATTTAAAAAATGGCAAAGAAGTTTTAAATTTGTTTATAAACAGAAATTTTTCTGTTAATTTACTGAAAATAATGAAAATAAGTTTTCACTGAAAATAAGGTTTTGAAGCTGAATGAAACTCTTATTTATGAGAGAGCAAGACATTTAAGGATAATGAAAAGAAAAACGTTTGGGGTCTGGTAGGTGAGAGAAGGACTAAAGGCTTGAGGGAGAAAAAGCAATCTAGTGTTCATTAGAAAAGAAAATTTGAGAGCATAGAGGAGAGAATCCCACCATTATTGACAGCATAGCAGAGAGATCCTTGCCATTATTTAACTAAAGTAATAAATTACTATAAAATCTATATTGACTGCTTTTCCATCCTATGTGATTCAGAGCTGGGTCCTATTAGCTCTAACAGGGCAGAAAACAGATCCCATGCTATTCCTGAGAAGCCAACAAGGTGAGCACCCACATTGACACCCTTCCTGAAGACACTCATCTTGGCTTAGCTCCTCTTGGGGGCTGATCTCCTCAATAATGCTGCCTTTCAGATCTAATCTTCCTGACCCCATTTCTTCTGCAATTTCAGAGATAATCTTCCCCTTTTCTTACTTCAGGGTAAATAGAAGTACTAAACTTTCAGCAATGATTAAATGGGAGGGTTCTGAATTGGGGAGGGGAAAGAGAACTGGACAGGGACAGAGAAGAAGCCTGCCCTTCCATGCCCCTCCTTTCCTCCCCCAATTCTCCCGGATCCTATCTTATCTTCAGATGGTTTCTTCTTTTTTTTTTTTTTTCTTAATGTTTATTTATTTTGAAAGACAGAGGGAGAGAATAGGGGAAGGGCAGAGAGAGAGGGAGACAGAGGATCTAAAGGAGGCTCTGCACCAACAGCACAGATATGGGGCTCAAACTCATGAACCGTAAGACCACGATCTGAGTCGGAGCTGGACACATAACTAACAGCCACCAGGGCGCCCCTAGGATGGTTTCTGAAGTGTTATTTCTGTATACTTTATGTTCTCCATGTAAATATTCTGTGACTCGTTTTAGGCGAGGAAAGAGGGAGTATTTCATTCACATGCTTTCTTTTCAGGGCATGATAATAGTAACAGCTCACAATTTATTGAGCATTTACCATGTGCCATGCTCTGTACTACCATCTCTAGTCTCATTTATTCTTCTCTACAACCTTACGAGGGGTCCACTATCATTCTGAACACTCTAAAGGTGAGGGAAGCAAGGCACTTAGAAATCAAGTGACACAGTTAGCCGATAGTAGAACAGTGACTGAAATTCAGGCACTGTCCACCACTCTGATAGAAGAGGAAGGAATGAGATACAGAAATGAAAAGAGATGAAAGAAGTGGAAGGGGCAGGTTCAATAAGGCAAGTCAATGGGACTGCTCTTAACGATGTGGGAAATCTGAACTCTGGCTATAAAAACTCAGCAGTGAGTAGATTGGTTTTACAGAATTCAACAACAAACTCATACCTTCGCCAGAAGTTCCATAGAAAATGACAGGATATTTGCAGGCATTTTAACTGAGTTCTTCCAGCTTAATTTGTCAGAACATAAAAATTATGTCTGCTCACCGCTCCCTTCATAGGATACAGATATCCCCCGCTATCTGAAAGCAAGCCTTTCATAAGCCGAAAAGACTTAAAGAAGCGATTACCATTAATTTATATGGAAAAATTTTTGAGTGTTTCCAGACCCCAAAAATAACCTGTCTTTTCTGATTCCTTAGAACACACCTTGCTACTGAATGCACAAAGGAGGTCAAGATAAAGCACAGAGAGATGCTCACAGACACATTTCAAAGCCATGGTGGCTTGATGTTGGGAGGTGGAGTGTAGCTGCAGGGAAGGAGCTGTGTGGGGCCACTCTCCTGCTCAGGTGCACACTGCCTCTACAGTGGCTCACTGCGAAACAAATACTGAACATCATTCTCTTTTCACCCTTTTTTGTAAAAACAAAAACCCTCTTTGAATTTCGGTTAGCAAAAGCAGTTACTAATGGACGTGTTTCATAAAACAGAAGTGGGGTAATGCGAACATTCGGAAAGTGGAGGGTACCGGTATTGTCTGTAAACCTGCTTTGAAAAAAAATTAAAAACTGATATGTGTTTGATTTCACAAAAGCTTTCTGAGCACATGGACTTAGTTATGTTTATCAAATGAATGCCCTGTGGTTTTCATCACAGGCTTAAGAGCAACGGCCAAATTTGTAGTGAGACGATAACATAAAACTTACCTACCACAGAGAGTAATTGTTAATATCCATCTGCCAGAAGCACAATATTAGAGATAAATTTGAGCTAAGAATTGTCAAGTTAATCTGATCAACCACTCCAGGCAGAATGATAGCTAAATGACCATTGACTTGCTGCTAGATATACCAGGAGCAGTTCACCTAGGAAATGGACAATGCTTAGTACCAGTACCCACAACGCAGGGAGGTGCTGCGGCAAATACGCTTTGCCAATGTTAACTGTTTTATCCAGTGCCTCAGACTTAGCTTACATCATCCTAAGTTTCCTAGATGCAAAAGCCTCTAACTCCACAAATTATTCTGTTTAATAAGCTCTGTGCTATAATGTTAATAATGATAATGATTAAATATTTAACCATTAAAATAAGATAAATTAGAACACAATATTGTAAATAAAAGAAAATGCATGCATATTCCTGGCATATGCTAGAGTTCTTGATATATCTGCTACTACTACTAACGATAATTAGTTATTAATGGATAAATATTATGTATCAGGTTTTGTTTTAAGCACTCTAAATTCATTTAGCCTTGCTTTTACAGACATAGATACTGACATTATCCTTTTATTGCATAGGAGAAAACTGACATACAGAATTGTTATGTAATAGCCTAGGAGTAGATCATTCAATTAAATAAATAATTCCTCCAGGGAAGTGCTGAACCAGGTTTCCATTCAACATTCTCTACCCCTCATAGATTATATTAATGTTTGAATTCTTCTACTCTGCTCTCCCAGCTAGTGAATACAAATACAAATGTATGAACATTCACGGTTCCAAATAAACATTATTCATTCCAAAGTAAAGATTCTGAGCAACCTGCATTTGGATTCCAGTGATACAGCTATTGCCTAACATGTAACTATTCCTTAAGTTGTTTTGATAATTGTGTCATTTTCTTTGGGATCTCCTTGGTGGTATCGCATTTTTTTTTTTTAATTTATTTTTGGGACAGAGAGAGACAGAGCATGAACGGGGGAGGGGCAGGGAGAGAGGGAGACACAGAATCGGAAACAGGCTCCAGGCTCCGAGCCATCCGCCCAGAGCCTGACGCGGGGCTCGATCTCCCGGACCGCGAGATCGTGACCTGGCTGAAGTCGGACGCTTAACCGACTGCGCCACCCAGGCGCCCCCCCATTTTAACTCTTCAAGAAGAGGTCAGCCAACTTTCTCTGTTAAGGGCTAGATAGGAAACACATTTGGTTTTGCAGGCCAGTTGTCTCTGTGGGGACTACTCATCTCTGCCATTGTAATGCAAAAAGGGACAATATGTAAATGAATGACATAGCTGTGGTCCAATTAAATTCAATATACAAAAAATGGTCAAAGAGCTAGATTTATTTCAAGGGCCTATTTTTTCTTTAATGGTGAATTTAGAGCTGTTACTGAAATTTATAGTTGTTATTGTTTTGAAAAGAAGGAATCAAATCATTTCAAGACAGCCGAAGACCCTGGTTAATATATATATATATATATATATATATATATATATATATATATATATAAAGGGAGAGGGAGAGATGTTGTTATGAAATATTACTGTTGGTTCCTGTTGTAACTCAAAAATAGTAACAATCTTTCAAGGGAATACTAATAGGAGATTTCCAAAAGAGGTACTGAAATAAGTTCATCTCTCCAAGTGATCAGTTTGAGGAAGAAAATGCTTGTTTTTGATATTTAATGGTGTCTAGAGTGCATAATTTAATAGTTGAAATTTTGGGGCACCTGGGTGGCTCAGTCAGTTAAGCGTCCAACTTCTGCTCAGGTCATGATTTCAGGATTCATGAATTTGAGTCCCCCTTCCCCCCACCGCCTCTTGTCAGGCTCTGTGTCCACAGCTAGAGCCTGGAGCCTGCTTTGGATTCCATGTCTCCCTCCCTCTCCCTCTCTGCCCCTCCCCCCACTCATGCTCTGTCCTCTCTAAAATAAACATAAAAAATTTAAAAATAATAATAAAGTCAAATTTTTGATTTTGAAGCATTTTTCAAAATTTTGTAATGTTTTTTCTTTATGGTGTGTGTGTACTTTAAGTGCAAACTTTGCACAAGTTCACATTTTTACTATTTATTATAGAGAAATGTTTAATTATGTTAGTTGTAGTTTGCAGAGCATAAATCTAAAATAATGAAGTTCAGACATTATATTTAAATATTTGTATTGAAATTTGCATTTCCCATGAAGGAAACATTAGCTAAAATACCATTAGTATTTACAGGAATCTTATCTTCTAATCTACCAAAAAGGGCATCCCTCCTACTTTCAGCTGCTAAAATGTAAGTGCTTCTTGATGGGTTAGTCAATGATGATATAATCTGTTCACGAGAGCAAATTTTCTTGCTATAGTGACTAACCTATCACTGTAGAGAGCAAGATAGTTGTAAATTTTTTCTCAAGGGTACAAATAATTTTCTGTTGCTCTAGTGATCCAAGAAATGCCAGATTTTATTAGGCAGTTCCTGTACTTCTGTTTTATGCTGACTAGAAAGATTACAAGTCCCCGTTTTTCTCTTTCCAGGGACAGAAGTGGCTGTGAATTCAACTGTTGGAATTCACCTTCAAACTCAAAACCCTGAACTGTATCCTGCTCCATGTTTTGGCACATTAGGACCCCCACCTCCATATGAAGAAACTCTGAAATCAAGTCGATTTTAGCTCTGGATCATCAACTGGAAACATCAGAAATATTTTTAATTCTAAAAATCAAATTTAGGAACAATTATTTTATTTAGTGGGAATTCCCAGAAATCAATTAATATAGCCTGAAAAAG
>NW_024412400.1:81520720-81774690 GCF_014898765.1 Herpailurus yagouaroundi | reverse complement strand
CATCACAGCTTTCCTGGCCTTATTATCTCTCTTTTAATCTGACCTCCCCCCCCCCCCCCCAGTATGGAATTAATAAGAATTATCATAATTTCACAATGACCCGAGCATGGTGCCAGACCCAGACCAGAAAGAGAATATTTGAATTAAGGTAAAAGGTGACACTAGGGAACAAGGGACACTCAGAATTGAAGGGTGAAGGATGAATGAAGAGGAAGATTAAGAGCCCAGTTCAAACAGTTGCCTGTCTCAGCCTGAGGAGAGAGAAAGTGTAGATAGAAGCTGAAGAACTCTACCTAAGCTGTGGACCATATGTAATAGCACAGTGTGGAGAAAAAGAAAGCTCTCATTTTGTATGAGTAGATATGGACTCTGGAGCCCTCAGCCTTTCTCTGTGTCTGAAGATTTGGCATTTCTTGGGGAACTATGATAAGACCCTTTGGCATAGATATCAATGTTCTCACTGAGAACCCTGAGTACAGAAGTAGCAATGGGACATTTTCAACTGGCATTTTTGCGGTGGCCATGAGCAAGGGGGGCAGAAAAAGAAATCCGTGGCACATGACCGGCTGTCATCGGCTGACAAATTTGTCGAACAAAACAACCTGTATCTCCACTTATTCATCTAATATACCTCTTAAATTTAACTTGACCAAATTTATCTCCTGATCTTTTCCCAGATGTGTTTATCCAAACCTCCTTCATCTCAATTGATGGTAACAGCAAATATCCATTTGCTCAGACCAAAGAACTTGGAGTCATTTTTGAGTCTTCCCTTTGTGTCATTTCCTATATCCGTGTTGTCAGAAAATGGCTTGGCTCTTGGGCACCTGGGTGGCTCAGTCATTTAAGCGTCCGACTCTTGACCTCGGCTTATGTCACGATCTCATGGTTCATGAGTTGGAGCCCCATGTTAGAGCCTGCTTGGAATCCTCT
Source organism: Herpailurus yagouaroundi (assembly GCF_014898765.1). Classification (NCBI taxonomy): domain Eukaryota; kingdom Metazoa; phylum Chordata; class Mammalia; order Carnivora; family Felidae; genus Herpailurus; species Herpailurus yagouaroundi. Next base: position 81,773,757 of record NW_024412400.1, on the reverse strand, counting down.
CTCCTCTCTCTGCCCCATCGCACTCATGCTCACTCTCTCTCTCTCTCTCTCTCAAAATAAATAAATAAATTGATAAAAAATTAATATTTAAAAAAATAACAAACAAAACAAGAAAATGGACTGGCTTGGCTTTAACTTCAAAATAAGCCTACACTCTATACAGTTTCTACTGCATCTCTGCTGTGAGCCAGTCACTACCAGTTCTTGCCTGGATGGTTGTAATAGCATCTCAACTTGTCCTTTTGCTTCTAGCCTGCCTTTCTGTATTCTGTTTCCAACACAGTAGCCGGAGTCATTTTTTCAAAATGTAAAGAGGATCATGTCCTTTAACTAAACTCCAATGACATTCCACCTCACTGAGAGAGAATGCCGAAGTCCTTGACCCATGGCCCTGTAGGATCAATTCCCTGTTCAGTCTTCTTTCCTTTGAGTCATATCCTTCCTCATTTGCCCCAGGAACACTGTTATCAGATCTATCAGGTGTTAACCTCTCTGCATCTTTCTGTTAGGGACTCTGGTACTCACTGTTTCTTTTGCCTGCAATACTTTTCCCCCAGATATCGATATTATTTCACCCTTTTACTTCCTCTAAGTCTTTGTCCCAATGTCACCTTTTCATGAAACCCACCCTGATTATTCTACTTTTTTTCATAATTTAAGGTTTTTCTTGACTTTATTTATTTATTTTGAGAGAGAGAGAGAGAGAGAGAGAGAGAGAGAGAGAGAGCGCAGAGAGGGGGAAGAGGGAGAGAGAGAGAGAATCTGAAGCAGGATCCACTCTGTCAGCACAGAGCCCGATGTGGGGCTTGAACCCAGTAACCACAAACTCATGATCTGAGTCAAAGTCAAGAGTCAGATATTTAACCAACTTAGCCACCCAGGTGCCCCTGATTATTCTAAATTGCAACCTTTCCCAGACCTGATACTTTCAATTCTTTCTCTCAGATATACTTTTTCCAAAGAATTTTTCATCTACTCTACTACATATTTGAATTCTATTTAAAATCTGTATTCATCTTCCCTTGATAGAATGCAAACCTATGTGGGAGGGACTTTTGCATTATTCAATAATTTATATCCAAGGGTATAAAAGAGTCTGTTACTTAGCATGTATTCAAACACATTTTTTAAGCAATGTTACCTAGTTCTGGAAAGTCCCAAAAATAACAGGATGAGATTTGATGGGGACAAGGCTTTATGACAGTGAATGTGGGTAAGAGCCAGGGACAGCTGGCTTAGTGCTGCTAAAATAACCTCATTAGTATCTACTGTTGAAAGAAGACCAGAGAAACTTGTGTTAATGTACTTTAATAATCCCAGGTAGGCATGCAGGGTTTAAGATGCACACACTGCTTTCAGATTTTATTGTCATAATTTTGTGACCAAGCTATTCCTAACTTCAGGGTATCCATGGGAAATTGAACATATCCACTCCCTTCTGAAATCCACTAAGATTACAGTAAAAAAGTAAAAATATTTTTAATTCACAAGAACAAAGAGAGTGGCAAGAAGATGACAAAGAGGATGCACAACAAGATTTTAGTACCTGGAAAATGTCTCAGATGTGTATAGAGGGAGAAATCATAATTCATTTGGGTTTCAAGTTTATCCACTTTGCTAAGTGTCTCCAGGGGAGAAACTGAGAAGAATGAAGCAAATTCATGCTGTAACAATGTAGAAGGGCCCAAGAATAAGAGGTAAGAGAGGTGAAGGGAATTCTGGAAATTATCATAAACATGATCTACAGGAAGATAGTATTAAGCAACCCATAGAAGAGCCAGTTCCAGTCAGAACATGACAGCAAATGGCGTAGGATGATAAGAGGGATGATAAAGGAAAAGATATAAATGAAAATGTGGTGATAAATTAATGATTGGTAAATGGAAAGTGAAGGAACTGAAAAGACAAGGCAATTATAAATCTATGAAAAACAGAGGTTGGATTAACCCTTCAGCCCCCGAAATGGTTACGCTATGAATAATGTAAATAATTAATATTGAGTTTTACATTGAACATTAGTCATCTCGACAAGCTAGGCAGAGGGGGAAGTGTGATTGAGGAAAGGTGGTGGGATTTTTTTTTTTCAACGTTTTTATTTATTTTTGGGACAGAGAGAGACAGAGCATGAACGGGGGAGGGGCAGAGAGAGAGGGAGACACAGAATCGGAAACAAGCTCCAGGCTCTGAGCCATCAGCCCAGAGCCCGACGCGGGGCTCGAACTCACGGACCGCCAGATCGTGACCTGGCTGAAGTCGGATGCTTAACCGACTGCGCCACCCAGGTGCCCCGAAAGGTGGTAGGATTTAATAAGAAAACTAAATCGTAGTCAGATGGTGGGAAGTCAGTGAATAATATCTAAAAGTAAAAGAAAACAACAATGGTAAAGTACATCATTTGGAAATTAGGTCATAAGTATCTGAAGCAAAACACTAAATGAGTTGAAAATTATTGCCTCAAGAAATAGGACTTGGAGAAGGGCTGGCTTTTATCATGAGTCTACAGTACTATTTGACTTTTAAAACTAAATATGTGTGTTACTTTAATTCTCTCTATATATGTAAATATAAATATAAAAATATATCACTGCCTTCATTTAACAGATTAGAAAATGTGGGTTGTGGAAGGGTAATTGACTTGCCCAAGACGTGTAGCAAGTCATTAGCATGGGAGACTATATTACAGACTAGGCATTTTGATCTTTCAATTCCTATTCCAGGTTTTTTTCCACAATGATCCTCTAACTTCATAAGTGGCTACAAAAATAAACATCAGAGAAAATGGGTTACAGTTAAGTTTATCTCAAATAAGTAATGCTAGGGAGTTTTTGTTCATATCCGATGAGCTTCATATGTTAAAATTCATCCCAGGCAGTGGCTACATTGATCCTAGAAAAGTATAAGCACATCTGGAAACAGGGCTAATGATTGAGCATCTGGAGATTCCCAAAGACATTAGTGACAATATGGTTGAAGTGATCGGAATTTATTTTTGTGACTTGAATTTATGTGTCAGGACAAGCCTAACCAACACGTATGCTTGGCATGTGGTAGGCTGGTTAATTTAGGGGGGTAGGGAAGAAAGAATGGGGATAGGGTGTGGGCAGGCGAGTAAGGCTGGTAGAAAAAGAGTTTCTTTCCATAAAAACTTTTTTGGCAAAGACCTCATCAGAGATCCCAGACTACGTTTTTTACTTAATTCTAAAAAACCACATACTAAACAACTATTACATGTTAATTATTGTACGAGGTTCTGGATGTATTTTTTCTACCAAAGTTAGTATGATTTTTAATGATATTAGAGTTTCCACTATTTTGCTCTGATCTCTAGACAGAGACTTAGAAGTTCTAGCAGATGCTCTTTATGGTCCACTGAAAACAACTGAAAGTAATAAAACTAATTTGGATTATATGATTATCATAAACTTTTAAAAAGAAATTTAAGGGGCGCCTGGGTGGCGCAGTCGGTTAAGCGTCCGACTTCAACCAGGTCACGATCTCGCGGTCCGTGAGTTCGAGCCCGGCGTCAGGCTCTGGGCTGATGGCTCAGAGCCTGGAGCCTGTTTCCGATTCTGTGTCTCCCTCTCTCTCTGCCCCTCCCCCATTCATGCTCTGTCTCTCTCTGTCCCAAAAATAAATAAATGTTGAAAAAAAATTTAAAAAAGAAATTTAAAATGATAAACCTGTGTTTTTTTGTCATCTCATTTCTGAAAATCTTTACTTGCATCTTAGTTCACCAATAAATTTTTAAAATTCTATTTATTTTATTTGCATATTTTTAAAATATAATTTATTGTCAAGTTGGCTAACATACAGTGTATACAGTGTGCTCTTGGTTTTGAGGGTCGATTCCCAGGATTCACCGCTTACATACAACACCCAGTGCTCATCCCAAGTGTCCTCCTCAGTGCCCATTTTAAAATTCTTTTAACCTGTTGTCTCAGATTTTAATTCTAATAGGACTAGAGTGTTTCCGTCTTCTGTTAAAGACCATTCCTTTTTTTTTAAACAAAGCTTTTCTTACTGCTAAAGGGTGTAGCTTTTTCTTTGAACATCCAGCAGAGGGCATGAAAGCCTACCTATGATTCTAGCCCAGTGTTAGATTTGATTTAACGGCTAGATGAAATCATGAAGCTGGGTTACTGTTGACATCAGATTTTTGCCAGACCCAAGCCTAATGGAATAATCATGACATTCAAATTTTCAAGGAGGAATCTATTAGCTCATATTGCTCACAGTGAAGCTGAGCATCAGATAAGACACGGGCCAGGTGTAGAAAATCTGAAATGTACCCTTACTTATGAGGATGGGACCTCTGAGTTAGCATTGCCCACAAAGGCGGGCTAACTTATGCACACGATGTTTATGTGACATGTAGCGTCTACAGCACCGATCCTACAGTTCCAGCCTATTTCTTTTTTACCTGACCACAAGTTCCCCTTTCATTTCCGGTTTTGTAGTTCCAGACTTGTTTCATTTGTGTGAGGAACACAACTTTTATAAAAGACAACTTCAAAATTCAATATCTTTCACGGAAATGAAATAGAATTGGGATAGAGCTGAACAGCATTCATGTGAACAATGAAATGAAACTCCAGCACAATATTATATCTAAGGCAAAATGTGAAATACTTCAGGATGGTATAAGAGAAAATGAGACAATGAAAATGTGCTGGCAATGAGACCCCACTTTTGATAGAGAATGATTTTTTTTAAATCAGACCAACAGAAAAAAAAAAGAAAATATACATTCCAAAGGGATCATTTGCTTTTAAATTCATTTTGCTTTGTGATTTTGTGCAAAATAACTCTATACAGGCTGTTTTTTTGTTTTGTTTTGTTTTGTTTTGTTTTGCCTTTCCTATTTAATACTGGATCCTGGAAAAGAGTATAATTCGTGTTGTTATTTTACTAAATGTATTTCTAGGAAAATGAAGTAAAAGTGACATCCCTTTACAAAATGGAATCATTTAGTGATAAACAAAATGTAATTTAAATTTGTGGGGGTGCCTGGATGGTTCAGTTGGTGGAACATCTGACTCTTGGTTTTCAGCTCAGGTCATGATCTCATGGTTCATGAGATTGGGCCCCATGTTGGGTTCCATACTAATAAGGTGGAGCCTGCTTGGGATTCTCTCTCTCCTCTCTCTGCCCCTCCCCGGTGCTCGCTCTCTCTCTCTCTCTCAAAACAAATAAACTTAAAAATGTAAATTTGTGCATTTAGAAAAGTTATTCTTTCCTTCTAAAATTATGTCAGTCTATACCTAACTCATGAAACAAATAATGTATACCAATCAAGATGGCAGATTTTTACATTAATAAAATGAAAAATGGTACTGCTCAAAAGCACTAAAACTATCAATGAATGCAGGCTGAAATTATCAATAAATACAGGTTTCTTATTTTTATTATTATGGATGTTGGGGAAAGACTTCTTTTTTGGAAACATCTGTTTATGGGATCCAACAAGCAAAACTAAGAGAAATTTTTTTCTCTAGCAATTAATATAATTATGTCTGTCTTTATATTTAATAGTTTTTCTTTTTTACATTGCATATGAAAACTGAAGTGTCAATTCAGATTATTCTCTCCTTTATGTATCTAAATTTGGGTAAATTTATAAACTTAAACAGTCTTAGTTACCACCAATTAATTGCCTTCTAGATTTAGTTATTATTTTTGCTTGGAGAATATTGAGAGACACAAAATAAGAAAGCCTATGGACATATTTTATATAATCAGTGAATGATTGCAATTTAACCTGATATTGTGTGGAATATTTGTCACCTGAGATATGGCAAAAAAAAAAAAAAAATTCAACGCTATATGAGGAGAGTTGGTATGAAGGGATGGGATACCAATCTCTTAAAGATGTTAAAACAGGGGCGCCTAAGTGGCCGACTTCGGCTCAGGTCATGATCTCGCGGTCTGTGAGTTCGAGCCCCGCGTCGGGCTCTGTGCTGACAGCTTGGAGCCTGGAGCCTGTTTCAGATTCTGTGTCTCCCTCTCTCTGACCCTCCCCCGTTCATGCTCTGTCTCTCTCTGTCTCAAAAATAAATAAACATTAAAAAAAAAAAAAAGATGTTAAAACATTACTGGGGAATGTTTTGATAAGCTGTTAAATATAAGAGAAAGCAAAAGAGTGAGGAACCACAGGGCTTTTGCTTCGCTGTTTGAGGTATACATGTTTTTTTCATTACAGAGCTAAACTTTGTAAGGTTTTAAAAGAGAGTTTGTTTAAAAATACATTTTCTGTAGCACCTGGGTGACTCAGTTAAGCTTCTGACTTCAGCTCAAGTCATGATCTCATGGTTCCCCTGTTCGAATCCCAAGTCAGGCTCTGTGCCGACAGCTCAGAGCCTGGAGCCTGATTCAGATTCTGTGTCTCCCTCTCTCTCTGCCCTTCCCCTGCTCATTCTTTCTCTCTCTCTCAAAAATAAATACAATATTTTTAAAAAATATCTTCTTTTACTGTAATTTTATTAGCATAAGTCAAGAATTCCATTGAGAAAGCAACAAGATTTGACATATACTCAGAACAGCCATTAATGGGACACTAACTGCACATGATGAAGTCTCCATTATGTTTCTAGCTCCCGATTTTTATTCTCCAATAATGAATATTTTTCTGTTTCCCTCATCTTTGTTTTGAAAAGGTTTGCTAAGTGCTTCAGTTTCTGCTGTATTAACCAAATTAGCTTATTTTGTTTTTATTTACTAACCTCAAAGCCTTTCCCATCTCTATTAAATAGATATCCCCTGATATCCTTTTCCAATCAATACTTCCCACTCAATAGCTTTAGAAAAGAAAGGCATAGTGTAATGCGTGTTTTAATTTAGTAAAGGAGAAACTATGGTTTGCAACTAGAATATATCTCAATTCCTTCCCCAAGTTCTCTGGGCTTAGCTTGGCTTACAATATCATAATTTAAAAAAACAGCAGAGAAGTTTAATGATTTCAACAACCCTCCCCAGTTTTCCACTGACATCCAGCCCCTCCTCCAGCAAATTCAGGAAAACAATTCAAGACCGAAGTCTATTGGCTTCGTGTCCCTTTATCTGTATGAAAGCTACATCACAAAATCATCCCCTTTCCTTCTTTCAAACTTTCAATTTCCTTTTCAACTCTGGTTTTTCTCTCCCCCGCCCCCCAAGTACTATCAAGAAATGTTAAAGCTGTCAGTTTTGTGGAAGGAGTCAAGTTTTTGCAAAGGAAATGTCATAGTATTTTACATTTCGCCAAAGTCTCCTAAACCTGGATTCAAATATAGACTATAGAAATTAAAATCATAGTATATGATTTGAGTCATATCAACAGCAAAGTGTGGACAATTTTGGATTTGGAATTTTGGATCCATTTAAAACATATATTGCAGATAGTAGCCACAAATCAGATATTGGAAAAACTGATATTAAGGAGTCTTTAATTGTTAATGTTGTTGACCGATCATTAATGGTATTGTGCTTATATTATCAAAAAGGTCTTTATTACATAATGAAGTATTTATGAGTGGGAAAATATGATTTCTGGGATGTGTTTTAAGTAACCATATATATAAATGAGCAAACATCATTTTCTTATTTTTTTTGGCTCTGGAAACATATATAGTGAATTTGAGTGGTTAAAAAATAGAAAACTGCAGGCTCCAAATGGTGTCCCTTGAACTGAGTTCCCAAACTGGGGCTTAATACCCAGTCTAACTGCAGTTGAGCCTCTCCAGAAATGTGACCTTAACAGGTCAGTCAGGAATTGTTTTCTCCATCAACACCAATAAGTCTGCCACCTGGGTCCTCTTCATCCCCCAAAGAAAGATGAGGTCATCAGCATGTTAAGACACTTTGCAAACAGCATCCTCTGGAACAGTCTTTTCCTTTTGCTAATAATTTTCTTGCCCCCACCTTCATCCATGAAAACCTTGCAGTTTTGTACAGCTCCTCAGAGCAGCTCTCTGCTTGCTGCTGGATTGGGGTGCTGCTTGATTCATGAAGTGTTCAAGACAACCGATTAGATCTTCACATTTACTTGGTTGAATTTTGTTATTTAACACAGTGTATGTCCATTTTTAATTTGCTAACTCTAATCCTAGCTTGTGCCTTTACTTTGTATGAGCAATGAACTTGGTATGAGCAAAGACATTTAATAAGCTATTGTACCTTTTGCTTACAGTATATTCTATTTTAAGAATAAAATAGAATTAGTTAAACCATTGTATACCAAAATCCAGTCCTTCACATATGGACTATCTCATTTTTGATTACCTGAAAAGTGTTTTTACTTATTTTTATATTTCAACTCAGTTTCAAACTTAAATGGATTTTAATGGAAAAAAAAAGTTTAATGGAAACTTTAAATTGTATTGTAAGTGGAAAATGTGCTTTTTCAAATCCGTATACAAATAAATAGATGGCTATAAAACATAAATATTTAACATACCACCTAAAAACATGTCAAATAGCATCGTTAGTTTAACACACTTTGAGAAGCTCAACAATATAAGCTTTGAAATTTGGGAAGCACCATAACATGGGACCAAAAACATGAAAATCTATAATTGCTATCCGCAGAAATGTTCAAACAATTAGTGATTATTTAAAAAGTTGATCAACTGTATGGAGAACACACGGAGGGTTACTGGAGGGGTTGTGGGGGGGGGGGGGCTAAATGGGTAAGGGGCGTTAAGGTATCTACTCCTGAAATCATTGTTGCGCTATAATGGTAAATAACTTGGATGCAAATTAAAACAATTTTAAAAAAAGTTGATCAATGGTGCTCAATTTATTTCAATAAATGCAGATCAAAGCAACAATATAATATTCTTTTTTACCCATGATACTGATAGCAATATTAAAGATTGTTAACATCTTCTGTTGATGGCACTGTAGGGAAATAAGCCCTTTTATATGTTACCGGTGAAAGTGTAAATCAGTACATTTTTTGGGGGGTGCAATTTGACTATAGATATCAAAAGTGTTAATATATTCACATAGATTCAGCATTTCCACTCTTAGACAGGGAGAGTAACGCTATAGTTATAATCCTGCATGAAGACAAAGGTGTTTTTAAAAAAATATCCATTGCCACATAGCCTATAATTGCAAAAATGAAGGTATTTAAAGGGACAGATGAGATAAATAACAGTTTATATAAACAATGAACTATGCAGCCATTAAAAAGAATGAGGTGTTATGGAAAAATGCCAATAAATATATTTAATTATTGATTTTATTTTAAAAATGATACTGAGTAGCAGCATGGTGAATACATTTTCCAAGGATCTATATATGCCATAAATTTTATTTTTTTTTGTTTGAAAGGATACAAGAAATATGTAAGAGGTACAACTCTTGGGAGAGAGACTGTAAGGGAAGTCCATGGATGCTGGTAAGAGAGATGTTAATATTCACAGTTCTGTATTGTTAATTTTTGAAAAATCTTAAGCATATATAATTTTCTCTGTTTCAATAGATTCTCTAAGTGCTGGAATAATTAGTGTTTTTGTTTGTTTGTTCGTTTGTTTGTTTTCTTCCTTATCTTTTATTGAGATAATAAGATTATCTCAATAAAAATTTTAAGTGACAAATCACCAGCGTTTTTGAACGGAAACATAGGGTAACCAATATCGCATTGTGCATTATGTTGTTTTCAATTAATTACTGCACATCAGGGGCCAACATTATTTACTTGGGAATAATTATTTCTGAGCTCAAAAGCTGCAGAGCCTGCTCCAATAATTCTTTTACTACCTAATTCTCAGTTAATTCCTCTGTTTTATTTATTTTAAAAAGTTGAATGTTTATTTTTGAGAGAGAGAGAGAGAGAGAGACAAAGACAGAGCAGGAGCAGGGGAGGGGCAGGGAGAGAGGGAGACACAGAATCTGAAGCAGGCTCCAGGCTCCAAGCTGTCAGCACAGAGCTGGACACAGGGCTTGAACCCACGAACCGTGACATCATGACCTAAGCTGAAATTGGACACTTAACTGACTGAGTCACCCAGGTGCCCCTGTTCTCCAACTTTCTGTAATGCACACATACAACGTGTATAATAACAAAAGGTTAATTTCCATTAAAAGTGTGATATTAGAAAATAGGATTTAATGGAGAGGTAGGTAAATAAAATTGTCCAATTTTATAAATTTTATTTTTTCTTGTTCCAAGTAATAAGATACGACTGAATTTTAGTATCAGATACTGTTTGTATATTTTGGGCTTATCTTAATTTTTCTTTCTGGGCATGTTGAGTTGCTACCATGTCAATTATTACTTCTTCACTATTTAATATTTGTTTTGTTGTCACTGTATTCTTTGTTATGCTTTATTTTGGGAAGATTCATTAAATTATAGTGAATTAGTAATAAACATTCCCAAAGGAATAAAAAAAAAATGAATATTTCTCCGAGGATATACGAAACATTTTTATTGAGAAAAATTTTAAAACATTCATGAATGTCAATATTCTGAATCCTCTGAAATATTTTCTTATACAAATGAAGTCTTTGAGGAAGGAAAAATTTATCTCTCTAAAATCTAATGAGTTATTTAATTAATTTTACCCTGCCTTTCCCAAGAAGAATTTCAAGAGACTTGTTAGAATATGTAAAACATGACAGACAATGTATCATAAAATAAGGATGGGAATAAAAATTTTAAAAACCAAGGCTGAGAAAGAACAACACGAAATCAGTTTTAAACTGCATAGAATGACACCAATATAACAGGTAAACGTGATCTACGAATAATTTTTTAAGTGTCAATTACATGGTTAATAATATCCATGAAATAAAAGTCAATCAGTTATCCTTAACCCTAAAGTTAGATTAGAATTTCTCCTGAGAATACTAGTAAAGAGATACCATGTGAAGTCATGAACACCACGCTCAATGTAAATATATGTTCTAGGCTTTCATCATCTTATTTTCACATTGTTTTTAGCTTTATTAACTTAAAATACTTCTTTTGGGGGTCTTCAGAAATTCACAGCTAAATTTCCATCTTCCAGAGAACTACTATCTAGTTCAGTGGGTAGCCTGTTAAGGTACTGCAAAAGCATTAAGCAATTCATGTGATTTACAAGAAATCAGAAAACCTGAGTTAAATTATATAACTTTAAAAACAAACCCTACCATTTAAAAAAAATGTATGACCACAGTGTGAATATGAACAAGATGCTATTAGCAATCATTCACTGATTTCTTTACGTGTATTATTAAATATATAATTCCTTTTTTTTTTCTCGACAAATAGACATTTTGTGAGAAAAACTGATCTTTATTTCAGTGGAGAGTTGTGAGAATTTATTTCTTCCAATCAACAAATATTTGTTAAATTTTATCATTTGTCAGATATTTTCCTGGGTGCTAAGGATCCAGTTGGTGGGAGAACACCTGAATCAGTGAATTTTAATATGGTGCATTTCTGAAACATTTTTGGATGTCCAATATATAAATGACTGAACTCTCCAGTTTAGCTGTTGCAGCTGTGGTCTAATAATTTGGCAATATATAGGCAAACTTACAGTCGCAATAAAATAATACACAGATCTCTTATGTTGTTTACGAGGAAGACAGTGACCACTGCTCTGGTATTAATCTGACATTTGCTTTTGACATTCCAAGTATGGAGGGGACACTTCTTATCTTTCAGTTCCACCAGCAGCTGGTAGATGAAGCTGTTAATTTCTTTTTTCTATTTTAACAGAGTCAGAGTAACAGTAGTGTTTGATATACTAGTTTAAATGTGGAAAATCATCTTCAAAGTTATCAAATAACTCACTCAGTTGAGAACACAAAGAATGAACCAAAAGCCAGAGAAGGAGCTAAGAGGCTGTCAATACCTTCAAAGATTAGAATCTCTGGCCTCTTTTAAAGGTTGCTTTCTAGTCTTAAAGTATCATTTTACTTGAATATCACCATGTCACAATCTCTAATAGCAATATGAAATCACAAACAAACATTTGTATATCCTAGCAACCTTATCTGCAAATACAGGGCAAGTGTATGTGAGCATGTGCAAGAGGAGGGTAGAAAGGAGGGAGAATATGGGAATAACAGAAAAGGAGCAGTGATAGCAGAATCAAACTTCTTGATTAAGCTGAGCAATTAACTTAGTTGAACATGAGGACTAAGTAAGTGCTCCTAGATCAACCTGCTATTGTATTAACCTAAACATATTGATTGATCATTTCAGGAACATATATACACAGACTGATGTGTGGCACTTTACACTCTCGTGTCCATGGCATACATTTTGGCGGTCTCTGTCCGAGGGGCTACGTATGACTTGGCCATGGAAATAGCTGCATTTGAGTAGGCTTTCCTCATGGAATACGGATAGTTCCTTTCAGGTCCAACATCTGTTGGAAAGAGATAAATGTAGTTGTATAGAAATAATTATGATTCAGTGAACTTTGGGGAAAAATGTCATTTTACACATTCTTCTCATAAAGAGACAAAAATATAAATACTTTAAGAAGGAATCATCTAAGAAGAACCCTAGAATAAAATCTAAGATTTTCATCTGGAAAGTTATTTTTAGATTAAAAGCTTAGGTACTTTCCTTCTTTTTCTCTCCTCCCTCTCTTCTGTCCTTCCTTCCTTCCTTCCCTCCTTCCTTCTTTCCTGATGAGGAGATGGACTTTCTTGCTTTTTAACAATATTTTTAGAAACCCAATAGTAATACATTATATTTTTTAACAACAAATATTTGACTTGGCTCTCAGTCTACTTCTCTGTTTAACTCTAGATATAAATTTAGTAGATTAGATGAAGTTAGAAATATAAGATTATGAACACATTGAAATCATCATTATATATTTAGATATTGGACACAGTTATAGATGTGGTTTTTTCACCCAATATACCACTTATGAGGTATGAGGCTTGAATATTGCAAATCAGTTTTCTTTGAACAACAGAAACTTCTCAAGTGTCATTTTTTATAAGAGGTAGGGATCAAGTAAGCAACATTATTTTGCACTGGTGAGAACTGTTTCTACCAGATTGGAAAGATTGATAATGGAGGCAAGTAAGTGTGCTATTTTATTTTGTTCTTACCTTTGAAGAGGTATAAGCAGCATGTCAGGACAGCACCAGCCAAAAAGCAACCCAGAGACCCAGCCATTCCAAGCCAGCAAGACCAACCAAATTTGTATTGGATGCCAAGAAATATATTGTGCAAAACCAGAGAAGAACGTTCTACATAAACATCAACAGCATACCACACTGAACCAATGATTCCTGGGGCACCTGAAAGAAAGAAAAGTTGCTAAAATAATACAGGCTTTCCAAATGTAAGTTCATGGACTGCTACCCAAAATGGGTGGCATCATTTAGAGAGGGATAATAATCATTTGGAGGGGCAATAATAATTGCTATCTATTTTGTGTTTCTTCCAAATTATGTATCAGTTTATACATAAAGAGAAATACAAAAATTTTAAAATGCAGTGTTCATCTGTTTGTGTAAACTTAAAATGATCATTGTGGTTTTCTTTAATTTTCCTCTCTCACATGTTATTTTGAATGCTGTGTAAAAGGAAATATGAAAAACAACAGAAAAAAAGAAAGAACACAAAATTGAAGACAAATAATACACAGCATACGTTCACTCTATTGATTTTTTTAATTAAAAGTATATATCTTTAAGAATATTCTATTCTTCTCTGCCCCACCCCCTGGACCCACAATTAAAGCTGTGTCAGCTACATAATCAGGACCCATATGGAAACTATGTTTTTTGAAGTCAATAATTTTAGTCTGTTGGGCTTAAAAACAAATAACTGGGGTAAAAATTGTCTTTATTTTAAAATAAATTCTTACCTACCACCCACACACCATGAGAGAACAAACTAAGAAATTTTGTTCCTTTTAAACAAAATTTAACCCCCCAAATTAGTCTATCTGACAATTTGACTGGCTTGGAATGATGCCAGTAGAGTCTGCTTGTTTTAAAGGTATAAATTGCACATCAGTGCTAAGGTGCAGGGAAAAAAAAGGTGAGGAGCTATAGGACAAAATGCTATGTGAAAATGGTGTTTCACATTCTTTTCTAGGGGGTCTGTGATATGTATTTAAGTCACCATTTCATTGCATTATTTTCCCAGTTGTTTAACGCAAGAAGTTTAAGGACAGATAATGAACACATAACCTTTAGATAACAGGGTATAAATTACCACCTATTTTCTACAATACTTCTAATCTATGGGTTTAAGATGGAAATTCCTTTTTTAAAACTTAGAAACAGATTATGTAAAATTATATATACATATAACACACATAGATACATATATATATGAAATATGCATATATTTCATTTTATACCATATGAAAATAGCATGTCATATATATTTATATATATGTATGGTGTTAGAATTTTATGTATTATATATATTTATTATATGTAATATAATATAATTATATAATATATATCTAATTTCTTCTCTTTTTAGGTTTATTTATTTTGAAAGACAGAGTCGGGTGGGGGGGGGTAGGGCATGGAGAGAGGGAGAAAGAGAGAGAAGTCCAAGCAGGCTCTGCACGACCAGCACGGAGCCCAATGTGGGGCTCAAACTCATGAACCAGGAGATTATAACCTGAACCAAAATCAAGAGGCAGAGGCTTAACTGACTGAGCCACCCAGGTACATTTGGCATAGTAATTTCAAATGATGGTTTCAAGCCTTTGGCAATATCTGGAAATTTAATTTCATCATTTCTTCATCCATTCCTATAGGGAATTTTTCATCAACTCTTTTTTTTTTTAATTTTTTTTTTAACATTTATTTTTGAGACAGAGACAGAGCATGAACGGGGGAGGGTCAGAGAGAGGGAGACACAGAATCTGAAACAGGCTCCAGGCTCTGAGCCATCAGCCCAGAGCCCGACACGGGGCTTGAACTCACGGACCACGAGATCATGACCTGAGCCGAAGTCGGCCACTTAACCGACTGAGCCACCCAGGCGCCCCAATCAACTCATATTTTAATATTTAGCTGATTTTTATTTTTTTAAATAAAAAGGGGCATATATAATGGTATCTCAGAAAGTATTCTGGAACAAAACTGTATGCATTAAATGGTGTTTAAATTTGTTAAATAAAACACATGGTTACATACAAAAGCTCTATGTTATCACTAGGCCAACCTAGACATGAGAATAAATGTCTTAAAAAGGAAAACTTACTAAGTTCTTATGGTTTTTTAATACAACCTAAGGATCATCAGGCCTTGACTCAATGCTTGTGTGAAAAAATTCAAGGAGGCCCCAGTTTTGACTGTGTGATGGGTTAGGCTCTCTGCTATGGGCTCACTCTGTCCACACTGGATCTTTACAACAGCAATTCAGAATAGATTTTATTGCTGGGATGTGGCCTTATTTTGCAGATCAAGTAAAGAAGACCAGTTAAGAAACTGGCCTAAGGTCAAAAATCACATATATATATCTCCAAGTATTAAAAAAAATAAAAAAAAAATTAATGTTTATTTCTGAGACAGAAAGACAGACATGTGTGGGGGAGGGTCAGAGAGAGAGAGAGAGAGGGAAACACATAATCTGAAGCAGGCTCCAGGCTCTGAGCTGTCATCTCAGAGCCCGATGTGGGGCTCAAACTCGGGAACAGCAAGATCATGACCTGAGCTAAAGTTGGACGCTTAACCGACTGAGCCACCCAGGTGCCCCTAAAACAAATTTTTTTTAAGTAAACTCTACCCCCAACGTGGAACTCGAGTTCCCAACTCTGAGATCAAGATTGCATAGTCTACTGACTGAGCCAGCCAGACACTTCTGCAAGTATTTTTAATTCCAAAATCCCTATCCATTCATTTTATACTTCCTGGTGAAGTTATCACTTATATTTGCTTTGCTAAATTTTCACTACTACCATTAAAAAAAAAAAAAAAAAAGATAGTTTCCTCTCTGGGGGTGTGCCCATTAGTTTTCAATCTTCCTGCACTTTGGTCTCTTGGACCGTGTATTTTCTCCCAACTTGCATTAAGGTCTTAAGAAGACATCATATTGTGACAGAGGAAGACTAAAGTGAATTTAATGACAGAATTTAATGATGCTTTTTCATCAATAAACACCATGTAAAGTGCTTCTTGACTTGTTTATAAGTCATGCTTGATTTATTATCCTTCAGAATTCCATTTATTCATCTGCCTCTTAAGTGGAGATATAATCTGCTTATTGTTACATTTACATTCAGATGGGTTGGCACATAAGAAAACCTGACATAGGACTTGGCACAACTTAGTTGCTAAAGAATTGCTAAAGAATTGCCTACTCCTACAGTGGGTACAGGTAAGGAGATGGGACCTTGGGACTTTAGGATTTAACTTCAAGAATAATAAAAAATAAATTATTTGAAAACTTTAAACCATTATATAACTTTTTAAATGGTTAAAAATAGTTTGAGGACTTCAATAAACTTTGATCTAACATCGTACCAAAAATTAATTGTCTGATTTCACAGCTGAAGAAAGAAGGGCTGATGTGCTCCTTATTCCTTCAATGTAGAAAAGCAAGTCACATATGATGTGAAAATGAACAGCTTCACGGGGCACCTGTATAGCTTAGTCGGTTCAGTGACTGACTCTTGATTTTGGCTTAGGTCATGATCTCAGGGTCATGAGATAGAGCCCCACATTGGTCTCTGCGCTGATACTGTGGAGCCTGCTTGGGATTCTCTCTCTGCCCTTCTCTCTGCCCCTCCCCTGTTCATTTGCACATGTGCACGTGTGCTCTTCCTCTCTCTCTGGAACAAAACTTAATAATAAATAAACTTAAAAAAAATGAACTGCTTCACAACAGCATCCTCCTTCATCTCAAGACTGTAGATGAGCACCTCTACCCCCATCCCTAGTGCAGAGAGTACCTGCTATTAGTAATATGGTTCCAGCAACAAAACAGATGCGGACTTTGATGTATGGCTCATCAGGGAGGAATTTCACACAGTGGAGACCAAGAAGCAGGGTGATAAATCCAAATCCAGCTAAAATATCTGCAGTAATCATCAACGCTCGAGTTACCACCAGCTTCACTGGAAGATCAGGGCATGTGGTTAAATCATGGTCAGAGGAAGGAAACACGTTAATGTCGAGGTGTGCCAAAAAACAGATAATTACATACATTAACAAATGCCCATTGAATTAGAATTTAAATTTGCATGAACTTGGATTTTTTTTTCATAAAATGCAAAAATATCATGAGATTATCGGTATTATTATTTGTTTAAGCACTGATTATTACTTAGACTTGTCGGCCCCCTAGCAAAATGCTTGGCCTATCGTGTACACTAAATACCTTTTTCCTTGTTTGTTTCTTGTTCTGGAATGAGACTTGTTCACAAGTATTATAGCTGACTACTCAATTGAAAGTAGAGTATCTATTCTGCAGAGTTGCCCAATGAATATTTAAGAAATAAACAATCACTACAGTTGTTTGAAGTTCCATTGAAAAATATACTTAAAATAACTGGTTAAAATTTGGTACAGGGGAGCAGGATAAAATGATTCAAGATGTCTCTTGCCTGTTCAGGCTAATGGGAGCCATCTCTTCTAAAGCCATCTCTTTAGAAGGAGGAGGAGCTACAGAGCTTCTGTTATTTAGTCGAAGACTACTTCTAAAGGCCAGATCATATTCTTTTTCATCGCTTCCAGGGGTGACCCTTCTTGGCCAACATTCCATCTTAACCCTTTAATCTTGCACTGTCAACTGAGCAAATTTCAACTATGGCCAATGAGAATATGTGGTAGAAGGTCCAGGGAAGACGGTATTAGGTAAGTAGAAGTGGAATAGTAGCAATCATCTTCTGCAGTGGAAGCATCTTCAAATGTGAAAACCTCTTGAACTGTGAGTCTCGGTTATGCTAACTTAAAAATGGGAAATTTTGTCAGAAATGGAGGGTTAATTACCTGATGTCAAAACTACTACTATTTTAGCTCGCTAATGGAAAAAAAGAGGAATACAATTTATTCTTTTTGAGGGTATTGTAATTATGTTTTATTTTCATAGTGATGGGGGCTTCCTTGTATTTTAAATAATTCTTCTGCAGTGGTGAGATAAATTTAGGGCTGATTTAGTAATAGATTGCTTGTAAAATGTGGCCAATGTATTTAAAATAAAAAAATACCTTTATAATCCATCTAAGAGGAAATCAATGCATAAAATCAGCTTTTACCTGATTAATAGGTGAATAATTAAGATCTTAATATATGGCATTATTTCAAAAAATTTAGATTTATATTTCTAATTTAGGCCAAATCTAAGGCTTATTTTTCTCAAATTTCAAGAAAGAGGGGCGCCTGGGTGGCGCAGTCGGTTAAGCGTCCGACTTCAGCCAGGTCACGATCTCGCGGTCCGTGAGTTCGAGCCCCGCGTCGGGCTCTGGGCTGATGGCTCAGAGCCTGGAGCCTGTTTCCGATTCTGTGTCTCCCTCTCTCTCTGCCCCTCCCCTGTTCATGCTCTGTCTCTCTCTGTCCCAAAAATAAAATAAAAACGTTGAAAAAAAAATTAAAAAAAAAAAAAAAGAAAAGAAAGAGAAAAATATGTGCCTAATTAGGCTATATATATAGAAGCGGGTTTCCTACTCAGCACCCCAAGCCAAGCAGTCCCACACTTTGGAGTGCTTTCCTTAAATATTAAGTCTCTTTTGGACCTGGGACCAATAGGGCCAGGATTGCCTTTGAATGGGACACCTTGAAATTGTGACCCTGGTTTTCCCCTCTCCAAGCCTTGATCCTACATATAGCATGATTTCTGATGCTCTGTAGAACTCCAGGACTCATGTCTATGGTATTATCCAGCCAGCCTTATGGCCTGTCCAGTTCTAAGAGGGCAGTTCTGCAGGCAGACTGCTAATGCTAACGAACCAGGGATTGTTTTCCCCAGGTGTTGTCTGAGAACTGGCTGCTAGAATAATGTTAAATATTCTGACTGGAGAAAAGGGAACTCAAATTAACTATATCAACAAGAGCCCTGAAAAAAAATTTTGTCTGGGTCTGTATATCCTAGGTCCATAGGACAGTGGGAAAAGGTATCTAATTGTGATTCTATAAAAGATATCAAAGACTAAAAATAAAATTTTATAGGTAATATCCTAACTTAGAGGGTATAGTTGTTATTTTCTTAGAATACATGTTTGTATCTGTAGTCTCTAAGCATATGATGGAATTTCTTAATCAAAAGTAATTACTTTTTAAGATATTATTTGAAATTAATAGGTAAGAACATATTTTAAAATGTGAGCTAGTGCAGGCAAAAGATTAAAAAAAGAAATATTTAAAAATACAATCAGCAGTTTTCTCTGTGCAGTAAGCTTATGAGTGATTTTCTGTTATTCTTGTATAAATGTACATAACAACATTTACAAGTTTGAAATATTTTATCTTTATTCTTTTTTCTCCGTTCCCACCACAGCACCACATTTCTGGAATAGCCTAGTGTCCACATGAACTTACATTTTTATTGACCAAATCATGCTTTTTCGTGGATAGAAGTAGGTTACCACAAGGAGGGAAAAAGAGAAAGAATTAAGAAGTTTCAAAAAAAAATGAAATATAGGCTTTATGAATTAGGTTAAAAAAAAAAAAAAACACTCAAATCCTAAATAGCAGAGGATATTTTAGAGCACTGCTCCTTTTAAGTGCTTATCCCTGGACTGAAATAGCTGTCCAGGGGAAAAGTCACATTCCAAGCATTTGCTTTTCATTTATCTTCAGGAAAGAAGTTGCCATGCTCTACCATACCCCGTCTGCTTTGAAGGAGACCAAAACCAATTAGCTTTAACAACAGCACCAGTATTTCTTGGCATGATTCAATGTTCTAAATAAATAAATACCTGCTGTGGAGAAATACTGAGAGAATCAATGATAACATTTTTTCATCTATGAAATCTCTTTATTCATAGAAATATGGACCTTGTTAACACCTAATTAAAATTTAAAGCTAAAGGTTAGGAAGAAGAAGGAGCTGGCTTTACTATTTCTGTTAATTGTGTGTCATATGTATTGATTCTTTTCATTCCCTGATCCTCTAATCTGTGTTTTTTTTTTTTTGCCTATCTCCATGTCTGTTTTTCTCTTTGTCTCTGCCCCCTCTGTTTCCACCTTCTGTCTTTCTCAGCAACTCTCTCAATGAATTACTGTCCACTTCCTATTTGACTTACATCACAGCTAAAAGACATCTCTGAAATGGTTTTCCTCTAATGTGTCAATTGTAATCCTCCAGTAACCACACCCTGAAGAATTCATCTCAATTTGAAAAGGGTTTACTTTAAGTCTGTGTGTAAGACACTCTGCCAGGTATTTGGGGGGAGGGGGGCAGAGATGAAGAAGTTAATATTTTTACCTTAAAAGAATGTGTACAACATGGAAAAAGATAAAATATGCCCAACATGTTTCAATTCACGTTTCTGAACTTTTTATGGAAACATTTAAAATGAGACAGAACTTTACCATAGTTCTGTAGAAACACACACACACACACACACACACACACACACACACACAATGAAAACCTGTTTGGGATCCCTCCCTGGCAAGGGGGTTGTCTAAGGCATACATACAGGGGTGTTCGGCAAGGATAGAATCATACTCGTCACAGGTGCGAATCCCATCAAAAACGTTCGTGACACACTCCCACCAGAGGCCTCGGCATTTGGTGCTCACCTAGATGTTGGGAGAAGACACTGTGTGAAACAACTCATGCAGGCACACTCTAGTTCCCCTCGATCAAAGGAAGACCTTGGCTGTTGTGCGTTTGATAGTAAAGTACATTGGTTGCAAGCGTGATCAGAATTTCATTTACAACAAACACAATGTGTTTTACAGTATTTTCCCTTAAGCACTAACAACTAAAGGCTTTCTCCACCAGGAAATGAATTCACTTCCTGATGGGGTGGGGAGGGGGGACAGTGGTACCTAACTAGATAAAGTCTTCATTACATATATGCAAATGTCTATGGCTGGTTTGATCATGGAGTCATGGTTTCACACGGAGACAATTTATGTCACTTTTCCTCTGCTGACATTTTTCATCATAAATAAATAAATAAATAAATAAATAAATAAATAAATATAACAATAAATGCTAACTCTTGACGTCCTGAGTCTATTAAGAATGTACATTAATTTTTCACCCTGATAAACACTGAGTCCCATGAAGAAAGGTATTATTGTATATGAAGTTCACAATTTTACAATAATTGCCAAAGAATGCCATACCTCAGGACAGCAACAGATGAAATATAAAGACCCACAGCTTCTTCCGTTTTGCTCCACTGACACATTACAAATGTTCCAGCTATGATATGAATGTGAACGAACTGAGCAGTAATGTCATAGAACCTGACAGCTGGACACCACTTTTGCTTAGAATCATAGTGCAGATGATTCTAAGTGTCCACCTAGAGCTAAAAGACACCAGTGCCCAGAGCCATTCCATGTTTTATCTGTAAGCTGCACGTCACAAAAGATTTCCTAAAATTGTAAACATGCCAATGGGAAATAGTTTCAAATATTCTTGACACAGCTCATGCATATGGAACAGAGCTAATATGATTGTTTGTCCTGATTCAATTACAGATTCACATTACCTTGGGATTCTGGGAATAGTTTAGTAAAATTTAACCAAGAATTATCTTGGAAAATAAAAACTTATTTTTTTTTCCTTAAAGAAAGACTAAATAACAATGTAGGAAGAGAAATGCCAAAGCGGGGAGATTAAAATTGGTGTGAAGAAGAAAGGAAGGGACATAAAACCCTTTGATCTGCAAAAGGAAACCGTATCAGGGAATATTTGTGCTTTGAAGCTTTGCTTGGTGTTCTATCTTGCAGGTGTATTGTGTGCCAAATAAAACTTTACTGCTTGTTCTTCCACTACAAATGTCAATGTTGTACTTCTATTGCCCTTTTATAGGTAAAATACACATAATCAGTAATAATAAATCTATATTGAGTCCATACTGTGAAGCAGTTACTATTTAAGTATATTATTATCCCATTTATTCCTTAACTGCTCCTGTGAGACATCAATTACTATCAGCTATTTTACAAATAAGGAGAATGAGGAATAGAAAAGGTAAGTGATAACCCCAAGCAAGCATAGTTCACAAATATGGCAATCTGTGTGCTTGCTCTTAAGCACCGCAGTATACTTAAAACCATTTTAAGAAATTCCAAATCCGTTTCAGGCTAGAGTACTCCAGCACTGAAAATGAGAAGATAGCTTGGGGTGAAGGGTTATAAACCCTAACTTTAATCTTGTCCTATGGCTATTATTCTACAAACCTTCACTTTGGCTTGCTCTTCCTAAGGTTAAAACTGAAGGGATGCTTTGGGGATATTATCTGCCTCAGGAACTGCAGTAACCAAAAATTTAACACAGATCTACCTTGTGAAAGTTAACATACCAATTTTTTAATGATGGATGTGAGCATCTCAAGTTAGATATGCATGCAATTTAAGCTGCCACTAAAAAAGTATAGACTTTAAATCTAAGTTGACACTTTTTAAACGTGTTGTATCTTTGGGCAAGATCTTACCTTTTTTTGAGCCTCAATCTTCTTATCTGCGTAAAGGAGATAGTGCTAGGATAGTTATAAGAATTAAAAAATTACAAACACACAATATAAATGATTTGCTCATAAGTGATCTTAGTAAAGTACTTAAACATCGTAACAACCTGAGTAGTGACAGTGTTCAACATTGCTAACTAACCACAATCAAAGTGAAGAAGGGTAGGTATGATGGGTTGAATCATGCCCCCTCCCTCACTTCTCCCACCAAAGATTTGTCTAAGTCCTAATCCCCAGAACCTATGGATTTTTGGATGTTATCTTTTTTGGAAAAAGGGACTTTGCATATGGCCAACTAATCTTTGACAAAGCAGGAAAGAATATCCAATGGAAAAAAGACAGTCTCTTTAACAAATGGTGCTAGGAGAACTGGACAGAAACATGCAGAATGAAACTAGACCACTTTCTTACACCATTCACAAAAACAAACTAAAAATGGATAAAGGACCTGAGTGTGAGACAGGAAACCATCAAAACCCTAGAGGAGAAAGCAGGAAAAAACCTCTCTGACCTCAGCCGCAGCAATTTCTTACCTGACGTATCCCCAAAGGCAAAGGAATTAAAAACAAAAGTGAACTATTGGGACCTCATGAAGATAAAAAGCTTCTGCACTGCAAAGGAAACAATCAACAAAACCAACGGAATGGGAAATACCAACTAAAAGGCAACCAATGGAATGGGAAATGATATTTGCAAATGACATATCAGATAAGGCCTAGTATCCAAAATCTGTAAACAACTCACCAAACTCCACACCCAAAAAACAAATAATCCAGTGAACAAATGGGCAGAAAACATGAACAGACACTTCTCTAAAGAAGACATCCAGATGGCCAACAGGCACATGAAAAGATGTTCAGCGCCGCTCCTTATCAGGGAAATACAAATCAAAACCACACTCAGATACCACCTCACGCCAGTCAGAGTGGCTAAAATGAACAAATCAGGGGACTATAGATGCTGGCGAAGATGTGGAGAAACAGGAACCCTCTTGCACTGTTGGTGGGAATGCAAAATGGTGCAGATGCTCTGGAAAACAGTGTGGAGGTTCCTCAAAAAATTAAAAATAGATCTACCCTTTGACCCAGCAATAGCACTGCTAGGAGTTTACCTAAGGAATACAGGAGTGCTGATGCATAGGGGCACTTGTACCTCAATGTTTATAGCAGCACTCTCAACAATAGCCAAATTATGGAAAGAGCCTAAATGTCCATCAATTGATGCATGGATAGAGAAATTGTGGTTTATATACACAATGGAATACTACGTGGCAATAAGAAAGAATGAAATATGACCCTTTGTAGCAACGTGGATGGAACTGGAGAGTGTTATGCTAAGTGAAATAAGCCATACAGAGAAAGACAGATACCATATGTTGTCACTCCTATGTGGATCCTGAGAAACTTGACAGAAGACCATAGGGGAGGGGAAGGAAAAAAAAAAAGAGGTTAGAGAGGGAGGGAGCCAAAACATAACAGATTCTTAAAAACTGAGAGCAAACTGAGGGTTGATGGGGGTTGGGAGGGAGGGGAAAGTGGGTGATGGGTATTGAGGAGGGCACCTATTGGGATGAGCACTGGGTGTTTTATGGAAACCAATTTGACAATAAATTTCATATTTAAAAAAAAGGAAAAAGGGACTTTGCATATGTAGTGAAGTTAAGGATCTTGAGGTAATGAGATCATCTTGGATTACCCGGGTGGGCCCCAAATTTAATGACAAGTGCTTTAATGAGAGACACATAGAGAAGAAGGTAATATAACCACAGAGGCAGAGATTGAAGTGATGTGGCTGTAAATCAAGGAATGGAGTAGTGACCAGAAGCCAGAAGAGGAGAGGAACAGATTCTCCCCTAGAGCCTTCAGAGGGGGCACAGCCTTGTCAACACCTTGATTTCAAACTTGTAACCTCCAGAACTGCAAGAGAATAAATTTCTCTTGAGTTAAGCCACCAAATTGTGGTAATTTGTTATGGCAGCCCTAGGAGACAAATACAGTAGATATGATTGGTATGGTACAGAGCTGTTATACTGAAATAGAAAACAGGACTTCTCATAGCTTATTCCTGTTCAGTCCCTCAATTAACAAGAACATACTGGATCCAGTTTACACCAACTAGAGCTAGGTTATATGGATTTGAAGTCACTGTTCCATAATTAGACAGTGACTGTCCATAATTCCTGCTGTCTAACATAGCCCCATTAAAACAAACAAACAAACAAACACTCCTACTGTGGTATTTCTTTTTATATATGAGGTTATTTAGAAAGGAACCTGAGAGATATATGTAGGAATACTCATTTTACACTAAAAAAGAGTCTCTTGGCAAAATAATCCAGCAGTGGTGTCATTTTCAAGGCTATTGATCATTTACCTGCAATGACCATATTTAGAAAAGCAATGAGCTCATTAGAGGAAACAGGAATCTAATTTCATTAGGTATTAATGCTCAGGGGCACACTATTAGATTGCTTGGTATTCATACTCGGTTAAGGTACGTGAGAATAGTGGCTGTAATTAACTAAACTTCTGTGTTAATATAGCACTTACTGGAGACACCCTTAAAGGTGCCTTTGTGCACAAAGACAAGGTTAAAATTTTTTATGGTATTTATCATATTTAGGGAAGCCCTCCTTGGCTATAATATATAATCTTCACTTACTTATTCCTGTGTTATACAGAGGCTTATTAAGAACTCTCTCAAAGGCAAGTAAATCTAAATTCTTAAAAGTTTTAAGACAAGGCTCTGTTTAAAAAGGAGACTGATGCTTCAACTATTATGATTAACCTTTCTTAAAGGGCAAAAATGCAAAATGTTAACTAATAATTCTTATCTTGCAGGGTCATTCAAAATAGAAGATTGCAATTTTAAGCTTACTCTTCTAACATGCAATTTATACTAGAGGAATATGATACTAGAGGGATTTCTATATTATTTCAATGCATATCTGTCCTGACGTGAGGAGATTATCTCCTAAATGGGGAGAACTCAGTTTATCCAAGATGTAACAATAAAAGCACAAGTCACAAACATGAGGCTGGCATAAATCTCTTAATATTATTTAATTACAATAGTAAAACAGAGATCTTATAGAGCAGTCCATATTTCTGCTTTCCTTTGGCAACTTAGTCATGCTGGCCACCTGGACTCCTCAGTCCCACATAACAATGATTAGCGCCAAGGGACTGGCTGCTTCCTTTAGATGGGGCTTGTACTCACAGTTTTCCTCCCCCTCCCTCCTCCCCCAATCTGCCTCTCTCAAGGATGTTGGTTACCTGGTTCCTAACAGCATTTAACTTTCTCACTCCTCGTGTATAATAATGGGAATGACTCCCTTTGCCTTCAATTTGTCAAATTTCTACCTATCCTTCAAATGGCACTTCAAAGATACTCCTTCTTCCAAGAAGTTCTCCCAGTTTCTCCAGCTAGGGTTAATTTATTCCTAGATCATACCATAATCTGTGCATATTTTCTATAGTATTTACAATATTGCATTACTATTCTTCTGTGCATTTGCAGACATCTGTCTCCCAAGTCTGTCTGTTGTCCTCTTTCAAACTATATTCATTGAAGATCTGCCATGTGCCAGTCAACAGACTAACAAAATGCTGGGGATAAAGCAAAGCCCAAGAAAGGTATGGCACCTCGCTTCAAGGAGCTTACAGACCCTCCTGCTTGGAACATAATGGATGCTCAAAAGATGTTTATTAAGAAAAAAAAATTGGTCACTTTTTCTTTTTTTTTTTTTTTTTTTTTGAATCTTTATTTCCTTTGAGAGAGAGACAGAGACAGAGACAGAGTGCGAGCAGGGGAGGGGCAGAGAGAATTCGAAGCAGGTTCCAGGCTCTGAGCTGTCAGCACACAGCCTGATGCAGGCTCCAAATCACGAAAGCAAGTTCATGACCTGAGCCAAAGTCAGAAGCCCAACCGACTGAGCCACCCAGGCGTCCTGGTCACTTTTTAAAATTCACATTAACTATCTGTCTTTAGATAATGGTTACTGATACACTCTATGCACAACTGGTGCTTAATATATGCTTCTGACTTGACTGAATGGATAAAACAGCTGAATCTAGGAGTCAAAGAATTATGATTTAGACTATAGAGTTAATACTGATTTATTGTCACGCTGGACCCTATCTACTCAACCAGCTCTGGGAAGTAAGTGTTTACCACAGGACTCGGGATGAGCAGGATACCACTCAGAAAATTCTTTAGGACACCATACTGACCACGTATCTTCCCTGTTGAATTTATAGTATCCTAAATTAGTTCCTTAATCCTGGGATTTCCTATTCCCATCTCTTTAGCAACTTCCCATTAAGGCTTCTCTACCCTTGTCTTTGCCATTTTTTTTCCTTGTCACTCTGGAAATATTTACAGACAGCAACATACAATTTTGCCTGCCTTGTCTTGTTTCCTGTAGTACTGGATGTGTTTGTCTTGCCTCCATGTATTTTATATATCTTTTGGGAATTAGAGAAACTTAAAAATACTTTAATTAATCGGCATTTATTTTTCTTCCAGCTGTGTGGGGAAAAATATATTTATATACTCAATAGTTTTAATAAATATGTATCGTTGGCTGGCCACTATAAAATAAGATTTTTCTTTGTCAATGCGCATTAAGTTATAAGTGCATATGCACTGAGATGTGTGTGTAAATATAATACAGAGAGAGAAGTATGCATAAAACAAAAGAAAAGTAGAAGAAGCCATGAAGATGTACTATTTTAAAAACCACCTTGCACACATATATTATAGGAATTTATGCTTTTCACACCACTTTACCATTCTTGTGTCAATGTTCTTTAATACAGAAGATACAACTTAGCTGTTACCAGTATTTACTTAAATATATTCATTAAGATGCAAAACCTTAATAATTCCATAGTAAATAACATACTTTACTACTAATACTTGAGACAATTTCAATTTTAACATGAAATGCATTTGAGTTTTTTTTATACCAGGATTCTGAACTTTTCATTTTAATATTTTATATTATTGGGACACCTGGGTGGCTCAGTCACTTGAGTGTATGACTCCTGATTTTGGCTTAGGTCATGATTCCAGGGTCCTGGGATCAAGTTCTATGTAGGGATAAATGCTGAGCATGGAGCCTGCTTAAGATTCTCTCTCCCTTTCTATCTCTCCCTCTGCCCCTCTTCCCCACTCATTCTCTCTCTCTCTCAAATATATATATATATATATATATATATATATATATATATTACTATCCCAAGGTCTAAAAGAACTCAAAACAGTCATTTATAAAGATAAAGAAGCAAGATTAAAGTAAGCATAATAGATGTTACCTTTCCTTTCCTCTCCATTTATGTGCCACGAGTTATTTGCTGAAATACATTTGGTTTAGTTCTGCCTGTTTATTTGTGGGAGGCTGGCTAAAAGTAAAAATGGCAAGAACGAGATAGTACTTACTTAGTAGGTGAAATGGTCTTCATGGTTATATTACCTAATTTACATATTTGAACTAAACATTTCTATTTTTTTAAGTTTATTTATTTATTTTGAGAGAGAGACAGAGTACACGAGTGAGAGGGGGCAGAGAGAGAGGGAGAGAGAATCCCAAGTAGGCTCTGCTCTGTCAGCTCAGAGACTGATGTGGGGCTCAGATTCACGAATCATGAGATCATGACCCCAGCCGAAAACAAGAGCCAGACACTTACCCGACTGAAGCATCCAGGCACCCCTAAATATATCAGTTTTAACATTTATTGTTTATTTAAATCACACGTTTAATCATCTTAGAATGTTTCTGAAAGCATGGCATCCTAACTTTGCAATGACTATTGCATCAGTTGTGACAGATCAGTGTTTGCTGAGTGAATGGTAATAAAATATTAGTTTACTTTTTCCTTTCTTAGTTTCTTCATTTCTGTCTTTATTTAAAGCACCAGGCAGAAAAAACTATATTCTCTGGACCAGAATGCACTCTTCACCAACCTTATTGTACATCCCAGGGAATTAGATTTTTATTCCTGCCTTTTTAAAAAAAAGGGGCGAAATCCATATCTTCAACAATTTTAAATTGTACTAAGATTAAAAAGCCTTGCCTACAAAATGGTGGTGGTCTCCCCACAGAGATACTTTTCATTTATGGCTCAATGTGTGATTTCCAAAGATCACATCGCATGATATTCATTCTTTTCATAAACATGCCAAGTATCTTAATAGATGCGCCCTGTCAGTTCATGTGAATCATGAGTTTCCATGATGTGGAAATTGGTGTGAAGAGGAGGAGATCATGAGATGAACAAGAGAATATTTGTAGCCGCCAATGTCTGCTGAATGAGTTTGCAATGAGTCGGGAAAGTAAAACCAGTACATATATATATATAATCAGAGTACATGCAGGTATGATAATTTTAACATTTATTTTATATCCAAAACAACTGCGGCATCATTAATGTAATTAGAAATCCCAGGGAAGAACCTGATCATGGGGATAAAATAAATCCAAATGTGAGAAACCTTCATTTGAGGTAATAAAATTTTAATCATAATAGTGCTTGGTGTATAGCAAATTCTCAGTAAATAATTAATGCAAGATTAACTGAAAACGGATTAATCTTGTGAAAACATTCTTTCCCTCTGATAATTGAAAGAACTTTGCCAAGAAACTACTTTTTTTTAATTTAAGTGTGGTATATGAAGAATTTCATATTTTCTAATATAGTTAACAAACTAATAATAATAATTCAGTTTATTTTTCTTTCTAAGATGCATTTAGGGGCGCCGGGGTGGCACAGTCGGTTAAGCATCCGACTTCAGCCAGGTCACCATCTCGCCGTCCGTGAGTTCGAGCCCCGCGTCAGGCTCTGGGCTGATGGCTCAGAGCCTGGAGCCTGTTTCCGATTCTGTGTCTCCCTCTCTCGTTGCCCCTCCCCCGTTCATGCTCTGTCTCTCTCTGTCCCAAAAATAAATAAACGTTGAAAAAAAAAGAAAAAAAAAGATGCATTTAATAGGTAACTCATGCTACTTTGTCTATATTGTTTGCTCTTATTCCCTGGTTAGATAAAAAAGAAACAGTCATAAGTATAAAAATGGGCAAACCACAGCTCAGAGAAGTGAACAAAATTTCTCCAAGAGAATCAATAGCTAACACAGGGATAGAACTTAAATCTCATATCTCTACCTTCAGTGAACATTATACAAAATGTCATCTCCTCCTCCAGAACAAAAACAAAACAATAAACTGCAAATAGACAATAATATATCTCTCGTTTATTGACTGATTTGTATTTGCCCGGGACTGTGGTAAATGCTTTAGGTACACAAACTCATTGAATCCTCACAAGGCACTTATTACATTATTATCCTCCCTTTACAGAAGAAAAAATGTGCTTTATAGCAATTTAAATGTCTGCTATTTAAAAGCATACAGGTATTGCCTCGGAGTGTGGGATTTAATCTAGGGTCCTCTCACATCAAGTCCAACCTGTGAACTTTCCCACTAGAAAGCATTGTACTCCTGGCCCCCTCGAGGTGCTGTATAATATTCTCAGTGAGGAAAAAATAGTGGGATGGTCCAGGGACATTGCTGCTTAATGACTTCTGTACAGAGACTCGTTTTCCTCCATTTGAGCTCTTGGTGAGTGACTCCACCATTCCTCTAATTGCTTAAAAACAGTAAAGTGGATTTCAACCTTGGTTTGTCCCTTGAATCAGCTCCTTTCTCCACATGCACTTATTAATCCTATCTATTCAAGTTCTTTAGAGCTTCCCATATCTTCATGTCTCTCTATGCTTGCTGCCTCACTAGTTCAAGCCATCAATGTTTCTCTCCTGTTCTACGGCAAAGACCTCCCAACTAGTCTCCTACATTTCTTTCTATTCATTCTAACCTTTCCCCATAAGTAGCCACAACAATTGATATTTGTAAAACACGTGTGCATATTTGTTTACAGTGAAACACCTTTCACTACAGTGTAAGATCTATATTTTACTTGAACACAAAGCCTTTGATGACCAAGCTCCTATTGTCTCCTCCCTACATTGGAAATTCTTACCATGTTGACATAGTCCAAAGCCACATATATTGCTCTCATACCTGGATCGCTGCCCATACTATTTCCTGTGCTTGCAATACTCTCTACTTCTTCCTTACTCACCTGTCCTTAGGTCCTACGCTAGGTGTTTCTTCTGGGTTGCCTTTACTCATTCTCTAAGACTGGGTGAGCCAGTCACTCAGAGTTATTTGTTATCATGGCACTTGTCACACCGTATGGTAACTTTCAGTTCACTTGCCCATAACTCCCAGTAATGTTGGGACAACCCAAGGTAGATCCAGGTCACATATTCCTTCCAAACCTCTACCCACTGCAACCCCAGGGGGACAGAGGTATCAGATAGTATTTGTGGAATGAAAGAAGATAGAAAGAAAATAATAAAAGGAGAGAGAGAGAGGGAAGGAAACAGAGATGAGGGGGAAATTATGGGAAGGAAAAAGAATAAGTAAGGAGAGGAAGAGCATAAGGGGTAGAAGAGGGAAGAAAGGAGACAGGGAATAAAGGAGAATGGAGGTAGTGAGAAAAAGAGGGTGGAGGGAAGGACAAGAAGAAATAAGTAATGAGGAATGGAGTAATATGGAAGGAAGAACATAGGAAGTAACAGAGAAACAGAGAGGGTTTGCATTAGATTCCAAATGGAAGTTTCTGGGGAGACTGTAGACACCATGGGTCCTTCAGTGAGTGGCCATGACTTTGGGATCACAGACAGTCATAGTCAAGGAGTCCTTGTGTTAAACAACATGAAGACTGAGGAAGGATCTTAAAACTATGGAGTTTACTTCATCTTCTAATTGAAGAAACTGAGCTAATTGAAGACAGAGCGGGGGCTTGCTCAATGGAAGACAGGTAAGATGCGAACACAGGCTGGAATAATCTCGAAGCCCTAGATCTTTCCACCGCATCAGTCCTCCCAGAGACACAGGAATCAGTAATGGAGGAGCAGGGCCCCCGGTCCCTGGTTTGGAGCTGTGCACTGTGCCATCCGTGTGCCATTTCTTTTCTCCTAACATTTTTACTTAATGCAAAGAACTTTCTTCAAGGGAGGCATGAGTAAGGCAAAATAATGTTTTATACTATTTTGAGTATGCTGCAGTAAGACAAAAGAGTATTTGAGCTCTTTCTGCCTTGTGCTCCCGGTTATTCATCTTAATCCTCTAACAAGCCTTGAGTTTTTACTCATTCTGTACTTTTGCCATGTATCCTCTCGTCTAGAAGGCCCCTGCTGCCATTTCTACCTTTTGAAGCCCTTTTGGAGGCTTTGCTCAAATGCCTTTTCCTCCCTGAGGCCAGCTTCAATGTCCTCAACAGGAAATAATCATTCTATATTCTTTGCTTCAATGGTATATTGTTCATTTCTTTCTCAAATATGAACTGGCCTATGCCTTTCATTATAGTTCCATGTGTATCTTTTTTCTCTACTAAATGTCCACTCCTAGAAGGCATGACCCATTCCCGCTTTATCTTTGCCTCCCCTAGGAAGATTAGCCCAGTACTTTTTATATGTCATACATTCCATGTTTGTTACGTTGAATTGAACTGTTGAATCCATTTTCCATTTTCCATCTCCATCACTCTAGAAGATTAACAAAGCTAACAAAGCTAAAAATTCATAATACTCCTTTTTGCTTAAATACTGCACAGGTGGGTTTTTTTAAAGCACTTTTACTGTGTTAACTTTTGTCCAATAGTTGTTTAAAGTGAGCTGCTCATGTGGACCAAAAATGATACATACATAAGGAAGGAAGCAAGGAGCGAGAGTAACAGACTTGAGTCAGTGGGTATCCGAACACTGAAATCTGTGGATAATTGTATGCCTTCATATATTGGCCAACTGAAGGAGCAATTATTACAAGAGGTCCCTGTCGCATTGAAAATACTGACCAATAGAGATTGTTGGAGAGCAGAAGCCTCATTTGTTACAGTTTTTCTTTAATGTGGAAGCGTCTTGGAGAATGTTTGCATAGTATGTTTCAAGTATGGGAACTAAGAAAGAAGCTAAGAAATACTAACTCTTGTCCAAAGTTAGCAAGGATTTACTTGAGGTGAATAACCTGGACTGCTCATACCATTCATTTTAACTAGAAGTGTTCTTGCACAGAGCAGATGGCAAATTGGTTGGATGTACTGAAATACAAGCAAGAAAATGCTTTAAATGCCGGGACTCTCCATCTCCCTCAGCAAGGTCTGACCCTTCCTAAACTTCCATTCTTGCCAAGTGAAGTTAGTATTTCTGTCGGCTTAAGCAGAAAGATTTTCAAATTGTTTCAGAAAATATTTTAACAGTGCTTTTAGATGAGATTTTGCATATTTTTCAAAAATAATTTTGTGTGTACTAGAGTCCAATATATTTCTAAATTAATCTCCTACTACTGGCAGTCTGGATTCTGGGGAGCTAATGGCAGCAGACATTTTTATCTGCACTTTTCTCTGAGCACTGTTCAAAAGGCATTCTTTTTTTCATTCACCACTTACATGCGAGGCCAGATAAAATACATCACTGGACTCACATATAGCACACATCCTTTGCAGTATTTCAATTCTATCGCAATTTTCAGGCACATAATTTTCTAGCTCTAAAGAAGTATTTATAACTCTGTTGGTTTTGAAATGCCATGTAGAAGTCAGAGGAAAATTAAAAGCTAAATATAAATAAATAAATAAATAAATAAATAAATAAAGCAAGCCAAAATAATACACAGCAGAATAGAAAGGTCATTACTTTCTGTTTCTAACTGTAACATGAGAGTCTAATAAATAAAATTAGGAGAAAAAAATATATAAA
Organism: Herpailurus yagouaroundi; assembly: GCF_014898765.1. Taxonomy (NCBI): domain Eukaryota; kingdom Metazoa; phylum Chordata; class Mammalia; order Carnivora; family Felidae; genus Herpailurus; species Herpailurus yagouaroundi. The sequence goes on along the minus strand of NW_024412400.1, from coordinate 81,740,380 downwards.
CTAGCTCTTGGGTACCTTTCCTAAACTTCACAGAGGTGATATTATGGCATTTGTTAGAACAAATTGTTCCCCTCAGGATATAAGTAAGAGAGTTGTTGCATAGTCATTGAGTTCCTGATATATTGTTTCTTTTCTTACCTACTTTTTCTGAAACCTCACTAATGAACAGTAGCTGATTTTGAAGATTTGATTTTTAATCAGTTCTACCTTCCTCACATTCCTATAGCCGCAGGAAATTACTGTAAATTTCAAAATGGTTTCTTTCTGAGCTTCTCCAGTAAGAAAAATAAAATCTGCAAATGTGAACCACTCACTCATTTGTGTTAACAGTTGGCTTCCAAGAGCAACTTATTTTTGAGAGTTTCTTAAATCCATATCTGTCCCCCGTACTTTGGGACCCACTGGAAAGATTTGTTCTTCCTCTCGCTCCTACTTGGAAACACCTTAAAATAACAATTCCTCTTATGTAGGAAATGGGTAGGTTTTTATACACCTTGAGCTTGATTACTCAACTTCTTAGATTATCACTCTTTAAGAGAGGCCAGTCATAATGCTGTCATCCAAATTAGAAAATGGTTATGAGAAAGGCTGTCACTGGAATGTTATTCTAATTTAGTATAAGCAGCAGTGGAAGAGGTGAGTTTCTAGAAGACTCAGTGGCAGGGATTTTGTAATTACACTTATGCGAATTTATCCTTAAGAAAAAAGAGGGATTATCCAGTTACCTCATCTATATAATGGGATAATAACAATGCCTACCTCATAGATCAGCTGTGAGGATTAAATGAGCTAACATAAGACTCAGTAAGTAGTAAGTAAGGAGTAAGTCCATCCACGTTGGCTATTATTTCTATCCCCAGTAAGCATCCTGAGACAGCGGGGCTGAGAGAAAATTTGGACGGGCTTGGGTCAGAAAAAGAAGGTGCTGACTTCTTACCTCCAGGGAATCGTCAGCATTCACCATCCAACAGTCTGTCCAGGTGGCCACAACCAAGAACCCAGTAGAGAAAAAGGCAAAGAAGCAGGCGGCGTACTGAAGAAGATCCCTCATTTTAGCAAGCAGCCTGTCTGGAAGGGACACATGGGCAGCTGCGAGCCCTGAGCCCACTCAGGTGGCTGGAACGTTGTCAGTCTTCTGAGCTTCTGGTACCTGGGGATGTGAAAATACCGGTCTTTTACTTTTCCTCACACCCCACCGCAGACGTCTTAAGTTGTGGTAAGAGTAACGCGAACAGGCTGTAACCCACAGAGGGGTCCTGGAGGTCATTATCCAAAGCAACCAGCCTCCAATCAGAAGCCAGGTCAGTGAAAGGGCTGAGTGTGTTTTGGGTGGGGGAGAAAAGGCACTGTGGTAACATTTTCGGGCCAGACTGTGGGCTAATGTGAGGTGATGGTCACCCGAGGCACGTGCCAGCGCCAAGATGGAGAGAAGAAGGGTCACACCCCATGCTGACGCCTGTAAACCGATCTTTCTCAGGCCCTCCAGGGAAAGTGAGCTATTCTCCTCCCCCTCAGTAAGGAGGCTACACGGTTGACTGAGTGCTCTTTTATTATGAGGACTATTTTAATATTCGTTGACTACCTTGGACAGACAGGCCACTGGTGAAACTATGCTAAACAAGTGTTTGCTCAAGGGAGTTTGCATTCCACAGTGTTGGGCAGAACAGCTCCTTGAAGGGTTTCCAGCACCCTCGCCCCAGGTGGAGTCACAGTTCCTAACCTTCTGGCACCACAGAGTGGGAAGGTGTGCGCAGTTTCATCGTCAGTTCTGTGTGTAAATCCTTGCTCTGAAGCTTATAGGCGGAGGGCACTTGGGCTGTGGGTTCTGGAAAACTGGAGGTACTAATACCGTCTTCATGAGACATTTGTCAGAATTGTCTGATATTGTGTCTGTATATCATTTAGGACAGTATCCAACAAAAGTAGTTAAGTGGCAAATATTAACATGACCAAGAAGTCCTTATATGATTACTTTTCTCCCATATATTCCTGACTGAATGCATGTCAAAAAACAAGCAAACGAACGAACAAAAACATCTGTTTATGTTAGGGAAAAACATTTTTTTTATTTTTTTATTTTTTATTTTTTATTTTTTTTTTAATTTTTTTTTCAACGTTTATTTATTTTTGGGACAGAGAGAGACAGAGCATGAACGGGGGAGGGGCAGAGAGAGAGGGAGACACAGAATCAGAAACAGGCTCCAGGCTCTGAGCCATCAGCCCAGAGCCCGACGCGGGGCTCGAACTCATGGACCGCGAGATCGTGACCTGGCTGAAGTCGGACGCTTAACCGACTGCGCCACCCAGGCGCCCCAGGGAAAAACATTTTTAAAAGGTTTTTGATATAGCATATACAACTGGAGCTTTACTTTTATCTGAATGGGTAGTTTTATTGGGTAAAAATATTCCATAACCAGTAGTCTTTTTAAAATACCTAGAAGAGCATATACACACCCATTTTATCATAATCAGATAGACTTCTCTACACTAAAACACAACACTTAAGTGTAATAATAAAAACTACATTACGTGGTTCTTAATCCAAGAGAGAGAATACAAAAGGCGTGAGATGGAAAAAGAAGAGGGTGGTGAGGAACAGGAAAAGAATTACAAATAGGCCATTACTTTGGGAAGACTCAGCTACTAAGTTATTTTAGGAATGGCTCAAGGAAGGATTACTTTTTTTCCAACTTAAAAATGATTGGGTTATACTATTTAGGGTAAAAGGCTAAAATCAGTATTGATACACTATCCTTCAAGGATATATTAAAATAATAACTTTTTATAACTGAAACTTGTTATTTTCTCATTTTAATTCATTTGTGTTCAAATATATAAAAATGTAAATTTCAAGTTAAGAGTAAATGCATAAGCTTATGTAAAACCATATGTGGAAGATAAACTTAACTGTCACCATAAACGATACATATGTTAGAGGTAGTTACTGTTAGTTTGTAAGTTGCACTCGAGATGCTTTCAATTTTACTAATTTTACTGACTTACTTTACTTAACAATTGGGAAAAATAATGCTTATTGTTTGAAGTGTTCATTCAAGAATGGAATTATCTATGGTGTAAGGCAGCCACAATGCATACATACTATTTTGCTGAGTCACAATTGAATCTTTCCCTGTGCCCTAAAATCTAAAACATTCACGCTCTATTGGTCTGGGAGAGGAAACCCATTCCAAAAGCACACAACCCGTTACAGGAAAAATCCCGGACTTAGCAGCTAGCTTTCCACCTAGGGACCTTTCACAATGAACTATTCCCGCTAACAGTGCACCCAGGGCAATGGTTCTAAAACTTCAGTGCACACTGGAATTTCCAAAGCCACTTGTTACAAATGCAGAAGTGGGAGCTCCACCCTCAAAGATTTGAATTCAGGAAATTGGGAGTGGAGGGCACGTGTTCAGATTTTACAAATGTCTTGTTTAAAATTCTGATTCTGAAACAGATGACCACACTGAGAGACTGAGAAGAAGAGGAGAAAATCAGAATTAAAACCAGCATACTATTTTTCATAGTCATATATTATAGACCGCAAAGCCATAGGAGGGGAGATGTCAGAATTGCATCTTTGGTACAAACACTTCCCTATTGATAACCAATAGCAGGTCCCAGATCCAGATATAAGAGCTTAACAGAGAAGATCAAGAAAGAGAAAACGCTGAGCACATGAATGCATTCTATATGCAAACACAAACATGTACACGTGTATCTTGGGAAATCAGAGATTCTTCTATAAGAAAAGTATAGACTATAAATTACTTTCATTCCTCAAGTGGTACTAAACATTGCATATCTTTGAAGGTGAAGGTACTATTCCTATAACCATAGAACTGTTCCTGAATCAAAAGTTTAGTGCTTTTAGAGAACAACACGAGGCAATCAGATTTAAATGTTCATTTCTGTGGGTGAGTCCATAATATGAAAGGGGACCCAGGAAAGGAGAGCCATACCAACTAACAGAGGAGGAAGGACTTCATGATGGAATGTGTGTGCATTTCTAAGGAAGATTGAAATGTGTAGGCAGCTGTGAAGATGGAGAGTGTAGAAGGAGAACAAATCACTCACAAGTCCATACAGACAATCACTTTTGCTTTCTGCCCGTGCTGTCGACTCTGGTAACTAGCTTTATCAACTCATTCACAGTTTAGTTCTGTTCCATGTCCACATTTATGGGCAGCCTACTCTGACTCCAGTTTTATGCGAGGTTCTGGGGACACAGAAAAAATAGAAGATGGAAGACGTGGTCCCTGTCTTGGAGAAGTTATAGTCAATGACCCAGAGCCAGGCTCATGGTGTGAAATGAAGAACTCCACTTAGGTAACTCTGAATACAACCTTAAGTTATAGTTCCACTCCCCAGAATAATGTCCAGGCATATTAGTTAGAAAGAAGCAGAGTTTCCCAATGTAATAGAAACACAAAGGACAATTGTCACCATGCATGTGGCTCAGCAGTGTTTACAAAATATTTTCAAATGCATTATCTCATGTAAGTGTCATAAAGACAGCTTTGTTTTTTGTTCAGTGCACCCCAAGTGCTTAAAATTCCGCCTGGCATGAGGTAGGTCTTACCAAATATATGCTGCATTTAATTGAATCCTCACAGCTCCCACATTTTATAGAAAAGGAAGTAAGGTTACACTTGCTCTTTCTGAGCCATCCCGGCTCCCCCAGGATCAATCCCAGGCTGGCAGAAGTGGCACTACCATCTTTGCAGCTCCAGAGCTCTCTGTTCTGCACAGTCGCTAAGAAATTTCGGTCCATTCATATTCACTGTGTTCCCCTGGGCACACACTGGGCCTGGATGAAGCCTTAAAGCCACCTGGTGATGAAGTGAGTGGCTCCCTCAGCCTGGCAGCTGAGCTCTTGGTCTGTGGAAGGAGCTCATTGAACAACTGGAAAGACTGCAGTTACCCCTTTGGCCTGTAGGTGGAAGCAGCTCAGCACTTTCGTTTCAGAAAAACAGTAAGGTGTTTTTTTGTGTGTGTTAACTGTTGTTTCTCTTAGTGTCACACACTGTCCCTTCTATCTATATTCTTTATAAGAATACACGTCCTTAGAAGGAATAGCTGATTTATACCACAACTCATGAATGCTCTTCTCACTCATTTTTAATTGCCCAGTGCTCATTGGAAAAACTTACATGACAAAATCAGTTGCTGTTGTCAGAGCCCATACTGACTATAACTAATAGCAAAATAAATCTGTGGTTAAAAGCCTGGACCTCAGAGTCAGGCAAACCTGAGTTCAGGCTAAGCCATTTAACACATGTGCTCTCCTGGGCCGGTCACTTAATTGCTTGCTCAATAAAATGAGAATTATGAAATCTGTCTAAGATGGCTATGAAAGGTAAGTAACATTTTCAAAAGCCTTAATACAGTGCCTGGAAAATAATAAACAATGAATTACGATTTCAGAGTAGATGAGTTGGAACCCCTTTCCCTAGACTTACAGTGAGATTTGAGAACTCTCTCCTTTCTCCATGATGACAAGGAAGTGAGACTCAACACATACTACCAGTTGTCTCCAAAAAAATCTTCTAATATTTATCTTCTTTGTTGCAGTTCACAGTATATGGCGATGGGGGCGGGATGCTGGGTGGTGCAGGGCTGAGATAGCTGGCCACTAAGAGTTGCAAAACAGGTTCTAAGACACCTCTTTTGCAATTTCTGCCTGGGGTCTCTCATCCCATTGTGGAATGTGATATTTTTTGTCTAGTGACTTCAGTTGAAACTGGGACTAAATGCTTCCAAATGAAAAACGTATTACAGAGACTTATGTGATGTTAGACTGGAACTCTAGTGTTCATCCTGGCTAGACCATGCTTAGATTAGTTGTGCTTAGTTCTGAGTACCACCAGTTAATGAAAATGGAACCCATCTAGAGGAGAAGCTTCCAGGTAGTGAAGTTAATGAGGAGATTGGCAGCCATCTCATATTAGGTATGGCTGGGAAAGTTGGGATCGAGAGGGTATTTGAATCTAAATAAAGGAGACAAACATGATAGTGGGTTTTAAATAATAGGAGAATTGCCATGTAGGAAAGAAATGATGATCTTTCTGGGAGGCTTTGGTGAATGTGACTAAAAAAATATTTGAGAGCATAGGAAAACAGAATTGTACTCAGTTAAGGGAGAAATTTCCAACAATTTCCAGTCTGGTCTGGTGGGTTTCTTGACATTGAAGATATTCACATAGAGGAAGGCTTACCACTGGTAGAGCGTTCATGAATCAGTTCATGATGGGATACTTGGACTCTCCAATTTGAAAACACATGGGAGAGCATGAGGTCCTGGAAATTTTATGCTGTTAATTTATGTCTTACTTTACATAGAATTTGAGTCCTACTTAAGCCAAATCTCAGAGATGACTCAGTGAATCATTCATCAAAAATCACACCTCAATTCAGCAGCAATGCTTACAGCATTACTCATTCTGTAACTTATTTCACCTGGAAAAACAAGACTTTCATCATGTTACGGTACCATTCAGCCTTCAAGGGTGCTTTGGGTGAATATGCTAGAATAAACCTGGTATCAAAGGTTAGCATTTTACTCCCTTTGAGTTAACACGTAACTCATAAAGCCATCCTAACATGAAACTTTTCTCTTGAATGGCCTACACCCCTCTACCAACATCCTTATGTTCAGTATTAAATTGGTATTAAGTGAGTCTGTCAGAATCAGGCTTCTCACACGTGAAACTCTTTTTTCAAATGATTCATGCACATTCAATTTGCCATTACTAAGTTTTTCTCATCATTTTGCTCTTCATTCTTATTTTCTCTCCTCATATGTAAGCATTCACTTATGGAGTTAGTTTCAGCTCTTCTGTTTACATCACAAAGACTTTGGGGCACCTGGGTGGCTCAGTCAGTTAAGCATCTGACTTTGGCTCAGGTCGTGATCTCAAAGGTCATGAGTTCAAGCCCTGCATTGGACTCTGTGCTAACAGCTCAGAGCCTGAAGCTGCTCTGGATTCTGTCTCAGTCTCTGTCTCTGCCTCTCTCTCTCTCTCTCTTTCTCTCTCTCTCTCAAAATAAATAATAAGCATTAAAAACAAATCCCAAAGACTCTGTGAATGGTGAATGTTCAGTGTATCCTTCATCCATATTGGGTAAGACTATCAGGGGATTGTAGGACATGCTCTCACAAACTTTCAGGCTGTGTCCTTATCACTGCCCCTCTGTGCCCACCTTTATAATCCAGTGAGATCAATTAATGTATTCTTACCTCAGCTCTCTGGGATAAAAATAGCACAAAGAAAGTTCCCATCAAGACAGTGGATTACTAACTTCCAATTTCACTTACTACACTTGTGCTAAATGACATCAGTGATAAAATCATGTTAGCAAGGGCCTAGAGCTGGGAGGAAAGAGTGAGTACTCTGCTGTATCCATAGTTTAGCATATTTTTGGGACAGTAGAGAAAAATGAAGTTGGAGTGGCAAGTTATGGTCACATTGTAGAAGATCTTCAATTCCAGATTGAGGAGCATGGATTAACTTGATATTTGTTGTGAATCAATGAACGTTTTCAACAAGAAAGCACGAGTGATGAAGTAGCAGAGGGACCAGACAGCATCCTTTTCTTCTGCCCCCTGTGAACTTAATTCCTCTCTGTCCTAATCCTTAGCCTTTAAACCAGAGTGAGCTCCACCAACCAGGTATGGGGAAGCAAATATAAACAAGGCCTGATCAATGAATTATACTTTAGGAAATTACCTTCACTCGTTCCCTTGCTCTTTGCCCCAAATCACCCCATGCCAGTGTCCTGTCTTCCAATAGCTTCCTGGATTCAGAGTCTTTGGAGTCTATCAGTCATTGAAATCCTGGTACTGACCACTTGGACTTGTAAATGGACTGGACTGTCTAGTTTTTACCTTTGGTGGCTCCTAGGACACAGCTTGTACTCCCCCTCCTGGCCAGTCTGACTAACATCCATCCCATCCTGCTCACCTCTAGTCCCTGGGACCTCCCCTTGTGTCAGTCCGTTTAAGAAGACCTGTTTCCTTTTGTCCACCAAGGAGAAGCAACTCCAGTCCTTAACTGACCCTCTGGTTCTTTGGCACGTGACCTAAAATGTACTAATTTAGAAGCAAATTCATCAGCCTAATTTTTTTTAACCTTCATAACTTGTCTACACTTTACACATCCAGCATTATTTTCACAGTCAGTCTTGAGCTGGAAAAGCAGTAGGGAGCCAAAAGGGAACAGAAATGCAAAGGACGTGACTGCTCGGGGGGAGGAACGTGTGGTGGGGACATCTTGCTATTTCTACTCCATAGCCTACGCTGTGTTCCGTGTAAGTAGCTACTGCTGGAACCCCAAACACTCTGACCTTTCCTGACTTATATCTTTGTTCATATTGCTTTGTCTTTAGGAGTGATCTCCACTAATACTCCAAACCCACTTATCCCAAACCAATATATCTTTCCAGATGCCTTCTTCAGAAAGCCTGTTATTAATAACATGAGACAACATTTATCTTTCCTGTCATTTCCTCTGTATATCTTGAGATGGCTAACTATGTTATCAACTTGAGTGGGTCACAGAGCACCCTGATATTTGGTCAAACAGTACTCTGGGTGTTTCTGTGAGGGTGTTTGGGTGAGATTAATATTGAAAGCAGTATACTGAGTAAAGTAGATTGTCCTTCTTAATGTGGGTGGGTCTCATCCAGTCCTCTGAAGGCCTGAATAGAACAAGGCTAAACTTCCTCCCAGTAAGAGAGAATTCTTCCCATCAGACTGCCTCCAAACTGGGACATTAGTTTTTCTCTTCTCTTCAGACTTGAACTAAAACATTTGCCCTTCCTTGGTCTGCAGACTGCCAGCCTTCAGATGGGAACTATAATTGGCTCTCCTGGTTCTCAGACCTGCAGATTGTGGACCAATTCTTCTGGGTCTCCAGCTTAACCATTCATCTTGCAGGTCTTGGGACTTGACTTGCCCACCACCATAACCACAGTAGAGTGATAGATACATGTAGATATAGATATATAGATAACTAGGATATATACAGACAGACACATATCTCCCACATCCTATTAGTTCTGTTTCTTTGTAGAACCTGTCTATACCTCTCATAAGACAATGATATATTACCCTCTCTTTCTTACTCAGTCCTTCTCAATGTAGCTCCCATTCTAGTTATTATGCATTTTTTCCCTTAATCTGTGGTAACTTCTGTCTCTGAACATATGTTGATGCTCTTTCTTCTGGCTGAGATGGTTTTTATTTTTCTTGCCATTTATTATAATCCTCATCATCATTAACTTCATGGACCCTGATTTGATATTGTTAGCTCACTCTCCTCTCTGTCGTTTGGATTTGTAATCCACAGCCACATAGTTTAGCATGTCATTATTTCAAGTTTTCTATATGTTAGTCTGATGTCTCCAGATAGTGCTTAACAAAACAAAAATCTTCAGTATAAAGTGTATGTTAGGCATATGATGGGCTTACTATCCCCAAATCAATAAAACACCATTTAAGAAGTTTGCAGTCAAATAGATAGATACATGATAGACAGACAGATAGATAGATAGATAGATAGATAGATCTTGTGTTGAAATATGTGTTTCTGAAAAATGTTTTAGGAGCATAAATGATGGAGTGATTAATATCTCTAGGCAATTATTGCTAAGACTTAATGGAGGAGCTGATGGTTGATCTGATATTTAAATGCTTAGACGTCACTGAACACAAAAGATGGAAAAAGAGTATTGCTGGCAAAGGAACAAAGGCCCAGGGGTCAATCTCATTGTTGAGGGATGAGTTTGTGATAGCCATCCTCTAGGCAAATGAAACAGGGATATTTATTTATTTATTTATTTATTTATTTGGCCTGTACTAAGTACAGTGATTACATCATTGTAGAATCTCACAGGCTGGGGTTATTTGTTTGTTTAAGAATATAAGTTTCCTGGAAATAGAAACTGTGCCTAGTTTAACTGAATTCCAGGGTTCAATAACTATATGTTGAGTGAATGTATAAATTAATAAATGAGTTGCATTTCCATTTGTTAGGTGTCATGCTGGAAACTCATCAAGAACAAAATATGCCAGTGGGGAAAGGGCATTCAATAATATTTAGGCTCTTAATAGATATTTGCTATCTCTCAGATAAAGATATAAGTTTACCTTTCACATTCGACATAGGTCCCTCTACAGTGGTCCTGTAATAGTATAGTTTATCTGAAATACATTTTACATTTAAGAGGCAGGATGTTTTAGTAAAAAGCGAAAGATTTATATGATCTGAAGAGAAACCAGAGTATGAGAGGCAGGACGTTTTAATAGAAAATACTGAGCTGAAATTCCATATACTTGGTTCACTCCCAGGTACACTTTAGATTTTCTTAGCTTTTATGATAATTAAGTAGCTTTAACAATTGTCCAGTAAATTTGGTCATTATAGATAGTCAATTTATGTAACAGAGGTTCAAAACAAGACTTCAAGTAAATTTCTATACCTATGCTTCAAATGAATAAAAGGTCTATATACGAGTTTTCAAAGAAGTAATGGAAAGAACTCTTTATCAAGTTAGCTATATTTAACTGGAGTTCATGAACATTTTCACTTATATTACTTAATTTTGTATTTAAGACGTAATTAGAAAAGCATCATATCACCATTTTTTAGATGAAGAAAATGAGCACCGTTTGTCAAAAGACTTAACCAAAGTGACAGAACAAGAATGTGGCAGAATCAGAGTTTGGATGCAAGACAAAGCGGAACACAGGCAGGTGTCCAGTAGAAACTATGAAAGCCAACGTACATGAGTCAGGGAAATGGAAGTCCTTCTGAAATCAAGGCCTCCTCACACCTGGCAAGTGTTCAGGGACAAGCTTCTACTCTACCTGGTAGCTGTCCAAAATCCTGACTCCATAAGATCCTAAGGCAGGATTCAAGTGTAAGATCAACGTAAGACCGAACAAGATAGAATCAGGGCCTGGCACTCGTGACCTTCGGATTGTCATCTTGGTCCTACAAAAGCTTTGTACTGAAACTATGAAGCAAGTCACTTCACTCATCTAAATTTATCAGTGAAATAGTTTCAACCAACCTGCCCTCAGGGAGACGGTGAAATTGACATCACTCAGGAAAGGTGGAAGGCGCTCTATTATACTTTGTATCCTGTTTTATATCCGTGTAGAAACACTGTAAAATTTTACCCTCCATCAGAAAGACCTTCTGGCATTCTGGCCTCTTCCCTCTCTCCCAAACCTACTTATTGGGATCCTCTTCCGTCTTCAAGAAACTTCTCAAATGTTATCTTCTTATGAGTATAGTGTGACACCCCCGTTTGTATGTAATCTCTCCTTTGAACTAATTTTAACTCTTGGCTTATAATACATACATATATATTACACATAAGAATAATTATTAGTGTTGCAAACATTTATTGAGGCTTATTACATGACACAAACTGAGCTAATTCTTTTTTAAATGTCGTCTCTTTTCATTCTCCCAACAATCAGAAGAGGTCATTGCTATTATGGACACACATTTTATGGATGAGGAAACAGGTGATATATATTTTTTCATTATTTAAAAACATTTTTAAAGTTTTTATTTATTTTTGAGAGAGAGAGACGGAGTGTGAGCTGGGGAGGGGCAGAAAGAGACGGAGACCCAGAATTTGAAGCAGGCTCTGAGCTGTAAGCACAGAGCCCAACCTATAAACCGTGAGATCATGACCTGAGCTGAAGTTGGACGCTTAACTGACTGAGCCACCCAGGTGCCCCTAGAGTGATGGATATTTTTTTAATGTTTATTTATTTTGAGACAGAGAGATAGAGCATGGATGAGTGGGGGTGGGGCAGAAAGAAAGGGAGAGAATGAATCCCAAGCAGGCTCTGTGCTGTCAGGGCATAGCCCAACAGGTCGCCCTGTCTCTGAGCTGAAATCAAGAGTCAGATGCTTAACTGATTGAGCCTGATTGTAGTGATATTTTATGCTATCCCAGTTTTCACAAGTAGCACATAATGGAGTTGGGATCCTGGGTCAGACTGACTCCAGAGAATATGGTACTAATGCCACTATACAAGGTAGACTTCTACCTTATATTAGCACCACACTTTTTCCTACTAGATCACTAGAAACCCATGGTTAAAACCAGAAGGCTATCTTGGAGGTAATCTTGTTTAGCCACCCCATTTTACAGATGAAGAAAAACAATGAGACTCCATGAAAACATTGTATCCAAGGTGACTGACACAACTGTGAATGAGATACATAGGACCAAAGCCCCTCCACTTTTCACTTTCCACAATGCCTGTGAGATTCATCAGGGCATTGAGGGCACCTCCTCACCCTCTTATCACCTGCATGGCCACCTTCTTATAGAAAGTGCTTAAAAACTAAATTTTACTGGATTTTTTTGTAATCAATGGTCAGTAATTAGAACACGTGGAGATATCAGAGTATATCATGGTTGTTAATGACATACATCAAATGCAAGCTACTAACTAATGTTCTTACATATGTAAGGAGACTTTAAACAGATAATCAAAACATTGGTAGACACTGTTTTTACCTTTTTTGTTTTGTTTTTGGCAGAGATCGATTAAATTGATCAACTAAGTTCTATTAAGCCAAACTGATTTACAGAGATGAAACGAACTACAAGGGATAAAGCCCCAAAATGGGGTTTAGGCATGAAAATTCTCATGGTAGAAGGAAACTAATCATGTGACCATCCATTTAAACACAATTTTCCAACCACAAAAATTCAAACAGTGGAAAAAAAAAAAAAAAACTTTCCTGGGTGGTCAGCTGCATTAGCATCAATTCCTCAGTACCTCCTTTACCACATTGGCTTTGCACTACCCTTTTAAAGGTTCCCATTGCTATCAGGAGAAAATACAAAGTATTTAGCTCGGCATGCAAGATCTTTCCCAATCTGACCCTTATCTGCTTTCCTAGATTCACCTGTTACGACTCCTTAACATGCACACAGTTCCTTTGAACCAGTAACGCTCTCTGGCATCTGGACAAAGCCTTTTCCTCTATCTGGAAGATCTCTGCTCTTCCCCTCTCCTCACCACTTAACTCCTCTGCCCCTTTATAGACTCAAGTTTCATTATTTAGTAGGTGATTGACTTTTAAAACTGTTTGATCATCAAAATCATCTGAGGAGTTGTTATCAAAAAGCAGATACCCACAGAGATTGTGGTTTCCGGGCATCATAATTTCTTAACAGAGCTTTGGGAGATTCTGGGAAATCACTGCCTTAGATAACTGCTCAGAACCTACCCTTCACTATGATATCACTTATCAGACTGTAATTGCGTCTCTCCTCCCAACCAGAGACGCTCCTTATTGGCAGAGACGCACCTTTCATTTCTCTAACACCAGCCAGCATTAGGTCATTAAGCAAGGTTGTGTGAATAAATGAAGTTGGCAGATCACCAGCTTCTTTTCTCAAATTGTTCCCTCTGTTTACTTCATTTTCTAATAAGCTTTTCAGATCCTCTTGGTTAAAGTTGATAATACTGTAAGTTATCCTGGTAGATATTTTTATTTTTCTTTTGCGACACTTTACAGTCTGACTTGTATTTATGTATTTGGATATCTCTCCCACTGAGTTCTGAGCTTCTGAAGTCAGAGTAAGTCTTTTTTTTTTTTTTTTCCAATTCTGTGATTCTTTCAATAGTCATGAACATACCACATTCATATTTGTTGAATTAAAATAAAACTTATATTTCTTTAATTTCCTCATCTTTCATATCACTGGGGTTCCCAGAATCAAACACTTTAGGCCCACATAACGTGTAACATTTCACAGAAATACAGCCAATTAACTTGAGTTTGTCTCATATAAAAAAAGCTTTTGATTCTCAAGCAAAAATTTAGGACCACACTCATATATATCCAACAGGAAGAGGGATGAGGTTTCAGAATGTGGGAGTAGGACATAATTAGTACAAGGACACAATATTCTTCATAGTAGATAAATCTGTAACCAGTTTCAGAAAAATATATTCTGAAGTCGGTGATGTAGATTAGTTTGCAAATTGTGTCTCAGTCACTCAACTCCAATGTCCCTTTAGCTCCAAGTTCTCTCCAGTAGGATCTGTCAGTAAAAGCAGTACTTGAGAATGGCTCTGATGTTTGGCAAAATGAAGGAGGTGTTTACTGGAATTATTGTTCCCAATGTGATAATCTGAAATCCAGATATTGGGGGAAAAAAGACAAAAATTTAGAGCTGGGTAACTAATCAGGGATTTAAAAAAAAAAAAAAAATGAAAGGGCTAAATCAGGGCAAGGGTGAAGAAATCGAGAAGGATTAGAAAAGGTTGGTGACCAGAGGAAGATAATTAAGAAAGCTAAATCTAAAAATTGTCAACATGCTGAGTACTCATTTTGGATTGACCCACAAACACTTTGCTGGGTAGAGGGAAGACTCTTGAAATAAATAAATCAGAATCAACTGTAAATGTTGCACAAATAGATAAATGATGAATGAACAAATGTATGAAAGGATATCCGGATCAGTTTATGTCCGTAATTGCAAGAAAGGTCATCATACTGTGTTCTATCGACACTTTGCCATCCTCTTTGGGCAGAAATGTCTAATTCTCTCAACTAAAACTGGGCTTGCTCTCTCTCTCTCTCTCTCTCTCTCACACACAAACTGTTGTTTTTTGCTTTATGAGATATTTTTATGTCTAAAACATTCCCTTTTACTCCTGGCATGTGGGCCTTTCAGCTGAGGCCTGCAAGGGGCAATAGCTTTTTCTAGTAGGACTCAACTCTGATCTATAATGAGGCTACACTCATAGCTCTGACATTCCAAAGAGCCCAGGAGTTGGAGCAAAATGAAATGCCAAGTCTATGAAACAAAATAAAACAGCGTAAATCCCCTTGGTCAGTTAACATTTGCAAAAATGCTGTCAGTAAGTTATTAAGCAAATACTATTTATTTGACCTTCAGGAATTGTATGTGAAAGGAAAAGGTAGGGCTGCTTATCATTTATCCTAAAGTGCATCTCACACGCTAGAGTTTGAACATCCCTTCTGAATATATAAAAGTGACTGGAGTCAGGTGCGATAAGGAAAGAAACAGAAACACTGTACTTCACAATAAACACACAAAGTATTATTGAAAGTTTTGTAAGCATATGCACCTCTTTAAAGAGAAACATACAGGGGCACCTGGGTGGCTTGGTCGGTAAGCGTCCGACTCCAGCTCAGGTCATGGTCTCGCGGTCCGTGAGTTCGAGCCCCGCGTTGGGCTCTTTGTTGACAGCTCAGAGCCTGGAGCCTGTTTCGGATTCTGTGTCTCCCTCTCTCTCTCTGCCCCTCCCCTGTTCATGCTCTGTCTCTCTCTGTCTCAAAAATAAATAAACGTTAAAAACAATTAAAAAAAAACAACCAACAAACATACAGTCCAGAGACCTGTAAATCTAATGCCATTGAAATTTATTTAGCTATACCCTACCCTGCTACCTTCAATTTAAAGATGTCAAATACAATGATAGACCTAATTGATCTTTGCTTATATTCTTATTAATGATACTTAAAATTAGAGCAAATATAGTAGTAGAACTCAGCATAGAGTATATGTAAAATGAAGTTTGTTTTCTTTTAGGTATTGCCTTTAAGCCAAAAAAGACACATTTCTGTTTATATTAATAACTGGTATTTTTCAAAACATGTGTCGACTGAAAACGATGTGCCTGGATCTAGCTAGATGAGCTGGTATCTGAATGTGGGAGTGAATTCACAGATCTCACATTCTGAACTCCATGTGCTACACGTATTAGATTCAACCACAAGAGGATTGTTTTCCAAACAGATGGCCAACAACGAGTCCCATCCTGCAGAGTGATGAAGAATGGAGTGTTTGAGGGCGTTAGAAAGGTCAGGAGGAGAAGAAAGTAAACAGTCGACTTGCCACTCCTTCAGATGGCATCCTCCATAAGCTGTGAACATTTTCTGAGCTAAAGCACTTCCTAAGATTTATTGATAATTTACACATTTAGCCTTGTACGCATTAAAGACCTCTAACCCCGCCAAAGTGGAAACTACCAACAATAACAAAAAAGAATAAAAAGAAAAAAATCTATTTTCAGTGTTGGAGGGAAAAACAGAGAAAGAACTTCCTAGGGCTGCTTCCAGTGATTCATGGCCCCACCCCTCACATGGTAGACTGGACTTGATTTTTGGTAGCTGGAATTTTTTACTTTCTTTTTTATCTCTCTACAACCTTTCTATGCCTGAATTATAGGATTCTATCAGCTATACCCTCACAAGCAGTAATGCTGCTGCCTAAAATCCTTACTCTTACTTTTATCACCCATAAGGGAAGACAAGCATCTGAGACAGCCCCTGAGAAGCTTCTTTTTACAAAAAGAAAAGAAAAGGGGGAGTCATGTATTTCCTAACAAGTAAGGTAAGGTTCTAATTGCAGGGGAAATATATAAGGATCTCTCAGATCCTTTGCCAGATTGACAATTAAAAACTATGCTTGTCTTATATGTTTAAAGTATGGGTACATTTTGGACTGTTATGTGTTTTCCATGTCACTGATTGGTTCTACAGAACCAGTAATATATTTCCTATATCACTGCTTGGTTCTGAAGAATTTATTCATAAAGAAAACATGTTGCCAGAGCACTGTACTAGGTATTGGACAATCAAAGATAACTAAGAGTCTTTTCTCTAGGAGTTCACAATCTATCTACAGCACAATTGCTTTAGGGCAATGCAAAGTAGTTAAATGCCACATATCACAACTATATTTAAGGCATGTCTACTACTCAGGCTTAAGTTCAGAAAGGAGAGTGTCCCTTAGAACTTAATGTTAAAAAACATAATTAAGGGGCGCCTGGGTGGCGCAGTCGGTTGAGCGTCCGACTTCAGCCAGGTCACGATCTCGCGGTCCGGGAGTTCGAGCCCCGCGTCAGGCTCTGGGCTGATGGCTCAGAGCCTGGAGCCTGTTTCCGATTCTGTGTCTCCCTCTCTCTCTGCCCCTCTCCCGTTCATGCTCTGTCTCTCTCTGTCACAAAAATAAATAAACGTTGAAAAAAAAAAACATAATTAAGTTAACCTTTCTCTCCTTAAACTGGTCAAGCAGATTAGGAATCAGGGACCACATTTCTTGTTCCTAAATAAGTCACTCCTAAAAATGTAATATGTTCTGAGCCTGGATGCTTTGTGGAATCATTCATAAAATATTTCTATTACTGCTAAGTGTGAAGTAAGAATTTGCTAGCTGATAGTCTCAGTGACATTCTGGAGATGGAGGTAGATTATGGATGAGGAACAAGGAACGAGGAACAAGAAGAATAAAGACTCTCAAAGACCCGAGTTTTAGCCCCAACTCAGACACATAGTCATTAATTTAGGAAAAAAATATTTCACTACTTTTGGTCTTTAAAAATTTTTTTTTAATGTTTATTTTTTGAAAGAGAGAGAGAGAGACACACACAGAGCGCAAATAAGGAAGGTGCAGAGAGAGAGGGAGACACAGAATCCGAAGCAGGGTCCAGGCTCTGACCTGTCAGCACAGAATTGGATGCGGGGCTCAAACCCACAAACCATGAGATCATGACCTGAGCCTAAGTGGGACGCTCAACTGACTGAACCACCCAGGTGCCCCGTTCACTACTTTTAGTCTCAACTTCAAAGCCTGAGGAGGAAAGGAAGGGAGCTCTTGGCTGCTGCTTCTTCTTCTTCTTCTTCTTCTTCTTTTAAGTTTATTTATTTATTTTGAGAGAGAAAAAGAGAGAGTGAGAGAATGTGATCAGGGAAGGGGCAGAGAGAGAGAGAGAGAGAGAGAGAGAGAGAATTTCAAGCAGGCTCCCCGCCACCAGAGCAGAGCCTGAGACAAGGCTCAAACCCATGAACTGTGAGATCATGACCTGAGCCAAAATCAGGAGTCAGATGCTTAGCCAACCCAGGTGCCCCCGGGGCTCTCAGCTTCTTAAAAGTCTTATTCTAAATTGGATTTCCTAAACCCTGCCCATGTCAAACAAAGGACACTGAGCAATAGAAAGAGTTGGGATGGTAATGTCATGGATGAGAGGGTAGAACAAACCAAGGGTTGCATCTAGAGATTCAGGCAGATATCCACATGCACAGTGAGATCTGAAATGCAGGTAGAAATACTAGAGGTGAGAAGGCTAAAACTAATAATCAGGAAGTAGGATCTGGCAGGATGGAGCAGGAGGCAGGAAGCAGGCCCTGGCAAGCAGATCAGATATAATCTACCAGCGTTAGGTAGACTTTGACACCTAAGCGAGAACTTTGCCAATCCCAGCTCTTACGTTTCTCTTTAAAGAAAGTAATGGAGAAAAGCTAATTTGCTGATAATTGTTAAGTGCCAAGGGCCATATTGTGCACTTCTCAAAAGCTAGCTCTTTAATTCCACTTTGCTTTTGGGGAAACTGAGGTTCAGAGAGTGTTAGTAATTTGCTCTAGATTTAGGGGACATGAAGGAGCATGGCGTCCATCCTGAAAGGGTCTGATGAGCCCTTTTGCTGACAGTGAGCCCTCTAACTCTTTGCAGTTTCTTGATTCTTTGGGTTGAAAAGGAGAAAATCTCTGAATGCTGTCCAAAAGAAAAATCTTTCATTAACCAGGCTTCAAGTACAGTAAGCATGGTCAGGATGTAAGTTATGTGGGAATTGAGGAGGGCTGAGATGTAGGGCTTAGGGCCTAGAGATGAAATGGATGCACTTCATAATAGAGCAAGTGCTCAAAACTAGAGTAAGCTCTCTGAGGTGTTAGGGCAAACAGCTCAGGAGGTAGAACACAGAGAGAAAAGATGATGGTGACCACAGGCAGGCAGCAGCCCATTCAGGTGGATGTTTAACCATCTGGGGCAGCAGGCATGTGGGCTCCAGTGTCAGAGAGTCTGGAAGCTGGCAACTTAGAGAACCAAGGAGAATGGCAGAGGGTTGAACGTCTGGGTGCCTGACTTGAAATCAGGGTTTAGGAATAGACAGAATCCCTGCTGCCAGATCAACTGGACAGAATAGCACAGTGCTCTATCCATTCATTAACAAATCAACAATTACAGTAAAATCTTGGTTTGCCGGCATCATCTGTTCTGGAAATATGCTTGTAATCCAAAGCACTCATATATTAAAGCAAATTGCAAGAGCCATTGACTCAGTTTTGATCATGTGACGTTCAGTGTCACGTACTACTCATATTGCAAGACATTGCTCGTTTCTCAAGTTAAAACTTACTAGAAATGTTTGCTCGTCTTATGGAATACTCGCGGACCAAGTTACCTGCAATGCAAGGTTTTACTGTGTTTCTTTTGCACCTACTAGATTTGAGGGTTTGTTCTGGCCTAGGGTTATAGCAGTGACCACAGTAGACAAACAAACATTCCTACCTTCATAGAACTTATTTTCTATTAGAAGAAGGAAACCAGCTAGTAATTCAGGTACCAAGGAATGAGGCAAGAACATAATTTCAAGAACAGATATTAGTTGGCAAATTGAGAACTTCAGAGAGTCTGATTCAATTCTCTCTGCCTGAATTATTAGTTTATGATTTACAAGGTTTCTGCTGAATGGAGACACACTTGGTCTCAAACCCTGGAGTGACATTGAACTTACAAAATGTCTAGTTTGGAGGTGTATAACAGCAGAGGAGTCACTAATGATATTAGAGTCTATATTAAGGAAATTATCATGGACAAATGTAACCCTCACATACATCTAGCTTATTCATACCTATCTGATTGTCTCTATGAGAATATGCATGGTCACAGCAGACATTTAGGCAGATTATGTATGCTGCACATTACCTAAATCTTGTTTACCATTCAGACCATATTCTTTGTGAATTCCATTCCTGTAGATAGTAGCGTGCAACTTGAATGGCAATATCTAGCAGCCCTAACCTTTTACCAAGGGGTGTAACGATTGATATTAACTGACTAGTGGTGTTAACCAAGATACTTGACACTAAAATCAGTCACTAATATTAGTTTGCAAAAAAACTAAGTCAAATGAGTCCATTTAAATTAAGGAGCATGTTCAAAAGTAAAGAGCTCAAGATATAGCATAAATTGAGAAAATTTCACAGTTCTTCTTTCTCCTAGTTCAAGGAGGAACTTTTGAATTAAATAAAAATCCCTGAGGATGCAAGACTTCCACATGACTTTCTAGGTGTTTGTTTGTTTGTTTGTTTAAGGAAAAAAAACACACATCGGGGCACCTCAGGGACTCAGTCGGTTTAAACGTCCGATTTTGGCTCAGGTCATGATCCCACATTGGTGGGTCCAAGCCCTGCATCCAGCTCTGTGCTGACAGCTCAGAGCCTGGAGCCTGCTTCAGTTTCTGTGTCTCCCTCTTTCTCTGCCCCTCCTCTACTCATGCTCTCTCACTCTCCATAATAAATAAGCATTAAAAAAACCCACACATCTTTCAATCTAATCTTAAAAACTTTCAAAATAGCAGAGGTAGAATATCTCTAAGAGAGTTCTAAAAAGGAAAGAGACCCTCCAAAAATTACATAAATACAAGTACAGTCTTATATTTGGAAGCTGGGTTTCCAGGAAGGCGCATTTACAGCTCTGTCTATCTCTTCTACGCTGACCTGCCTTCCTATAGAGGAATGTCACCTGTGTGGGGTGAAAGGAGGTGTTCTCTGTGAGCCTCTGCTTTTCTCAGAATGTAAAATTTGCTTTGAAACTTTGTGCTAATTCTGACTCAGTTCACAGGACCTTTACAAGTTTCATCTACCCACACCTACTTTTATTTGAGCAAAGGAAAATAACATTTAGCTTTTCCTTCCAGCAAACAAGTCTCAACAAAGCCAAAGCTGCCTTAGTCATTTTTCTAGCCATCCTTTTGTAAGATTTTATTTATCATAATGAGCTCAAGTCACCTTTTTCCCTAAAGATAGAAAGAAAGAAATGACAGAATGATTATTAGGTCATAGTACTCGATAAACAAATTAATATATTTATCAATAGGGGAAGACATTCATGATAAATCTTTAAATGGTAAAAAGCTAATGAATAAATAGTAAAGATTTATTTTATAAAGTAAATATACATAGTTTTTATTAGAGAAAAAAATCTAGGATAATTTACATCAAAATTTAAATAGTCAAGAGTTTCCTCTGAGGAATGTATTTTAGATTATTTTAGTAGAGAGTTGTTTGCTTATCTTCTCTACAATGAATATTCATTGTATAATAAAAATGACCGAATAATCAAATTATAGCAGTTTTTGCTTCCTGTTTCCTTATGAACATTTAGAACTATAGTTAAAGAGCAATTTTATGTATCCAACATACATTTACTGAGCATTGTGACCTATACACAATTTCATTTGAGCCTCATTTATAGCTCCGTGAATCAGTCAGTTGAAAGATATGCTGGCTCTGCGACCTTAGTGGTAATCGCCAGAGAGAAAGGCAAAAGTATAGTTGGGTAAAATGGGCCAGTAGAATTGGCCTGACTTGGGGACTGGCTCTTCAAAGGCAATCACTCTCTGGGGATGGGGATCTAAATTAATGAGTGGCATATGCCAGCAGGATTTGCTATTCAGTAGAGACAACCTAAATGAAGACAACAGTGTTACAAAGAAGAGAGTTCATCTGTTAAGAAGCAAGACTCACAACAGTATTAGCCAGAGAAAGGGAAAGGAGAATTAACCAGGTTATCAGGATCTATGACCAAGTGCTTGAGATTTAGAGAATCAAGGATTTGTTATTTTTATTTATTTATTATAATATTTTATTATTTATTTTTGAGAGAAAGAGAGAACATGCTAGCGAGGGAGGGGCAGGAGACAGAGGATCCAAAACAGGCTCTGCACTGAGAACACAGCCTGATGCGGGGTTCAAACTCATGCACTGTGAGATCATGACCTGAGCTGAAGTCCAATGCTTAACAGACTGAGCCACCCAGGTACCCCTCAAGGACATTTTATAAGATTGCTCTTTGTGCTCTAATAATACAATATAAGCTGAAATGCTTATTAAAGGTTTAAAGGCATGATTTCTGCCTGTAGATAAACTGTAATTTTTTTTTTTATAGCAAGTGATAGAAAACCCAAATCAAGCTACTTTCAACAACAAAAGGGTTTGGTTGACATGAATAAGTGAAAAGGTATAGAGTTTTCTGGTGCTGTCTCCACAATTCTTTATGTTCTACCCTCTTCAAGAATGGTAGTTTGGTCTTCCAGTTGACTTTCCCCATCCTGACAGAATGGTTCCAACATTCACATACACACATTTCACCATCTAGGAGATAGAAGACTGTTGTTACACTAAAATTCCCCATAACATCCTGAAGCGACTCTGAATGGACTCACTCAGGTCAAATGTCTCACTCTACTACTATTCCTGTGGCAAAAAGAGTGAAATGCAGTGAGTGGCTTGGTTTAAATTATTGCATTAGGTATCTACCACTGTGTAACAAAACTTAATAGCTTCAAGCAACAAATGTTTATTTCTATGGGTCAGGAACAGAGGGTCAGCTTAGCTTGAGTGGTTCTGATTCAGGATCTCTCATGAAGTCAAATGTTGGCCAGAGTGAAGTCTCGTGACAGTACAGCTTGGGAAGGATGTGCTTCCACTCTACTGTTGTTGGCAGGCCCCCGTTCCTCACTGGTTATTGGCTGATCACTTCCTGTCTTCATATTAGGGGCCTATATTATTATTAGCTGCCTGAGTGTCCTCATGACATGGCAGCTGGCTTCCCACACGCTGAGTGGTCACAGAGACAGAGTGTGTGCCTCCAAGAAAAAAAGCTGCAATCTCTTTAATAACCTAATCTGAAAAATACCATTAATTCTGCCAAATTCGGTTGGTCACACAGACCAGTGCCAGTAAAATGTGGGATGAGACTCCACAAGGTGTGAATGCCAGGTGGAGAGAGATTTTTGAGGGCTATTTTGGAGGCTTCCTACCATAGCCCTGTTCACGACTTTGCAGCCAAGAGCAGTATATGAGAACCCGACATAAATTAGATCCTGTTGTGTTCCCACAGAATACTAATTCTAATGAATTATAAAATGTTCCACAATAAAGTGGGTTCTGTGGCCAGTAAAGTTCAGGCAACAAAACAAAACTAACAGGTTTCTTTTTGGATAATAAGATCCTTTCAAAAGAAAGCATTTTGTAGGTCCTGTTTTCTGAGGAATACACTTCGGCCAATATTAATTGGACATGTGGAGAACATTTTCACCTTGATCCTCCTCTAATCCTAATGTCGACTCCTTGGTTAGTTGACAAGCATGAACTAAATGTTCCCACTGGAGAAATTCACACTGGAGTAGTACATTTGAGTCTCTGGTTCACTGGTCAAATTTCCCTCTTTGATAGGTTTCATCTGCTGTGTGGGTAAATTTCTGAGAGAAGATAATGTATACTCTAATTTCAAGTCTTAAGCATCATCAATTTTCCAAAAGGTCACAGGATAGAAATATTGTTTTATGGGAGAAATAATGATATATATTATCTTGCTTTCTATCATACTCTATGATTTCACCATGCACTTTTATATCCATCATCAAATACAAACTTTAGTAGTTATGAGGACAGAAAGTATTATTCTATCATAAAAGGAAAAGGAAAAAAAAATTCTTTCAGAATGGCAAATGAATCTTTCCACTCAAAAGGAATCAAGATATGGAAGATAGTCTTCACTAAAGTTAAGAGCTTAAAAAATAACCCATGCTTTCAAGTTTTGAGTTCAAATGATAATTTTGAATGTTTCTATTTATCTTTTTCCTTGAACACTTCCACATCCTGTCCTGGAACAATTATAAGGCCTTGGCAACCCTCAGACATTCTCATTTTTGGAGGCTCCAGTTTACGCTATATTGAAGGTAGTGGAAGCTGTGGTAGGTTGTTCAAATCCCCCTGAAGCATAAGTCATTCATTCCCTTAAGCATCTGGGAGTGTTGGATGCTGGTGGATCACAGCTGAGACCCTCTTCAAAGTATTGCTCTCAGTTGTAGGGAGCTTCCCATCCAAACATACACCCCCTACTGGGAACTCATATCTCAGAATGTAAAGAAACAAAGTTATGGCTTCCTTCCCCAACTTGGGACAACTATGAAAGGTCATCCTAAATCAAAAGCTCTATGTGGGATTGGTCAAATCATTGCTGTCCCTACATCACAGTGCAACTTCTCTTTGTGTCCAATCTTGTCCCTTCACCCTCTTCCAGATGTGTTCCAATGAGCCCTTCTGAGTAAATCTGTTTCTCAGTCTTCATCTCAGGGTCTTTTTCCCAGGGAACTTGACTTAATACCTTTGGTATCCAAAGTTGGGCCTGAGAAACATATTTTTTTTTAACGTTTATTTATTTTTGAGACAGAGAGAGACAGAGCATGAACGGGGGAGGGTCAGAGAGAGGGAGACACAGAATCCGAAACAGGCTCCAGGTTCTGAGCTGTCAGCACAGAGCCTGACAGGGGGCTCGAACCCGCGGACCGAGAGATCATGACCTGAGCCAAAGTCAGCCACTTAACCGACTGAGCCACCCAGACGCCCTGAGAAACAGATTTTAAAATGGCATTTTAGAAGTCAGATAATTTGCCAGTGGAGTATTCATAGCTATTGGTGTGCTTTATTAGTGAAATTATTTTAAAAAATCACTGATGATTAACTTGGAAATAATAATGTTGGAATGGAATATTCTGATGGTGCAATATGTCATATATTGGGGGAAAAATGCGAGGCCTATGGTGATAGCTACCTGTTTAAATTACCAATTTAAGATATGGCAGCATATGAAAAGATTCTTATCCCCCATAGCTGGAGAGCCAATAAGAGCAGTCCCAAGACTCAAGAGTTCTATAAAAAGTGTTGAATTGCTATCTGGAAAGTCTGTTCCGACAAGGTCAAAACCCTGATTGGAAAGGAGTAGTATCCTTAGACTTGCAATGAGAATAACTAGGTTGATGCCTTTGAAAACCTCAAACTCCAAACCTAAATTCTCTGGGCCTGTAAAAGTAGCCCACTCCTCCAAGTTAACGACTAGTCTTTCCCCCTACTCAAGAACTATGTAGAAGCCCCTGTCTTGCAAGGTAACATGTATTCTCCCCACCATTAAATATATCTACACTTGTCTTCTAGATCAGTAATTAGAGCTGAGTCACAATATAGCTTGGCTGGGAAAAACTGGGCCTGATAAGGAAGAAATGAATACTATGTTTAAGAAATTGCTAGACCTAGCCAAAATACAGTGGCATGAGCTGGGAGAGCATATACAGGACTAGGACCTAAGAGTGCTAAATGAAAGAGGGTAGGCAGGACTCAAATCTATGTAAGGAAAAGTTGATTGATAAGGGATCACCCTTCTGTGATAAAAAGATTTAATACTCAATAATTTAATCCTGGTAGACAGTATTAACATGCTTCTAAGATTAATAAGCTTCTTAGGAACTTAGGGAAAGAGATGGCTCATATTTGATGAAGTGGAAATCCTAGAACTCTCATGGAGGGTGGTAGCAGGAGGTATTAAAAAACTTGAAGAAGTGAGCATGTCAGAATGGCTACACCACCTAGGGCTGGAAACCCACCAGCCAATTATTTGGTATGGAAGAGCCCCAAAGATGTTTCATTTACCAGTACAACAAAGAATGCACTGGAGAATGTGGTATCAGTATATCAGTATGGTTGGAAAGATAAGTCATGGCTATTATCAGTAGACCAAAGCTGATGGCAGGAAAGAATGTTACAGAATAATGGAGATTAAAAAAAAAAAAAAAAAAAGTAAGGATTGTTTCAGATGGCAATTCACCATCTGAAGCAAGGACATGTAATAGCTCTAAAGATCTGAAGATCTGAATGACAGCTAAGGGATATGAGAGATGTGCATACCTATGGATATAGTTAATAGATCATAGTGTTCTCAGGCACAAGATAAATGGACAGACAAAAAGAGTATTACCTAATTTACACAATGAAAACAAACCAAGATGGATAAAGAAGAACTGGGGGATAGGCAGCTGTCCTAATAAAAGTCTTAATTTCCAAGACCAGAACCCATGGGTTAAAGGAGAAAAAAATCTAAAAAATATTTGGAGATCTGTTGCATCAGTGAGGTTCTGAAGGAATCTGTGGTGTGTGATATACTAATACTCCTCACAAACAAACAAACAAACAAACACTGGGCAGCCCTCACTGAAAGCATCATATTTAAAATATCATATTTAAGAATACTTTGACTTATTTTCCAAGTGACATGCAAGGCTGCCAACTTTGAGTGGTCCCAGAACAATAAAGTGTTCTGTAGCTATTCTAGGCTATAGCTCAGGAAGCCTTGCCACCTGAGCCATATGACAAGTAAATCCTAATGTTACTAAAAGTATGATTAAATCCTAGTAAGATCAGCCAAGATTATGTTCACATGGGTGCTTCTTTATATCTGGCTGGATGAAAGAGGAACAAAAAAAGATACACTTGGTTTACAGATAGTTTGGCTCAATGGGTGGTGAAAGCCAAAGATGGACCATATAACCTCACTTAAGGCAACACTGAAAACAGCAGTATGGAGAAATCCTCTGACCAGTGAGAACTTCAGGTGGTACAACTGATCATTCACTGTGTGTGATAAGAACAAGAACTCTTAGGAAGAATACATAAAACTCAACAATATACAGAAACTCAAGGCAAACAATTGGCCAGGAGACTGGAAGAAAGATTCACTTTGGGAAAAGGAGGTCTAGGGGAGAGACATATGGGTGTATCTATGGGGCCAGCACAAAGTGTGATCTTTGGATCACATGCTAATGTCCACCAAAGAGCATCCACTACTAAACAAGCAATAAACAACCAAATAAGTGTTGAAACCAGACGGTAAGTACAACTTATTTGCAGATGTAGCCCCAACTCAAGTCAACTTTTAGAGAAATTTAACTCATTAACACCTTACTTTAATTAACAGACAGGAAAGAAACAAAACAAAAAGATTATACTTTGGTCTTCACAGTCTTTTTAATTCACATCTGAAATATAAATAAAAATAATTTTAAAATATAAAACAGTCAGTGAAGTAATACTTGTAACCAGTAATCAAAAAGAGACACAGTTTATGGAAGCAGTCCCACAAATGACCCAGACCTAATCATTGGAATGAGCAAAGACTCTAAAATAATAATTATAAACATGGGAAAGCATTTATAGGTAAAGATAGATATAATGAGAGAAATACAAACTCTAAAAGGAAAAAAAATAGAAAGCTTATAACAGAAAAATACAATATCTGAAATTACAGTATTGACTGGATGATGTCAATAGCAAATTGGGTAGTAAAAGAGAAAAATAATGAACCTGAAGATAAGCCAATGAAAGCATCTAAACTGAAACAGAGAGAGAAATAGGATTGGAGAGTGAGGATTAGTGACCTGTGGGTTAATATCAAGTGATGTAACATTGTTGTAACTGAAGTTTCAGAAAGAAAGGAGAGAAAAATGCATTTTAAACATTATTGCTGATTTTTTAAAAAATTTGTTTAATTTTTCAATGTACAAATGCAAAAATTTCAATAAATCCAGGCAGGAAACATACAAATAAAAGCACACTTAGACACTTTTTCGATGAAAGCCAAAAATAAAAGGGGGGGAGGGGAATCTTGAAAGAAGCTAGAGGCAAAGAAAAAAATAAAGACAAAAAGAGAAAGCAATGTATAATGTATAGGGAATCAGAAATACGAGAATGGCTGGGGCGCCTGGGTGGCGCAGTCGGTTAAGCGTCCGACTTCAGCCAGGTCACGATCTCACGGTCCATGAGTTCGAGCCCTGCGTCAGGCTCTGGGCTGATGGCTCAGAGCCTGGAGCCTGTTTCCGATTCTGTGTCTCCCTCTCTCTCTGCCCCTCCCCCGTTCATGCTCTGTCTCTCTCTGTCCCAAAAAAATAAATAAAACGTTGAAAAAAAAAATTAAAAAAAAAAAAAAAGAAATACGAGAATGGCTGATTTCTCATGAGAAACAAGGCAAGTTAGAAGACAATAGAAAGCTTTAAAGACTCAAAACAAAGGAAAACAAATCAAAACAAAAAGTCAATTTATAATTCTATATCCAATGAAAATATCCTTCAAAACTGAACTTAAACTGAACTTAAAATAAGGACTAAATGAGATGATGTATGTTTAAGTGCTCAATTAATAATAGGTATTTCATAAATACTATAAAGACTGTGAGCTCTCATGCTTATTAAGTAACCCGTGCATAGTAGGCACTCAGTAAACATTGGCTGAATAAAAGAATGAAGTAGTCTCATATAAGTAAATGTTTCATATCTGTGTGATTATAATAATAGATGTTTGCTCTTTAGAAAAAAATAATAAGGTGAAACAAAGGCATTTCAGATAAACAAAATTGAGGGAATTAGTTTCCCCCAGAAAACCCACACTAAACATAATTCCTTAATTTCTTTAAAATGATTCATTTAGAAAGCATTTGATTATTTAAAGCAAGAAAATAACAGTGTTACTTGAAAATAGTGCAAAGAAGAGGAGGGCTAAATATTTTTGTAAAGGTCTTGTTTTATTAGTGAAGCAGTATAATATCATTCAAAGATAGGCAATGATAATTTAAGAATGAATATTTTAATCTCTAGAGTAACCACTAAAAGTAAATATTAAAACAAAGGAGAGATAATCAAAATGGCAATAGAGGAAATTAAAATCAACTTTAAGGGAAAAAAATAAGTTTATCTAAAAAAAAGCAGCCAATGTGGAACAAAGGAATGAAAAACAGAATGGGAACAAGAAAAAAAACAAACAAGGTAGTAGGCTGAATTCCAACCAAATCAGTAATTACATTAAATTTAGTAAATGGACTAAACATTCTAGCTTGTTCTTACCTTACCTGTCTTCCCCACTTCCTCTTTCTTATTATACCAGTTCAGTTTCTTATCATCTCCATTTTAATGATTGGGAAGTCTTTCTTAAATGGTCTTCCTGCTTCAATTTCCTCACATGCCACACCAATACTAGCTAAATCTTTGTAAAACCCAAATCAAACCATATCGCATAACTCAGCTCAAGCAATCCTTATTATTGCCTTACTGGTTCCTTTCTTGCCTACCGGTAAGGTTACAGATCTCTTATCATAAAAGAGGGCCTGAAGCTGAATATTGGAACCTGAGGAAATGTCCCTATTTTCCTCCTGGAAATAGCTTACACCATGTTAAAGAATTTTGCAGACCCTTTCCCTTGGACTAGGTTTCTGACTCCCTGCTCTAGTTCTTTAGGCATCTGTACTTGCTTTGCAAGATTTCTTTGTTTCTTGTTTACTTTGTCCTGAATACTGTAGTCAGTTTCTTCTTTGCTTGACAATTTACAGGCCAAAGGTCAGCCAAGCCCCAATCCCAGCTCAGCTTAATCCAACACAGGCCAGCCCAACCCAGTTAAGAATCCCAGCCTTTGTTAGAATCACTGGCTGGGCCAGCAGGAGCATTCAAACATTTTGCACTGTCAAAACTTGAGCATATGGTTTTCTTTTGGTTCTTGGACCCAATTCCAAAATGTGTGTGTGGAGGCTTCCCCAAACCAGCAAGCAATTCTCAGACACCAGCAGGTGTCAATTCAACTGAATTCTCATACTATCTACGTACCTAGATTCCACAGGTAAAAGGTTCAGTCTCACAAGACTGCCCTCTACCATAGATGCCCATCATAAGCCCAGGTTATTGCCGGTCCTTCTGACCAACTGACTGTAAATCAGAAGTTCCCACAATTCCCTCTTTGGGTTTTATTAATTTGCCAGAAGTCCCCATGGAACTCAAGAAACCAGTTGACTCACTAGATTCCTGATTTATCACACAGGATATTAAAGGCTATGAATCAACAACCAGATGAAGGGATACATAGGGCGAGGTCCTGAACAAAGGAGCTTCTGTTCCACGGCTTTGGGGCTTAGAATGGTAACACATGGAAGTGTTCTGGTTCCCCAACCTGGAAGCTTTCTGACCCTACTCCTTTTGGGTTTTTATGTAGGCTTCATGATGTAGCCATCAATGAATTAATTGATTCATTCATTGGCATTGGAGATTGATTCAACTCTAGCCCCTCTCCTACTCTGGAAATCAGGGAGTAGGATTGTAAATTCCAACCCCAACATTGTTTCCCCTGGCAACCAGCCCCCATCCTGAGGTGCTCTCCAGATGTCACCTTGTTAACATAAACCCAATAGTTGTGGAAAGGAGCTTGTTATGAAGGAAAGTCATTATTTCAACATTTCAACATTTTGGCTCTGAAGGGTCATCAGGAACTGAGGACAAAAAACCAAACATTATAACAAAAGATGCCCCCATTGCTTCTACAGTTCCAAAAATTCCAGGGGTTTTGGAAGTTGTGATCCAGGAACTGTGGATGAAGACCAAATATATTTAAGAAATATTAGATTACAGCTACCTCCAAATTTCAGAATTTCCTGAACATGCCTTTCTCTGTCATTTGTTTATGTCTTTATGAACTCCCATTTTTCTTTCTGAAATACTCTATTTTTTTTTTCTGCTTTCAGAACTCTTACTTATCCTCTAAGATCTGGCCCAAATCTCACACAAACTGGGAGAAATATTTCCCAAGCAGAATTAGCCTGTCTCCTCTTTCTCAGTGTTCCCACGCTACTTTGAATCAACACAGATCACACTGAATTGTAAATACTGTCTGCCTGCTCCAACCGTTAATCTGGGAAGAACAAGATTTTATTATTGGAAGAAAGTAGTCTTACTGAGATGGTGGCATAGTTACTGCTGATTTTATTTCTCTTCACAGGTAGAACAACTAAAATCTATTTAAGAAAAAGACACCACTGAGAATCCTAGAACGTGAGTCTGAGGCTCAATCACCCCCTGTACCTCAGAGATCAAGACAGACTGCATTAGAAGGGTAAGAGAAGTAGCTACATTTTGGTTGCACTGCCCCTCATATAGGTCAGTTCCACACACCTGCCCTAAAACACTAAGTCTCCCTAGTTTTAATAGGAAGGAAAGAGCTCTCAGTGAAGAACCAGCTTTGCTGTAGCATTGGGGTTGCTTAGTGGAGCCCCTATTCTGATCTCATATCAGGGGAACTACAGGGGAATCTGTAGACCTCAAACAGTGGGAATCAGACCGTGATGGAGCAGGTGGGGAGGGTTTGCAACAACCAGCACACAGATCTTGGCAGACTGAGTTCAAACCTGCAGTGCCAAAGTAATGCCAACCAATGGTTTCTCTTATTTGCAAAACCAAGTCAGGAGCACACCTGACCAGGAAATTCAGCAAGGTGCAGATCTGCCGGATTTGGATCCTCAAACAAGGTGTTATGCTGGCCCTAGAGTTTGGTTTGCTTGTCCACAGCCAAGCAATGAGTTGAATCATAGCCCCACAACAAATCAGCTACCACTGGAATCAGTGTAGCCCAGCAGTGATTAAGCTGAAAGGCAAGCAGGCAAAAAGTAGATTGTCACCAGAGTAAAGCCAGTAGTAGCAGGCATGGAGTGTTTCCCAACTATGCACAGGTAGGGGTGTCAATTTATAGCCAAAGCTGAGGGTAGCTCCCCACACCTCCCAACCAGAGAGGCTCTTTGGAAAATTGAGAGTAGCTTTAGCAATCCTTCCTTATTCTCCTTAGAGAATAAGCTAATTGCACATTCTCCAATGTGCAGTAAGCCAATGAAAAAAAAATGACATTGAGCTTCTGCCAAGAATAAAAATAGGCTAGTTATTGGTGTGGTGCCATATAGAATGAGGACCTAATGCTCAAAGTCCTGAACTCCCCATTGGATAACAAGTGAGGGTTCTTAAAGGCAAAAATTAATGTTAGGGTTCCTGGGTAGAGAGACATTTAATGGTTGGTGGAGAATGAAGTAATATTCTTAAGATGTTATCTTCTATTATTTGACATCCAGCATGTCTGGTTATGAGAGAGTCTGTTCCACTTCAAAAACTGTAACTCTGTAAAATATCTCTATTCTTTATTAGTGAGTTAATAAAATACAATGTATTAGAGTAAGACATTTTGTGATTCTTATCAATAGTAATTTATTATGTTTAAGTGATTGTATAAATTTTCTCTAAATATTTATGAGTATACTGTATAAGTATACTCAAATAAGTATGAGTATATATTTATGAGTAAATATTTATGAGTATACTGTGTTAAACAGTATATACCTAAACAGTAAACAGTATATATGTAAAATTCTACCAGTGCTCAACGGTGGCCTTGATATAGTTTAACAAATCTGACCTACGTTCCATTCCCCACTAGCATTTTTTCCCATATGGTTTTATCACCAGTTGTGAAGTGTCTTTTGTCTCTAATTGATGAGAAAGTCTGGAGACAACCCCTGGAAGCATTGTGACCCAGCAGCTCAAGGCACAATCATATAGTAATTACACAAAAGAGTACAGTAAAGAATTAAAAGCATACTGATACCAAAAGACACCAAAATACACACAAAAAAGACAGCAGGATAAGAAACAAAAAACAGCAGATTTACAAAACAACCAGGAAATAATAACAAAGATTGTGGGTTGCAAAGCAGCAAGAGAGCACGCCTAAACTCGTGTAACAAAGCTAGCATTATGCTGATACCGAAACCCAAGGATAATACTAGAAAAGAAAACTAAAGGCCAATATCCCTGTTGAATACAGGTGTACAAATTGTCAATAAAATATTAACTAACTGAAATCAGCAGCACACTAAAAAATAATTCACCATGATCAAGTGGGATTTATCTTGGGATGCAAGGATGGTTCAATATATGCAAACAGTAGTTGTGATAACATTGCATTAATAGAATGAAAGAAAAGAATCATATAGTAATCTCAATAAATGCAGAGAAATATTTGACAAAATTCAACATCCATTTCTGATAAAAACTCTTAATAAATCAGAAGAAACATAGCTCAACATAATGAAGACCAGATATGACAAGCCCACAGCTAATGTAGTCAATGGTGAAAGGTTGAAAGCTTATACTTTGAGATCGGAGATAAGACAAAGGTACCCACTTCTATCACTCATTTTTATTCAGCATAGTACTAGAAGTCCTAGCAAGAACAATCAGACAAGAAAAAAGATGTAAAAAGTATCAGACTTTGATAAGAAAGAAATGCAGTCACCTGAGTGACTCAGTCAGTTGAGCATCTGACTTTGGCTCAGGTCATTATCTCGCGGTTCATGAGTTTGAGCCCCACATCAGGTTCATTGCTGTCAGCACAGTCTGCTTCAGATCCTCTGTTCCCATCTCTCTCTGCCCCTCTCTCACTCACACACTCTCTCTCTCAAATATAAAAACATTATAAAAAGAAAACAAAAAAGTAAAATTGTCTCTGTGTATAGGTGATATGGTTTTATATATAGAAAATCCTAAAGATCCAACCAAAAGTTTGCTAAATCTAATCAGTGAACTCAGTAAAGTTGCCAGATACAAAATTAACATACACCAATCAGTAGCATTTCTTTACTATAACAATGAATTTTCTCAAAAAGAAATAAATAAATTAATCCCATTTAAAATAGCATGAATAACAATAAAACACAGGAATAAATTTAACCATGAAGGTGAAAGATCTCTACTTTGAAAACTAGAAGACATTGGTGAAAAAAAAAATTGAAGAAGACACAAATAAATGGAAAGGCATTCCATGTTCGTGGACTGGAAGAATTAATATTGTTAAAAATGTCAATCATTTTTGACAGTCATCTGTAGATTCAATGCAATCCTTATAAAGACTCAATTTCACTTTTTACAGAAGTAGAAAAAACACTCCTAAACTTTATATGGAAACACAAAGACCCTGAATAGCCAAAGAAATCTTGAAAAAGAACAAAGTGGGAGGTATCACTATTACTGATTTCAGGCTATCTTATAAAGTCATAGTCATCAAAACAGCATGTTACTGGCATAAAAACAGGCAGATGGACCAATAAAACAGAATCAAGAGATCAAAAATAAACCCAGCCACATATGGTCAACTAATGTTTGACAAGGAAGTCATGAATACTAAATGGAGAAAGAAAATCTCTTCAGTAAATGGTGCTGGAATAATTGGATATTCACATGTAAGAAAATGAAACTGGACCTTTATCTTACAGCACTAACAAAATTAACTCCAAATGGATTAAAGACCTAAATATAAGACCTGAAATCATGAAACTCTTAGAAGAAAACATAGGAATAAAGCCCTTTGACATGGGTCATGGTAATGATTTTTTGGATATAACATGTAAAGCACAACCAAAATAAAATAAAATAAAATAAAATAAAATAAAATAAAATAAAATAAAATAAACCAGGTGGGACAACATCAAACTAAAAAGCTTCTGAACAACAAAAAAAACCACCAACAAAATGAAAAGACAATCTACAAAATGGGAAAAAAATACCTGCAAGTCACATATCTGATAAGGGGTTAATATTCAAAATATATAAGGAACTCATACAACTCAGTAGCAAAAAACAAATGACCACCTAAAAAATGGGCGAAGGATTTGAACAAACACTTCTCCAAAGGAGATCAATGAAAGGCCAACAGATATATGAAAAGTCGCTCAACATGACCAATCATTAGAGGAGTGCAAATTATTACAAGTTAACTCCTCATGCCTGTTAGAATGGCCATCACCAAAAAGACAAGAGATAACAAATTCTTGCATGGATGTGGAGAAAAGGAAACCCTTGTATACTGTTGGTGTGAATGTAAATGGGTATAGCCAACATGGAAAACAGTATGGAGGATCCTCAAAAAATTAAAAATAGAACTACTATATTCTAAAGCAATTCCACTTCCAGGAATACATCCAAAGAAAATAAAAACATCAATTTTAAAAGGTATCTTCACCCTCATATTCATAGCAACATTGTTTACAATAAATAACACATGGAAACAACCTAAGTGTTCACTGATGGATGAGTGGATAAAGAAGTTATGCCATATATATATATATATATATATATATATATATATATAAAATGGAATGTTATTCAGCCACAAAAAATGAGTAAACCCTATCATTTGTGACAACATGCATGAACCTTGAAGGCATTATGCTAAATAAAATATGTCAGAGAAAGATAAATACTATATGATCTCATTTATATGTGGAATCTAACAAAACAATCTCATAGAAAAAGGGGTCAGTCTTGTGGTTAACGGAAGCAGAGGGCAGGGGAAGAGAGAGCTGGAGGAAGGTGGTTAAAAGGTACAGACTTGCAGTTATAAGATAAACAAGTACTAAGGATACAATATACAACATAATGACTACAGCTAACAATGCTCTTTGATTACACAGGAAAATTGTTAAGAGAATAAATCCTAAGAGTTCTCATTGCAAGGAGAACATTTTTTTTCCTTTTTTTTTTTTTTTTTTTTATCCATATGAGAAGACAGATGTTAGCTTAACCTATTGTGGTTATAATGAAACTGGAGCACTTTCTTACACCAT
Organism: Herpailurus yagouaroundi; assembly: GCF_014898765.1. NCBI lineage: Eukaryota > Metazoa > Chordata > Mammalia > Carnivora > Felidae > Herpailurus > Herpailurus yagouaroundi. The sequence continues at coordinate 81,704,995 of NW_024412400.1, read as the reverse complement.
ACACAAAAATAAATTCAAAATGGATGAAAAACTTAAATGTGAGACAGGAAACCATCAGAATCCTACAGGAGAAAACAGGCAGTGACCTCTTTGACCTCAGCTGCAGCAACTTCTTACTTGACATGCCTCAGGAGGCAAGAGAAACAAAAGCAAAAATGAACTATTGGGACCTTATCAAGATAAAAAGCTTCTGCACAGTGAAGGAAAGAATAAAAAAAAACTCAAAGGCAACCAACGGAATGGGAGAAGATATTTGCAAATCACATATTGGATAAATCTATAAAGAACTTACCAACTCAATACCCAATAACAAATGATCCAGTGGGCAGAAGATATGAAAAGACACTTTTCCAAAGAAGACATCCACGTAGCTAACAGACATATGAAAAGATGGTCAACATCATTCATCATCAGAGAAATACAAAACAAGACCATAACAACGGCTAAACCTGTCAGAAGGGCTAAAATGAACAACTCAGGAAACAACATATGTTGGCAAGGATACAGAGAAAGGGGAACATTTCTGCACTGTTGGTGGGAATACAAACTGGTGCAGCCAGTCTGGAGAACAATATGAATGTTCCTCAAAAAGTTGAAAATAGAGCTACCCTACAATCCAGCAATAGCACTACTAGGTATTTATCCGAAGGATACAAATAATACTGATTCAAAAGGACACATGCACCCCAATATTTATAGCAGCACTACCAACAATAGCTAAATTATGAAGAGCCCAAATGTCCATTGACTGATGAGTGGATAAAGATGTTATATATATATATATATATATATACACACACACACACATCTTGCCATTTGCAACATCATGGATAGAACTAGAGGGTATTATGCTAAGCAAAATAAGTCAGATAGAGAAAGGCAGATATGTGATTCCACTCATATGTGGAATTTGAGAAACACAACAGAGGAACATAGGGGAAGGGAAGGAAAAATAAGATATAAGCACAGAGGGAGGCAAATCGTAAGAGACTCTTAAACATAGAGAACAAACTGAGGGTTACTGGAGGGGAGGTGGGGGGGATGGACTAAATGGGTGATGGGCATGAAGGAGGGCACTTGTTGGGGTGAGCACTGGGAGTTATATGTAAGTGATGAATCACTGGGTTGTACTCCTGAAGCCATGGCAACACTGTATGTTAACTAACTTGAGTTTTTTAAAACATAATAATTTCACAATATATGTAAATCACACCATCATATTGTACACCTTATATACAATGATATATATCAATTATTTGTCAATAAAACTGGGAAATTTTTTCAATTAAAAAAGAAAATATCACTATATCCTCTTTGTCCTTGGACAAATGCTGATATTTAAAAGATTTTCAAGAAGCAATACATTTAAGGGAACATATAGTTTATTATAATCTAGAGAAAGAAGCCTATAAAAAATGGAGGGTTCTACCCTTTCACTGGTTAGAATCAAATATAGGGTTATAATAAAATTGCACTGGATCTATTCATTTAATCCAGCTGGAATTTACTAAGAACTTATATCGCATCAGAGCTCAAGAGTATGTGGAAAGAACTTATGGTTAATAATACTGAATAAGTAGAGGGAGGGAATCAAATTTAGAAGTCCTTCATGCAAAGTGAGTGAAGTTTGAATTTAATTGAAATGTTAGATCTGTTTGTTCAGGAGCAAAAATTTTTATAATCTTCATTCAGCAAATTTTTTTGCAGAGATAAGACAAATTTCAGTACAAACAAGATGGAGAGGAGTACTTAAAACACTTCAATTACCAAATTCTATCACTTTACGGGTACACAATTATATTCAGAAAATTGAGAACTTGATTACACATCATACTTACTATGTTATAAGAAAGTTCCAAAAGGCTTCTATCCAACAAGTTTGTTTTAACTTGAATAAATAAATGCATCATAATATTAGAAAGTTAGCCCAGAGTGAGACCATCTGCAATTTGTAAAATTACACTCTTTAAAAAATAATGATAATAAATTAGGTTTCAGTAATGTCCTGTATCGTAAATGTTGTTCAAAGGAAGGTCCATAGGTTCTGTTATTTAGGCAAATTTACCTACTAAACTGAGGTATAAATTTCAATAACTATTGAAGTCTCTCCAAGAACAGCAACTGGAAAAAGGAAAGATGATCTTCAGCAGAATTTGATTTAATTAAAAGACAATGCCCATTGAATTTCAATATAGGCAGGCCAATACAATAGATCAGTTCATAATCTGTTTTTTAATACAATTTAGCTTGTTGAAGGCTTGAGCAATGGACTCATGTTTGAATTTTCCAGAAAATTTCACTGTGAGGACTGGTTAGGATATCCTGAGAAAGCAGGTAGCTCTCATTCCAAACCCCACAATTTGTAATCATCTTAAAAATGCTACCATTCTTAGAGATGCTCCTCCTTTCCATCTTCTGTATGTTATAGAGAATTTATGGATGAGTTTCTGGGTCTGGTTGATGCATTTGTTTGTACTCAAGAAGGAGTTGTCAAGATTTTTATTATACTTTACATATTCAGTCCTACGGGGCATTTCTATTTTGAAAGTTGCTGAACTGGAGAAATGAGTGCGTTCATGGTTAGATATTCTTTGTACAATGTGAGAGAAACCATGTTTTGTAAATCATGCTTTATTTCTGGTTTATCTTTATACCACCTCTCAGTGACCCTTGTTACGATATAAAATTCACAGAGCTACACACTGGGCTTACAAAACAGGAATTTGGCAAGAAGAAAATGATTTTTCCCATATCACAAAAAAATTATATGTAATATAATTTGTGGAGGAAATGGAAAGATTAAAGAATCCGGGGAATAAATTTCAAAATCTGATTCCCAATCTACAATGATACATTGAACATTTACTGCTTACAGGTCTCTGTGCTGCTTCCTAGAATGTGGAGGAGATGCAAACTTAAAAATAAAGTAAACAATCCCCCCACCTCAGGAATGAAAACTTTGTAGCAGAAAGATAAACTAGTGCTAATATGAATTAAAGTTGAATAAGAGTCATGAGACTAGTGTAAAGTTCTGTAGGATCATAGAGAAGGAAATGTGTTAGGAAGATTCAAAGATGACTTAGAATACATGGAAATGTTTGACCTGGATTTTAAAATCAAATCAAGATTTTATATATATGTGTGTGTGTGTGTTTGTGTGTGTGTGTGTGTGTAAAATCATATATATATAATATTATTATAGTCTGTGCTAATATTATATATTATATAATAATATTTTTTATATATATACATATTTATAATATGTAAATAAATAAAGTCAACACTTACAAATGGCAAGAAAGAGACAGACTTGCAATCTGGGCTGAGAGAAAACCGTGAGTAAAACACCAAAGTAGGGAAATGAAAAATGTAGTTTGCATACCAGAAAAAGTAAGTTCTGATCATTGTGTGAAGAACTTTGATTGTAAAGTGAAGAAATTGAACTTTAGCCTTTGGGCAATCAGAGGCCCTTAAAGTTCATGCTTGGAACTTTAAAAAGATTCCTCTAGAACTGAGTAGTGTGGAAAAATAACTGGAATGAGAAAAGGGGGAAAAATGAGGGCAAGGAAAATAAGGGCTTGTTGTTTTAGTAGGCAAAGATAAAGAGCACTTGCATAGCATTGGAAGTTCTAGCCAGAGAAATTAGGCAAGAAAAGCAAATAATGAAATCAATGAAATCAGAAGGAAAGAAGTAAAATCATCTGCTTGCAGGTGATATGACCTTATATGTAGAAAGCCTTAATGACCTTATATGTAGAAAGCCTTAATGATTACACACGCACACACACACACACACACACACACACACACACACACAACTAGAACTAATAAATAATTTCACTAACGTAGCAGGACACACAGTCAATACCTAAAAATGAGGTGCATTTCTATGTACTCAAAGTGAACAATCTGAAAGAGAAAATTGTAAAAATAATTCCATTTACAATAGCATCAAAAAGAATATAATACTTAGAAATTAAGGAGGTGAAAGATTTGTACATTGCAAACATTGTTGAAAGAAATTAAATAAAATATAAATAAATGGAAACAGACCTTATGTTCATAGATTGGAAAACTTAATATTGTTAAAATGTCAATACTACCCAAAATTACCTACAGATTCAATGCAATCCCTATCAAAATCCCAATGATATATATTTTTAAAATGTTTAATGTTTATTTATTTTTGAGACAGAGAGAGAGCATTAATGGGGGAGGGTCAGAGAGAGAGGGAGACACAGAATCTGAAACAGGCTCCAGGCTCTGAGCTGTCAGCACAGAGCCCAACGCGGGGCTCGAACTCATGGACGTGGAGATCATGACCTGAGCCGAAGTCAGACACTGAACCAACTGAGCCACCCAGACGCCCCTGATACTTTTTGTGTAAATAGAAAAAAATCCTAAAATTCATACAGAGTCTCAAGGGACCCCAAATACTCAAAACAGTCTTGAAAAAGAACAATACTGGAGGACTCACACTTCTGATTTCAAAACTTACAACAGTGTGATAGTGGCATAAAGACAGACATACAGACTGATGGAATAGAACAGAGAGCCCATAGATAAACCTTCTTATATACATACAGTCAAATGATTTTTGACAAGGGTGCCAGGACCATTCAATGGGGATAAAGCAGTCTTTTCAACAAATGGTGTGGAAAAACTAGATATCCACTTCACTTGGAAAGATGAAGTCAAAACCTTACCTAACACCATATTCAAAAATTACCTCAAAATGGTTATAAGTCATAATTTCAGACCTAAAGCAGTAAATATCTCTGGAACAAACATAAGACAAAAACTTCATACATTGAATTTGGCAATGATTTCTTGGATATGACACTGAAGGCATAGGTAACAAAAGAAAAATCAGTTAAATTGGACCTCATGAATATTTTAAAAATTTGTGCATCAAAAGATACTATCAGAGTAAAAAGGCAAACCACAGAATGGGAGAAAACATTTGTAAATCACATATCTGATAAGGATTAACATCCAGAATATATACAGAACTCCTAGAACTCAACAAAAACAACCCAATTCAAAAATGGGCAAATGACTTGAATATACATTTCTCCAAAAAAGATACACAAATGACTGATAATCACACAAAAAGACGATTGATGTCCTAATCATTAGGGAAATGCAAATCAAAACTACAATGATATACCACCTCTTACCCATTAGATGGCTACTATCAAAAAAATAGAAAACAGTGTTGGCAAGGATGTAGAAAAATTGGAACCCTCATGCACTATTAGTGGGAATGTAAAATGATACACTCACCTGGGAAAATAGTATAGGCATTCCTCAAAACATTAAAAATAGACTTACCATATTATCCACCAATTTTACTTCTGGGTATATGCCCCAAGTAATTTAAATCAGGGTCTCGAAGAATATTTGTTCACCCATGTTCAGAGCATCATTATTCACAGTATTGGAAACATGGAAGAAATTTAAATGCCCATTGAGGGATGAACAGATAAGTAAAATGTAGTGTATACATCCAATGAAATATTATTCAACCTAAAAAAGGGGGAAACATTGACACATGCTACAACATAAATGAACCTTGAGGACATTATGCTGAATGAAACAAGCCAGTCACAAAAGACAGGTACTGTATGTGAGGTAACAAAGTATATACACATTGGTCTTTGTTGTTCCTGGCACAGGGCCCCTAAAACCTTTGTAAATTCCTAAGTGATAAGAACACTAAGGGCACCTCTTGTTCTAATACAGTAAAACCCTGGTTTGCAAGCATAATTCGCTCTGGAAACATGCTTGTAATCCAAAGCAATTGTATATCAAAATGAATTTCCCCATAATAAATAATGGAAACTCAGATGATTCATTCCACAACCCAAAAATATTCATATAAAATGATTACAATACTGTAATACAATGCAAGGTAATAAAGAAAATACAAAATATAAAGAAAAATAAACAAATTAACCTTCACTTACATTTGAAAACCTTTGTAACTGGTGTGAGGGAGACAGGAAAGAGGAGGGTTACTGTGTAGAATGAATTTCACTATCACTAATGGAGTCGCTGCTATCTATTGGCTCAATGGAATCTTTTTCTTTTCACACAACTTTAACAAGGAACCTATCCAGTGATACTTGTCTTTGCCTCCTTTTGAAGATTTCATGGAAATGTGACATTGCATTGTCATTAAACAGATTTATCGCTCACACAGCTACAGCTTTATTCAGGTGATGCTCTTCTATAAAATTTTGCAATGTTTCCCACATTTGTTTTTTACACATCTCCCTAATCTCATTTGAAGTGAGGGATTCCTCCACCTTTTTCTCCTCCTTTTCTGCAGACGAGATGCATAGACTTCTTATAAAATCTTGCAATTTCAGCCACTTGAATATCTTGTTCTTACTTCATGATGATTTCATTCTTAACTTCCACGATAATCATTCCTTCTTCTTACCACCTTTATTTTCAACCTTTTTCTGCATGGGGGGCATTGTATATGCTCACGTGGATATCAACTACAGTACAGTATTAATAAACTCTTTTCATATACTGTATTTAATGTAACTGTCAATAAGGCAGCAGAGGAAAGGGTCTATATCTGCAGCTAGCCTGGCCTAGAATGAACAAAGCATTCCTAAGCTTACTCTTGGATGGAAAAGCAGAGGACTGTCCATAGTTGCTTTGAAGTGACAAAAAATATACTAGTGTCAGTTGTGGACACCTTTCAACATTCTGAAAAATCAATGATTTTTTCCAAATACCATGGCCTGAGACTAAGCATCCAAGCATGGGAAACCATGACCCACAATCCCATAGTAAGAAAGAAAGAGAGAGGAACCATTGGCTCAGTTGTGATCATGTGACATTCAGCATCACGTACGACTTGTATTGTAAGATACCACTCATTTATCAAGCTAAAATTTATTAGAAATAGAACAAGTTACTCATAGAACAAGTTACTCACAATTCAAGGTTTTATGATATTTGTCTTTGACCCCATCTTTGACACAGGATTCCTAAGAACCCTGTAAATTCCTTTTATTTTTTAACTTTATTTATTTATTTTGAGATAGAGAGAACCAGTAGGGAAGGGCCAGAGAGATCAGGGGACAAAGGATCTAAAGCAGGCTCAGTGCTGACAACAGAGAGCCTGATGAAGGACTTGAACTCACATACTGTGAGATCATGACCTGAACTGAAGTTGGATGCTTAACCAACTGAGCCACCCAGGTGCCCCAAGCTGTGTAAATTCTTGAGTGGTAAAAGCATCTAACAGCATCTTTTGTTTTAGTGGGTTGACTCTAGGTGCACTGATGGAGGGTTCCTGAATGGCACTGATCATCACAAAGACCAAGCCATGATTAGATGCATGGAATTTTCAGCTCCATCTTCCATTTTCCAGAGACAAAAGAGGGGTTGAAATTGGAATTAATAATGGATCATGTCTACATGAGAAAGCCTGTAAAATCTCATTAGTGCAGGGTTCAGGGAGCTTCCAGGTGGGTGAACACATTCACCTCCATGTGATGAACACTCAATGAAGCTCAATGCAGACAGAAGCTCTGGTACTGGGCACCTTCCTAAACCTTGCTCTATGTAACACTTCATCTGGCTGTTCATCTGTATCCTTTAGCAGAACCTTTAATAAACTGGTATGTATGTTCTGCGAGGTGCTCTGGCAAATCAGTTAAATCCAAGGAGGGGGGTCATTGGAACCTCCAATCTATGTGGTTGGTTAGAAGCACAGTTGACAAGCACAGGTATCTGAAGTATGTGCGTGCGTTTTTTGGGGGGGGGGGGGGGAGTCCTGAGGGACTATGCCCTTAACCTGCGAGATCTGATGCTATCTCCAGGTAGGTAGTGTGAGAATTGAGTTAAATTGTAGGGCACTCAGCTGGCATCACAGAGACTTAGTGGATGTGTGGGGAAACCTCCCACCCCCATCCCCACATTGTAATTCCATCTTAGAACCTTTACATAACATGTCTTCACTTATGTGAGGTACTTAGAGTCGTCAAAATCATGGAGACAGAAAGTAGAATGGTGGCTGCCAGGGACTGGGGGGAAGGGGACATGGTGAGTTATTGTTTAGTGGGGATAGTTTCAATTTTACAAGATGAAAAGAGTTCTGGAAACGGACCGTGGTGATGGTTGCACAATATTATGAATGTATTTAATGTGATTGAACTGTACACTTAAAAATGGTTAAGATGGTAAATTTTATGTTACATGTATTTTATCACAATTAAAATATTTTTAATTTTTTTTAACGTTTATTTATTTTTGAGACAGAGACAGAGCATGAATGGGGGAGGGTCAGAGAGAGGGAGACATAGAATCTGAAACAGGCTCCAGGCTCTGAGCTGTCAACACAGAGCCTGACGCGGGGCTCGAACTCACGGACCGCAAGATCATGACCCGAGCTGAAGTCGCCGCTTAACCAACTGAGCCACCCAGGGCCCCCACAATTAAAATATTTTTTAAGATAAAGAGCACTTGAAGCAAAGCATTGGTTGTGAGGGTAAAGAAGAGGCAATGAATGTGAAAAATTGTTTATAAACAGAATTCAGAGTTCTCAAGGAAAAACCTGCTTAATGATTAAGTAGAGAGTCAATGTTATCTTGGTTCTAATCCCAGTTCTGCTATTTACTAGCTGTATAGTCTTGGAACAGTTTCATGTCTCAGAAGTACATTTCCAGAATTCTGCCAGAATTTGGTGTTGGGACATACTCCATGAAAGGATACTCACTTCATATGAACATCCTCTGTAAAAACAGAAGCAACTTCTTTTTAAATTAAAAAAAAAATAATGAGGACTATGATTAGGTTGAATCCCTTTAAAGTGGGTACATTAAAAATGACTTTGCATATATTTGATAATAGTCAGTAGGCGTTTTCATATGTGAGCCATTTTATCTTATGAGAATAAAACATACAAGACTGTGTATAACCTAGCATAGAGAATCATATACTGGCTACAGTAAAATCCTCATATATTAATCCACATAGGATAAATTCTCAATTTGAACTCTGCTCCATGATCGAATGATAAAATATTTTCAACCTAAATGATGAATGTTATCTGCAATCGTTAAAATTCAAAAGTATATAAATGTTTCATAGTTGTAATGATAATTACTGTTTTCTTTTATAGCACTGAATCTTTATTTCAGCAAGACTTTGTGGTGTAAGAGAAAGATATAACTATTTTATTTAAAATAGCCATTTCAGGGGCGCCTGGGTGGCGCAGTCGGTTAAGCGTCCGACTTCAGCCAGGTCACGATCTCACGGTCCGTGAGTTCGAGCCCCGCGTCAGGCTCTGGGCTGATGGCTCAGAGCCTGGAGCCTGTTTCCGATTCTGTGTCTCCCTCTCTCTCTGCCCCTCCCCCATTCATGCTCTGCCTCTCTCTGTCCCAAAAATAAATAAATGTTGAAAATAAATAAATAAATAAATAAATAAATAAATAAATAAAATAGCCATTTCAATACCACTTTTTGAATGTCATATCCCTACTGCTTTCAAATGCCAGCTCTGTTACAGAATAAATTATTTTATATGTTTGAGTATGAATAACGTTGAGTTTAATGAGACTAGGGATAGTCTCACTAAACATGCCGCTGGCTTACCACAGATAGGTAATTTGCTACAATGTTATTTGTGTGTGGCAGTTCAAAAATTTCCATCAACAGGCACATTAGTCTGAAAATTTACAGATTTACAGACATGATGTAGCTCATGCTCTGTGTGTACAAACATTCTGTTACAAATATAGTCATCTAAATTTGAAAGTTATTATACTTTCAAGATCATAGTATGTTTACTATAGCAGTATTTTATCAGCAATTAAAGGAGAAAATTTTGAAAAAAGGAAGAGATACATTCAAGCCTGTTGTTTGTTAATTTCATAAGCTACAGTTATGACAATAACCTAAAGATGCAATTAATATATTGTTTGCACTTGTTGGATACAAGACTTTCTTTAAAAACAATTTCACATGCCTAGCACACTAAGATGATGGTTTTTATTATTTTCTGCAAAAACCTTATTGGTTTTCCTCCTGATTTCTTTTAGACTCAGTTTAATTTAATTTATTTATTTAATTTTTTTTTTAATTTTATATTTGAGAGAGAGAGAGAGAGAGAGAGAGAGAGAGAGAGAGAGAGAGCATGAGCAGGGGAGGAACAGAGAGAGAGAGGGAGACACAGAATCCAAAGCAGGATCCAAACTGTCAGCACTGACCCCGACAAGGGGCTTGAACCCATAAGCAATGAGATCATGACCTGAGCTGAAGTCAGATGCTTAACCAACTGAGACACCCGGGCACCCCTAATTTATTTATTTTTAAATGTTTATTTCTTTTTTGAGATAGAGAGTGCCAGAAGGGGTGGGGCAGACAGAGAGGAGGACAGAAGATCTGATGCAGGGCTCAAACTCATGAACCTCGAGATCATGATCTGAGGTGAAGTCAGACACTCAACCCACTGGGTCACCCAGGTGCTCCTAGGCTCAGTTTAATTTTAATGAACCTAAAGGTCTTCATATGAAAGATCCTAAAAAGTAAAAATTGAAAACTTCTGATGTCTCTCAAATACAAAAAGTAAAAAAAAAATTCTGAATTGGAAATATAACTATGAATCTGGATATTGTTCCACTCTTTGTTTTCATACCTAAGCAACAGCAATGATTTGTTTTATTGCAATTTTCCCTCTGTGTGAGTGACCTTCTTCATGTGAAATCTTTTTTTTAAACAAGTTCTTATATCCAACACATGCATGCCACTGGAATATTAGTGAGGATGAACACTACGTTGAAATGGTCTATATGGATTCTCACAGGATTGTACAGAAAATTTTCTTTAAAAAATGATAACAGTACACATGCTTACTATTATAGTTACTGGATAATGACATGTAAATTCCACAACTTACACGTTTTTCTAATAACCTGAGATGTGATGCTTTCCTTTAAATTCATATCATCTTAAAATCATCCCAGATAAAGGGGGTCGCTTTCTATAAAATTATTTCTTGAGTAGCATTTATTAGAAAAATTTCAAAAACAATAATTAAACAGAAACACATCACACATTTCCCCTCTATCACTAAATCAAAAGTTAAAAGAGAAAGAATTAGGACTTGGAAATTTTCAATAAGTCTGTAACTCTTTAAGTATTTGGCTGAAGTGAGGTAAAGACAGATCACAGAAATCAATTTGTTGGTAAGAATAAAAATATCAAAACAACAAAATTAAAGGTATAAACAAGTCAAAAGTAAATGAGTCCAAGTCTAGCCATGGCAATCCCTATTTATCATAGACATGTAATTACCTCTAAACATGTAATGATGGTGTGAGAAAGAGAAGTCAGATTACTAGGGGTCTATTGTGTGGAAGAGTAAGGTTAACACAAAAGAGTTCTAAAAATAACTTCATCATATTTTATATGTGTTTGAGATTCTTTGAGTGTCTTTTCTGCAGGTAAAAATATGAGTGTACTCCCCCCAAATCAAAGACATTTAGAATAATGTTTATTTATTGAACTGCTTTGAACACCTTCTGTGAGCCAGTCCACTTGTGACACTGCAGATATGTTAGGCAGAACTCTGTAAAGTGAATAGAAATCCAATTACCCAAGCCAAAGAGAAGACTTAATTAGCTGACATGAAAATATAGGGATATCAGAAGGGGCAGGGATAGATCTAGTCTCGGAGACATCCAAATCCAGGGGATTAAACCCTTGACGATTTCCCTTCTCGTCTCTGTGTTTCTCCCTATCTACTGGCTTCATTCTTTAACAGCAGAAAGTCCACTAGGCTTGACTCATTGTTTCAAGTAGTCCTAGGCTTACGTTCTCTACAATCCCACAATCAAATAGAATAGAATTCTTCTCTATTGGCTTCATTTTTAAAAAGTAAAAAGGGCTCTTTTTTCTCAGTTTTATGTATTTGTTTTTGAAGATATAATTGGTTTTATTAAGCAATTCATGAATTGGGTAGCATCCTATTTAGCAAGTAGAGACATGCTTCTGGCTTCCCAGTTTAGTCACATGCCATCACAGACTATGGTCTCGGCATCAGGGTACAATGATTGGTCCCCCTATCTTGCCATCCTGGGAACAAGAAGACTGTGATGGTCAACACAAAACACATGGAGAAAGAATCGTTTCCCAAAGAAAAATGTGCATTATTATCAGAAGCGAAGATGCCCACCACAATGGGGAAACGAAACAATGATAAAATGTAGTGTTCTCAAGGCATTCACAATTGAGTACTAAATTCAATAAGAATGAACTGTGATAACGTGAGATGAGCGTTAAACCAAAGGTTTGTGCAAAATCAAGAATTGGACAAAAATATGACAAATAACAGCTGTCCTGAAAATGGCACGTGGCTGGGAAGGTCAGAAATGGATCTTGAAAAATAAAAGGGAACTTAGCAAGTGAAGGGAAATAAGAGCATTCTTAGTGAAGCTGTGGAACTAGAGTTTTAGAAAGTATGGGAAATTCAACTGCACATTTGGAGATCAGGGAGTGTTCTAGCACTGTTTGAATAAATGGGCCACCAACATGGAGGTGGATTGAGGGAGAGAGATCAAGAAATCAATTGAAATCACATTGCAGAGGACCTTAAATGTCATGGTGGTGATTTCAGAAACTGTCAGACCTGCCAGATATTCTGGCTTTGGGTCAACTAGTCAGGTGTCAAATATGTGGTAAGAAAAGCACCCTAAGACAAATCAATTGGAAAGCCTACAGGCTGAGGGGTCACAGTGGCACTTCCTTTCATTTGTTCACAACAGAATACAGCCACATATTGCAATTTCTGTGTATCTTTATCAGTGGACAATTTTGTGCAGTTTTAGCTACTCTAACTCTCACAAGGTTTTGGTATTGCTATTCTATTAAGAGTTCTTGTTGCCGGCTAACAATGTGCCACCAAGTAGGTGGTTTCATACCACACTTGCTTATTTCTCATTTCCTCACAGTTTTCACAGGTCAGGAGTCTGTGCATGGGGTAGATGGGTCTTCTCCACGGGTCTCAAATGACTGCCAACAAAGTGGTAACTGGGGCTTACATCCTGAGACTGCCTTGCTGTCTTCTTCCCGACTCATTCAAGTTGTGCGCAGAATTCAGGTCCTTTTGGTTGTAGAACTTGTGGCAGCTTCCATCTTCCTCAAGATCAGCCAGACAAAAATCTCTCAAGCTTCGAAGTGCTTCCTTCGAAGTACTGCCTGATTAAGTCAGGGCCTCCTGGATAGTCTTCCTTTTGATTAACTCAAAATAATCTGATTTGGGGCTTTAGCTGCAGCTTCAAAATCCATTTGCCACATAACAGAACATCATCACAGGAATGAAATCCATCATGTCACAATTTCACTCACCCTCGAAGGGAGGGATTTATACAAGACATGCACACCATGGAGTGGGCATTTGGGGACCCATTTCAAAGTTCTTGCCTCCCTGGGCTTATTAAACATTCCTGCAAAGAAACAGTGGTAGACTGAATAATGTGCTCCCTCCCCACCACCAAGATATCTATGTCCCAATCTCTGAAACTTGTGAATGTTACTTTATACGGCAACCAAAAAAAAAAAAAAAAAAAAAAAAAAAAAAGGACTTTGCTGCCATGATTGAATTAATGATTTGAAATAAGTAAATTATCTAAGATTATCAGGTTGAACCCTAAATGCAATCACATGTATTCTAATAAAAAAGAGATAAAAGAAAATTTGATACAGAAGATAAGACAACATCATTATGAAAGCAGAGACTGGGTTTTGTGATCACAAGCCAAGTATTGCGAGCAGCCAACAGAAGCTAGGAGAGGCTAGGACAGGACTATCCTCCAGAGCACGCCCCCAGAGGGAACACAGCACTTGCCAACACCTTGACTTCTGCCCAGTGAAAATATTCTCAGACATCTGACCTCCAGAACTGTGAGAAATAAATTCCTGTTCTTTTAAAACACCAAATATGTGCTAGTTTATTGCAGTGGCCATAGGAAACTAACACAGCAAGGCTGTCACATTTACTCTTAGATCCAGCTCTTTGTCACCAACTTTGTAAGTTAAGATGATGATTACAAGCAGGTCTGGTGCTTGTAATATATATATATATATATATATATGAGGTATATACATATATATATATATCAAGAAGGTATATACATATATCAAGAAGGTGTGTATATATATATATATATATGTATGTATCAAGAAGGTATATACATATATCAAGAGGACTATTTGATACCTCAATTATTAAAATGGACCTTTTCCTAAGTCCTGAGTGTATATTGTGGCAAGAATATTAAAAGACACCAAATATATGATTAACAAAACCTTTATTTTATTTTTTTATTTTTTAAAGTCAATTATTTTCAAGAGGGCTTTCTTTCCTTCCTTTTTTAAATTTTTTAAATGTTTATTTATTTTTGACAGAGAGAGACAGAGAGACAGAGCATGAGCAGGGAATGGTCAGAGAGAGGGAGACACAGAATCCAATGCAGGTTCCAGGCTCAGAGCTGTCAGTACAGAACCCAATGCAGGGCTCAAACTCATGAACCATGAGATCATGACCTGAGCCAAAGTCAGAAGCTTAACTGATTGAGCCACCCAGTCTCTCCGTAAAACTTTTTAAAAAATGTTTATTTATTTTTAGAAAAAGAGAGAGAAAGTGAGCAGGGAAGGGGGAGAGAGAGGGAGAGAAAGGGAGAGAGAATCTCAAGCAGGCTCCACACTGTCAGCATGGAGACCGATGTGGTGCTGGAACCCACAAACCTGTGAGATCATGAGCTGAGCCAAAATCAAGAGATGCTGAACTGACTGAGCCACCCAGGTGTCCCTGAGTAGCAAAACCTTTAAACTGGTGTTTAACCTTGATCACAACTTTTTTTAAAGGTTTATTATTAGGTGTTTATAATGCAAATAATATAACAACTTAGTGGTCCATGTATATTATAAATAAATAATTAAATATACATCTTTCTGGGGTATTTTAATTTTTAAATATTTATTTATTTATTTATTTATTTGTTTGTTTGTTTATTTATTTTTGCTGTTAGGAGTTTGAAGGACATATTCATAAAAAATGAGAAGCTCCTGGAGATCTTTGGCTTGTCGGGGTAAAGTTTATATTTTAGAAAAATAACATGGTACAAGTGTGGAAAATGGGGGTTGAAGATTAAAAGCAGGGATACTTCCTCTACATCACTCAGAATGTTATGGATAAAGGTAGAACATCCTATGTTTAAGATAGTTAATAATATAATAATCAGCAACATATGGGGTTGCAAGCGTGTGGCGATCTCTATGGCTTTGTATGAATCCTTATAGTACCTCTCTGGGGTCGAACCTGTTGATCTCATTGCATAAAATCACTTACTCAAAAAATATTATTGAGCATTACTATAGGCTTAGTACTTTATTAAAGGTTGAGGATTAAATTAAGTTGGGGGTCACGGAACTTTCCTAGACAACACAAATTGTAGATGCTGAGTTGGGACCACATTCAGGTCTGCCTGGCACCTATTTTTGAAGGGCAGAGAGAAAGGTAGAAGAAAGAGGAAGGCAAAACATGAGATAACAGCATTATCATAACTGCTTAAAACCAGTGATCTACCTATTGCCTGGAGGCAGTTGATATGAGAAAAGCAACAAAGCCCTGATAAACTCTAAAAGTTCCTCACTGGGGGTCCTAAACTGTTGTGAAAGCAACAGCAGCATTCCAAGGTCCTTGGGATGTCCTGGAATTATAGCTTTGACTTATACTAATGAGCCACTAAAAAATCAAGATAAAAAAAGAGGAAGAAAAAGAAAGTCATCACATTCAAATACAGCAGTTTTTTGTGCAACTTTTCTCAACCATAGCTAATTTGATTTCTAATTATATGATTAGAAGCGAACCTGATTAGCTCTTTCTGGATAAGTAATTTAAACTCCACTTTGCTACATAAAGTGGAATTTACTGTTGGATTAAACATTCCAAAATAGTGTCATAAATATTCCTAAAGCTGGAAATGACCATGAATGTTCATTTGTTCATCATTCTACTTTAATCTTTCTACCATAGGTCTGTAGGGCATATCTACATAAAGATGATCCCAACCCTGCACCTTATGTAGGAAATATTCCAACATAATTAAATGTAATATATTGATTGAGAATTTATGTACTAGGCACAGTGTCTAAAAAGAGAAAAATTAAATTCCCTCTGTAATTATTTTTCTTTAAAAATATTTAATTATGTTTGACTTTAGAAAGAAGTGATCCTGAACTCTTTTATTAAGTTTTATTATTTTTCTTAAAAAAACCAAAAAACAAAACAAAAAAAACCCCTCACTCCTCCAGTTGCCCTCCATTTTCAGTTTCAGACAAATAATGTTAAGTAAATCATGATCCCAAATTATAATCACTATCAAATGAAGGTCATTAATTACCTGTGTGCTCTCAACCTAAGCAAAATATAGAATGTATGTAATTACTGGGATAATTCAAGCCAAGGAAAACATTTTGCTGCATTTGTGAGACCTCTCCCTGACACTCTGATTTATGTTTGGGAAAAGATGGCCCAGTTTAACCTGAATGCTCTTGAATTTTTCCATAATCAAAGAGAACTGTGTCCCCAATGGCTGTATAACACCAAGGCCAGCTTACTTCACCGGGGGATCAAATACCATCTTTCACTTTAGATGGCTAATTAAAATAACCTGGACTCTCAGTAATTTTTTTTAGTTCATCTTTGCATTACTTGTGTATATAGTTTATTTCTTAGTTATTATTTCATTTTTCATTGATTCTACATCTATTTCTTCCTAACAGTCTTCAGCTCAGGATCTGCTAATGTGTTGCATGTTTTTGACTCAAACAACAACAACAACAACAACCTCTTAAGGAGTAATATTAACAACAACAATTATGAAAGGTTCCATTAATTAATTCAAACTTCATAAATGCCAGTCACTGTACAATTTGGCTTTAAGTTCATTGGTTCATTATAATCCTACGGAATAGGTTGTCTTTTTCACATGAGGAAACTGAAGATTCAGGGAGACTAGGGTATTATTCTAAGTACTCAAGAAGCAGCTGCTGGGGCACCTGGGTTGCTCAGTTGGTTAAGAGTCCAACTTCAGCTCAGGTCATGATCTCGAAGTTCGCAAGTTCAAGCACCATATAGGGCTTTCTACTGTCAGCTTAGAGACTGCTTTGGATCCTCTGTCTCCCTCTCTCTCTGCCCTTCCCCCTCCTGTTCTCTCTCTCTCTCTCTCTCTCTCTCTCTCTCTCCCTTTCTCAAAAATAAACATTAAGAAAAAAAAGAAGCAGCTGCCAAGATGGCATTAAATGTGCAAAAAAAAAAAATGTATTAGAGGAAACAACTGTGTGGAAGAAAATATGGATGGAGGTGAAGGAGACAGGCCACAATACAATTGGGACCCAAAATGAAGGAGGTGAGGGTGTGGAGGGTTGGGTGTAAGCATCCTAGACTGCCTGAAGTCTAAGGAAGTTTTGGCAAAATTGTTGGGAGCCCTTGAGCGAAAGTCATTGACAAAAGAGAATGGGTAGGCCAAATATGTTTGCCACTCTCAGTCATTGGCCTGAGCAGCCCATGGAAAGGATGGCTTCAAGCGAAACATAGGAAATGTTTTCAAATCCAGCAGCCAGAGACATCAGTCAGTTACACTCCCTATAGTTCTGGGAGATGGGTTCTCATGGCAGCCACAGCTAAATAAGTAGTGAAGCAGAAATTCAACCCAGTATATCCATGACTACAGACACCATCCCCTTTGCTGTTAGGTTTATTATTTTCTTCATGAGCTTTGCATATTCTCTCAATTTTGGTACTATTCAATATTTTACAACTGGAATTAACAATTCTTGGCTGCTTTTAAAAATATGCTTTGCCATTTTTCTTTTTTTTTTTAATTTTTTTTTCAACGTTTTTATTTATTTTTGGGACAGAGAGAGAGCATGAACGGGGGAGGGGCAGAGAGAGAGGGAGACACAGAATCGGAAACAGGCTCCAGGCTCCGAGCCACCAGCCCAGAGCCCGACGCGGGGCTCGAACTCACGGACCGCGAGATCGTGACCTGGCTGAAGTCGGACGCTTAACCGACTGCGCCACCCAGGCGCCCCATCCATTTTTCTTTTTTAACATTGAGTAAATCATTTTCAATATCTTTAAGATGATAAGTAATTTGATAATGTAATCCAATATCTAGAATGTAGTTTGTTACCATAAATTGTGATTCTTAAACCCCAAACCCTGCTCTCATGTAGAAAACCTTTATAATTTTACCCTGGGTTTTGGGTCAATTTAGCAGGCTTTATACAGGGAATAAAATGAATCATGTCTCACAAACATATTCCTTTCTAAACCAAATCTGCAGATATTTCTATCAGACTCCTAGAACCTTTGTGAAATATTGGGACGTAGATGTGGGAGATGACTAACTGCTTTTTCCATGCCCTTCCTTGATACACCCATCAGTACCACATAATCCTATGGCTCGTTCAACCATTATCCTATGGCTTGAAGGTCACCCCCTTTAAATATTGGTGAATTGGGAATCGTGGTGAATCAAACCATGCCAAAACTCAACAGTTTTGACAGCAAACCTTCATTTTCTAACCTCTATGGTTGTGAGGTTGATGGGGCTGATTTAGGCTAATCTGGGATGGACTCCTTTATACACCTGCAGCTTAGCCAGGGGCCTCTGCTCTACGGTGGGCTCAATGGGGCAGGGGAACAGGGCAGCTGCTCTCTATGCATCTTTCTCTTCTTCCTGGGTCTAGCTGGGACATGTCTTCCTCAGGTGATGGCAGATGTGCAAGAGTCTAAGAAGACTGGCACACTCCCGCTTTACCTCATGCCACTGGCCAAAGCTAGTCACCCAAACAAGCCCTATGAAAGTCAAGGGTTGGAAAATCATACCATATTATTTTCATGGAAACAAAACAGTAAAGTCACATAGCCAAGGATGTGGACTCAAGAAAAAAAAAAAAAATAAGAACTTGGTGCCATTGGTGAACAATACCACAAATAGGGATCCTACCTTGTCTTTGTTCTACTGTTGTCCTATCTATTTGAAATTAATGTGTTGAATATTTACTGATACAGCTTTGTGCAAGATGCCTTTCTCTGGCAATTGAGTGGACATATTTCAATTTAATAGGGGAAGTAGACACAAAAGCATATTATTTTCTACTCTATGGTCTGGCCACCACATCTTCATGAGACTTATGTAATGGTAGGCCTTTCTTTTGCCTCACTCTGTTCTCTCCCCCTCTCTCCCAAGGTGGTATCTTCCATTCTCATGGCTTAAAACAAAACAAAACAAACAAGCAAACAAAAACAAAAGAAAAACTTCATTACTTCCAAACACACACACACACACACACACACACACACACACACACACACACACTTTTAAGGCTTCCTAAGGACCTTGACATACTGGTCTCATCCCCTACTATCCCCACCCACCCCCACTCCCTAGGTTCCCTATGGAATCTGGCCATGCTGGCCTTTTTTCTGTTCCTCACCAACTACAAAAAACTCCGGGTTTTTGTACACTTAGACTCACGAAGTTAGCTACTATGCTATGCAGGTCCTAGTTCAAACATCACCTCCTCAGGGAAACCTATTCTTATCATCTAAACTGAAGAAGGTAATCTGTAACAATCATTCATTTTCACATTACCTGTTTTTATTGTCTACATATCACTTCTCTCTTTGAAATAGTCTTATTTATTTTTGTTGTTTATTGTCTGACCCCCCTTTTTAAGAATGAAATTTCCATGAGAGCAAGAACTTTCCCTGTCTTGTTCCTAGCTGTGTCCTTGATGGTTACTACACATGGTAGGCACTCACAAATATTTGGTAAATGATGAATGAATGATTCGAGTTTCTGATGATCTAGCCCAAACCATTCTCTTAGGTGCTAGTCTATTATATCTGTCTCTAATCAGATGTTCCATGGGTACCACACTCAACATTGACAATGCTGAATCTACCCATTTTGTCTCCAAACCCAGGCTTTGGCCAGTGCTCTCTATGCTGGTAAATGGTAGAACTTCTACCCAGTTGCTCATGTCAGAAAGTCAGATAGTTTTTCTTGACTCCTTCCTCTCAGTTACTCTTCACATCTCAATTGTTAACAAATGTTATTTATTCTGATTTAAAAATATCAGAACCATCCATGTTTCTAGTCTCACTGCCACCGCCATCACTCTGCAATGGTTTTCTCACTGATCTCTGTCCACAAACCTGGGTCACATATTAGCTGTGTGATCTTGAACACATTTCTTAACTTCACAGTGACTCAGTTTCCTCATTTCTCAAATTGGGTTAATCTCTTACAGCTATTGTGGCAGGTTAAATAGTATCCCCCTTCTCTGAAAAATTCATATTGATCCTCAGGATACAATCTTTGGGAAATAGTCTTTGCAAATGCAATCAAGTTAAGATCAGGTCACACTGCATCAGGGTGGGCCTGATAACAAGAGGGAAATCTAGACACAGAGATAGACAGAGGGAAGAATATTGAAGACCCATGAGACAAGGCCATGTGAAGAAGAAGGCAGATATTGAATTGGTGAATTTCCAAGCCAAGGAGCACCAACGACTGTCAACAACCACCAAAAGCCAGGAAGAAGCAGGGAAAGATTCTCCCCTGGAGCCTGCAGAGAGAGCATGACCATGTCAACATCTTCCTTTCAGACTTTGAGCCTATAAGAGAATAAATTTCAGAACTGTAAGAGGATAAATTTCTGTTCTTCAAAGCCATTCCTTTTGTGAAAATTTGTTGCAGCAGCTGTAGGAAACTACTATGGTTGTTCTGAAGATTAAGTAGGATCATTTATAGCTATGCCCATAGTAAGCAGGCAGTAAAAGTTATTTTATTTTCATCATCATTATGAACCTAGATTGAAACTCTTAAAATGTAGATATAAGCAAGGAACCTGCCTACTTAAAACTTTTCAGAGGCTTTTCACTGCCTACAGGAAAGAGTCCACAACCTTAAGATCATTCAAAATGCCCTGAACAAAAATCTAACCATGTACCCACCTCTGTTTACTTCTTTCTCCTATATTCTTTCTTCTCCAGCTATACACACTTTCTTCCAAATCCTTGTTCTCTCCCGTCTGCAGGCTTTCTAAGATGCTATTCCCTTCTGGAGTACTCTTCCTTTCCCTTCCCAGGACACTCTCCTTTGGGTCTCTGTCTGAAGTCCTTTAAGGGAGGCTTTCCTGATTAGGAGACACTCCTCTGTCTTGCATCCCTGAGTACACTCTACTTCTATCTTCTGCTACTTTCATCACACTTGTGAATGTTCATTTGTATTCCTAGTTATACAGTAAGCTCTGAAAGGACTGGCTACAATTGTCTTATTCCTTGTGCTTAGCCAATACCTGTTGTATAGTCAGCACTACCTTAATAAATATATGTTACATAAATAAGGTTATTTATTTATTAATTTACCTATTTGACATTAAATTTATCTTTTTAAAATTTTTTAATGTTTTTATTTATTTTTTGAGACACAGAGAGACAGAGCATGAGCAGAGGAGGGGCAGAGAGAGGGGGAGACCCAGAATCTGAAGTGGGCTCCAGGCTTTGAGCTGGGGCTCAAACTCACAGAGTGTGAGGTCATGATCTGAGCTGAAGTCAGACGCTTAACCTACTAAGCCACCAAGGCGCCCCTAAATTTATTTTTTTTAATTTAAGTTAGTTAACATACAGTGTAGTATTGGCTTCAAGAGTAGAACCCAGTGATTCATCACTTACATATAAGACCCGGTGCTCATCCCAACAAGCGTCCTCCTTAATGCCCATCACCCATTTAGCCTATCCCCCCCTCACCTCCCCTCTAGCAACCCCCAGTCTGTTCTCTGTATTTAAGAGTCTCTTATGGTTTGCCTCTCTCTGTGTTTTTATCTTATTTTTATACAATGTCACAAATACAATAATAAATACACAATAGTGACCCATAAAGGGAGAACAGACAGGTTAGCTATCAGATCACCTAGAACAAACTAAGAGTCACAGAATTTTATGGATAGGGAAGTTGCTAAAGTGCGCTTATTTCAGTCTCTTCCTATATTTCATAAATTAATAACCAGAAGCCCAGAGGGGTGAAGCATTTGCCCAACAGACACCAATGACAAAACTAGAACCGAAATTCTTTTTCTTCTCCAAAGAGTTCTTCCATAGCATTATGCTGCTTTCACTAAAGAAAGATGGGGCCAGGACAACTGAAAAATAAATGAATGAGAGTTAACACAACTGAAGGAATGGATCTGGGGAAAACACTAGACTTGTTTACAGAGGACAGGAATAGTGATGATATGAGAGTATGTTCAAAAGACTCCAGGATTGCCAAATAGGGTGATTAAAAAATGATAGGAAGTAACTCAAATTCCTTAAGTGCAGTGAGAGAATGTGTAACTAAGGGAGGAGAAATTAAATTCCTGCAGTGCAGTGAGTATGTAATCTGGGGAGGAGGAGGAGAGAAATTCCCTAAATTGAGATGCACCACAGAAGGAACAGAGAATTTATGAAAGACCTATTATCTAGCAGTATCCATCCTGGTTGCCCTCAGAGTCTGGAGGAGAACAAGAGCCAAGAACTAACAAAGCAGTTTCACACAGATAACAGCATTGTGTGTGCCAGGGTAAGGAGGGACATCTTTAGTCAGATTCCTTTACCCACTAAATCCACAAAGTCCTGGGTCAGCACTGGTGTCAGGGTAACTTTTCCTCTGTCCCAGAACTCTGCCTATTTTTCCTATATTCTTCTCTGAGCAAAAGCTGATCTTCCTATGCCCTCTATTTACAATTCTGGGTAAATAGAATTATATCCAATCAGTAAACCAATCTGGAATACTTCCTTTCCTGATTCTCCTCTATTACATTTAATCAGTCCCTAAATCCCAACCAAATTTCTGGCATGGACAAGAAGACCTTTTATAATTTGGGTTAGCTAACTCACTACCCTCTCTGCAGAACTTTATCCTCATACACGCTATACCTTAGCCACACTGTTCTCTGAGATCTTTAGGTAATTTTCACATTTTCACACTTTTACTTGTTACTCATTTCTAGAGGAGCAAGGGATAACTTTGCCATTCAATTCTGAATGTCCTTCCAAAATAAATATTTGAGCTAAAATGATATACTCATGAAGAATTTCAATATATTATACAATTTTAATATATTTTCACATAGAGAATATATGTTATGTTCTAAGTGTATAACATGTATCATTATGAAGTCTAAATACATAACATGTATTCATTACTCCGCTATACTTACATGAGAATTTAGAGTTAGCAATTATATGCACATTAAACTCATCAAATGCCAATGACTGTTTAAATAATATTTAATAGCAACTTCTTTGTAATTCTTTTAACAGCAATAGTGACGATGATTAAGATAATTAAACAGAGCCCCCGGGGAGATGAATGCCTAAAAATCCACATATTCCGGAAACTTTAAGAAGTTACTTAGAGCTGTTTGGGTAATGTAACAATTTCTTTGCAAACATGTATTTAGTTACAGAAATTAGGCAATTCTGGGGGCGCCTGGGTGGCTCAGTGGGTTAAGCGTCCGACTTCGGCTCAGATCGTGATCTCATGGTTCGTGAGTTGGAGCCTCGCGTCGGACTCTGTGCTGACAGCTCAGAGCCTGGAGCCTGCTTCAGATTCTGTGTCTCGCTCTCTCTCTGCCCCTCCCCTGCTCATGCTCTGTCTCTCTCTGTCTCAAAAATAAATAAAACATTAAAAAAATTTTAATAAGAAAAATAAATTAGGCAATTCTGTACTTTATAACATTAGAGCGATGGTTACTCCTTGTTATGGGCTTTCATAGTCATTTACTTATAACTCTAGTATAGTATTTTATTTGTTTTTATAATAACTCTCAAAATAGGCATGATTTTCCATTAAGACCATAAGCTCCTAGAGGTAAGAATAAATTTATATATAGGAACACAATTATTGTTAATGAATTCATAAGACAACATATATGGTGTTTCAGTAAGCTAGGACATTTTTATCCTTAACCCAATTTTATGGCCTGCCTATCTCTCAAATTTCCCCCCAAAATGCTATGTCCATAAATATTGAAGCTAAAACCGTTTCCATTATTTTCTGGATTATTACAATAACCTTTAACTTGCCTTTCTTACAATCTCTCTCCTACACTGCTGCCAGATTGATCTTTCCAATGTAAATTTAACCAGATCACACTTCCTGCTTGTCCTTACTTTATTAGGATTGTGACAAGAAATCAATGTCAAAAAAGGGGGGGGGGAGGGTGTTGAGAAGAATTAAGTGAAGGGACTGTTTTCAAATTGGTGAGGAAGATTAAAGGAAAGACCCCAGGATTATCAGCAGCAGAAAGCCACTATCATGAGGCATCCTAAAGGAAAGGGGGAAAGGGCCTTTAGTAAAACCCACCAAGAGGCTGCCTCTATAGGAAAAGACAGCCACAGGAAACTGCCAGAGGAAACTGAGGAAACTCAGCCATCAGCACACCCAACTGATTTAGATCTGGCAGCCTAGAAGGAGAGGTAAGACAGGTAGTCTTGTGCAAGTTATTGATGAGGGAGTACTCAACTGAAATCTGCAAGGTAGAAAGGGAGCCAGAGAAGGCTAAGAACAGAATTAGTCAAAAATATGACTTCAGGACAGGGTTAAGCTTAATTTAATCCCGTAGGAAACTCCAGAACATTGAGTGTAGCCAGAGGTTTTCCTCCCCAGATAAAGGAAGACTGCATTGTCATATGTGTGCATGAGTCAGTCATTAGCTATTGGTTGACCCAAGGGGGAGGAGACTGTTTAACTTCCCAGAAATCTCTGGGGGTATCAGCTTCAATAGGCCTATGGCAATATCCCAGAATAATATGCCAGCTTGAGCAGTTCAGCTGAGATACGCAGCCACTGGGGTGTGGGTGTACCGGCTCAGCAAAGGGCATCTGGAGGGGTCCATTGCTTCTGCTCCAGTCCACCACTTGTACTTCTCAGGTCCATTTGCTTCTCACAATAAACACTTCCCATTTCTTCTCAGCCTCGTCAGGGTTTGTGTAGGTCTCAATTTCCAGGAAAATTTGTAAGAGGAGCATTAGTAGGATGAATTACTACCTTCTTTGCTGATATTGGTTTCAAGTTTGTAAGTGACACTCATCATCTCCTTCTCCTACCCTTCTAAATTCCTCTTATTCTCACCTAGAGCTTCAAATGGCCTAAGGTAGCTTGTTTGGTGAGATGACTCAGACTCTTATCCCAGAGAGTTGATGCCCTGGTTACCATTCCTTTACCGTGGTTGCTATTCTTTCATTTATAATTCAAGTTGGTCATGGAAGTACTAAGAGATACCCTGTTGTCCACCTGAGTACCAAACATATTCCTCTTATTAATTGCAGCAACCCTATCTCCATAGGATTATCAGGCTACAAGATCCTAGTGTGTATTAAAATATCCCAACAAATATAATTGTGCCACTATAGTAACTCCTTTCTTTACTTGTTGGTCTACTTGAGGAACTCGGAGTGATCAGGTATCAGCCATGGCTTAAGTTTAGTGGAACTTCTGCATATCTCTGAGTGGAAGCATCCCTCCTTGTGGAAAAAAGTCTCTATATCCATAGCATGTAAAGTAGAGGAGACAGGAAGTACAAATTCTTCCAGGTAAGCCCATGAAGTAGGGTCATGCTTTCCTCCTTCTCTTGATTTCTGAACTCATGTATTCTAGTTATTTGGAATATGGTGTAACAGCCATTGGGTTAGGATAAATAGAATGCTTTCTGAAGACTCATGTACTTATTACAGGGTATCATCTCTGGTACTGAAAGCTGTGCCCTAAAATTGGCATTTCCATGCTCTTTCAGGTCAGCAGCCTCTAACTGATTGAATATATGATAGTACCAGAGGATTCCTTTGCCATGTTCCTCTACCTCCACACCTCTTTTGCAGTAAAGGGGATATCTTGGTCTGAGGTGATATTATGCAGAATCCCAACCAATAGATCACTGCATGAGCTCGTGCATGTGATGCTGACTGAGATATTGCTGATACGTAAAGTTAAATACATGCTTAGAATATGTGTCACTCTGTTCATGAAAAATTATTGCTTCTGTCATGGTGAGAAGGATCCAATATTATCAATTTGCCATCGAGTGTCTGCTTGATTATCTCAAAGGATGATATCATATCAGGGGCTCAGAATCAGAATTTGTTTCTGGATAGGTTCAGCATTTGACTGTGACACTAACTGGATCAGCTTCAGTGAGAAAATGGAGTCCATGTGTTTGAGTTCATAAATAGTCTCCGTCTCTGTCCACCATGGGTACTCTATTTATGAGTCCTTTGAACAACAAGAGGTTGATTTATAATGTATCAGACCAGTCATCCTCCATAGCTGGTGGTAAATTCCTCTTACTTTGTGTTTGTTCCCATATGTTCATCTGCTTTCCTTTTCCCTGGGCCTCCATGTCCCAACTATGCCAATTTCGTTCCTTACATCCCTCCAACCATTGAGCCAAGCCATTCACCACTGTCCATGCATCTGTTTACATGTTTACCTTGAGGCATGTGTCGCTCAACAAAATCGGATGATGAGTAATACTGAACAAAGCTCCATCTACTTTTTTTCATCACTACACTTTGTCAAGGCTACCCCTGAGTAGGGCTGTATTGTAACAGCAGCTGATGTGGGATCCACACTAAAATACAAAGCTGAACCATCTAGGGAACCAGTCTGAGCAGTTTTCTTCTAAGCATTCCCCCAAGAGGTCAAAATTCTGAGCTGCATGACTAGTGTCTGTTGAGACTATGCTAGGTGACATGAAAGTGTGGGAACATTTGTTTATCCAGCTTACTTATGCCCTTTGGAACTGCTGAAGGCTCATCCAAGATGTAATCCTTCCATTTTAAAAGTAAATTTTTTCTGGAGCTGCTAAAATGTGTGTCTTGGTGAGGCCGACAGCTACCAGGTCACAATGAGCATCTCTGATGCCATGGTTCTTTGATGTCCTTTGGGCAGGTATTTTACCACTGTGATCCCTACCACCAAATGGAAATTGGACTAATTACTACACAATGGGGTAAGGAGAAGTATGCCTAGAATATAGGAGATTCTTTATGGCATCTCTTAGTATTAACATGCCCCGTGAATAAGGTCAATGGAAAATTACAAGCCATTTCAGGTAGAACTATTAATAGCCCAGACACCTGAGGAATGAAGGTTTGTGTCACCCTATCAGGTAAAGAACCATGACCACCTGAAGTGTTTGCTGAAGGAAAGGGAATACAGAATGTGTAGTAGAAGAAGGTAGTCAGAAACAAGGAGTAGAACTGTCATGCGAATTTCCTAATTTTGTTATGAATATATATATATATATATATATAGAGAGAGAGAGAGAGAGAGAGAGAGAGAGAGAAATAGATAATAGATAGATAAAGCAAATATCTTTGTTTTCTTTCCTCTCATATTTCTGTCATAAAACATAGATTTATTAACTTTATATTAGTATTTAAGTATTATTAATTTTATTTTACACTATTTAAGTTATGAGATATCAGAAGAAAAGTATATATCACTCAAGGACTTTCCCACCTGTTCTGGAGAAGGGATTAGACATTTTCGGTTGTATGCAGAACAGTTAGTTATATCATGTAAGATTGGAGGTGTGACCATGTTAATGTCTTTATTTGGAGATTAAGTATAGTTGAAGAAGATGCATACAAATGCCAAGTTGACAAGGAGTGGACTTGTGATGGTTTATCAACTGGCTTCAATCTACTTCTCCCACCGTCTAGAAAAAACAGGTGCGAGAAACCCTGGCAGCCTTGAAGCTGCTTCTTTGAATTTGCAATTCAATATGTTAGTCACTACAGAGCTTAGCAAAAAGAGGACTTGAACCTCTGTCTTTAGATTTACAGTCTAATGCTTAACTTAGCCATTTTACCCATGTTCATAAACCGCTGACTATTTTCAACAAACCACAAAGATATCAGCACTCTTTATCTCCTATTCTTTGCCTGAGCTGGTATGGAGGGGACTGCTCTTAGTCTCCTAATCCGAGCCGAGCTTGGTCAACCCTCCTAATTTATTAGGAATGGATTGAAGGATTGTGTATGCAAATAAGAAATATCATTGGGGTTTAATATGTGGTGGGGAGCTTAGGGGGTGCTTGTGTCAACTTGACTGGGCTAAGGGATGCCCAGATAGCTGATAAAACATTATTTATGGGTACGCCTGCGAGGACGGCTCTGGAAGAATTTAGATTTTGATCGGTAAACTGAGAAACGAAGATCTCCCTCACCAGTGCAAGTGGGCACCATCCAATACACCGAGGCCTAAATAGAACAAAAAAGCAAAGAAAGGGTGAGTTTCCTCTTTGCACCTAGGACACTGGTCCTTATGATTCTCTGGTCACTGGACTTAGACTGAAGTATAGTACCAGATATCCTGGGTCTCCAGCTTGCCGTTGGCAGATCATAAGACTTCTCTGCTTCCACAATCATGTGAGCCAAGTCCTATGATAAATATAAATAAAATTAATATATTTTACAAATAAATAAGTTTTATATAGTATTGGTCTGTTTCTTTGAAGCACCCTGACTAATACACCATGCCCAGTAACATTCCAACAGCTGTGTTTTGAATGGTGTTCTCTACTGCAGATGACATAATCTTGCTCCAGAATCTCAGTCGCCTGCTTTGAAATTCTTCTGTTGGGTCTTGCCAGAGACTCCACATACATTTTGTATCCTACAGACAACTCTTGCACCACTGTAGGATCTTCTGGGTCACATGATCCAAGTGGTAGGACTGCTTGCTTTATACCCTGGGTGTGCCCTTTCTTGTCCAGGGCTCTCACTGAAAACTGGCAGCTTTCCACATCAGTTGATGCATCATTCAATGATGTATTCCCAAGTGTAGTATTTGCTGCACTTTGCTTCTTTTTTAATGTTTATTTATTTTTGAGAGAGAGAGGGAGAGCGAGAGCAAGCGAGAGAGAGAGAGAGAATGCAAGTGGGGAAGAAGCAGAGAGAGAAGGAAAGACAGAAGCTTAAGCAGGCTCCACACTGTCATCACAGAGCCTGACACACACAGGGCTCAAACTCTGGAGCCATGAGATCATGACATGAGCCAAAATCAAGAGTCTGAGCCACCCAGGTACCCCCCCCCCCACACACTTTGCTTCTTTTTAAGGGGCAGATGGATAAGGTGCAATGATTTCCCCTTTACCTTCGAGGGGATGTTCCACTGTGCCCTAGACCACTGGATCCCTAAAAGTGTCACAGATGTGACAAGCCACTCAATTTTTGTATGGCTCGTCTCTCCCCCTCTCTGAAGCACACGCGTTTTATCATGGCTTCCAGAGTCTACTTTGGCTGTGAATTCAGCCTTCTCTGAAGTTCTGTTATTCTCACAGTTAAGTCCTGCTTCTGTCCACCAGCTCAGTATATCTTCCAGCTGCAGATGCTAAGAATCTCTCTAAAAACTGCCAGAGCACCTGTGACCTTCGGAGTTAGTTTTAAATCGATGATTCGTTGTTTTCTCTTCTGAATGTGCCAGCGGGAAACCACCAATTGCCACTTAATTCCACATTCCTTAATTTTATTATTTTGCCCGCATCTCTCAAATGCCAGAGACACTGTAAAAGCTAATGTATCTCTGTCATCTTAGTAATTGTACTGCTACAACGTCCAAGGAACTATCAACACTTCACTTATCACTAGGGGCAGGGTCGTCACTGCCATCCAGCTAGTGTATGATCCAACTCCAAATTTAAAAGTTTAGAATTTCCTTTCCAAGACAATTTCTGGTACTAATTCTCTTAATTCATGTGCCCTGGAAGCAGAATCTGAGGCAGAGTCTTATGCAAATGATTTTTTTTTTTTGAAATGTTGTCAGGATAAACTGTAAAGGGGCAGTGGAAACGGGTCAGGGTAAGGGAAGAAGCTGGACAAAGGCATCGTTTCAGGAGAAATTCATCCTCAGCCTGAACCCACAAAGAGCTCTGGAGTGTCAGTTGTTTACAGAGGTTGTACTACCTAGATCCAAGGGTGCTGAGCTGCATAATATTCTGACATTAGCCAACCACGGGTTACTGGCCACTGCTAAAGTGGAGGGCTGCATGATTTCCTAGACATCTCTTAGTAAAAGAGCCCTCACGAGCCTAGGACTCTCCTCATGGCTGCTAAAATATGTTGTAGGCGGCCAACACCTGCAGCATCTGGGGGGATGAGTGTACCATGGTGACAAACAAGAAGAAGCAGGGCACCAATCGCATCTGCCATAGCAGCTCCACTCTCCTCCAGCTCTCTGATTTCCTAAAGCTGCTTCTCACCATCAAAGCCAGAGGGCAAGAGAGACCATTGATGCACCTATAAAGATGCATTTCCTGGTACACAGAGCTGCGTGGAGATGACTGCAGAATGGATGTAGAGGAGTGCACAGAAAAGGTGCTTATCCATAAAATCATTCCGGATATCCACATAATCTGACAGATAAAGCCCAAAGTCCTCAGCCTGGCAGGATCTTCACGTGTCTCCTTCTCGCCTGCTTGAGGCTTTATATTTCATGGTTCCCTACCTAATATAATGTATGCTCTGGCCAAAATTTCTCTGACTTTTTTTTTTAATATTTATTTATTTCTGAGAGAGAGAGAGAGAGACAGAGTGTGAGTGGGGGAGGGGCAGAGGGAGAGGGAGACACAGAATCTGAAGCAGGATCCAGGCTCTGAGCTGTCAGCACAGAGCCCGATGTGGGGCTCAAACCCATGAACTGTGAGATCAGGACCTGAGCTGAAGTCAAGTGCTTAATCAACTGAGCCACCTGGGTGCCCCAAAATTTCTCTGACTTCTATTTCTGAAATAATTTTATTCTTGCCTGATAGTCCCCTTCCCAATCTCCGTACACCTCCCTGCCACACTACCACTACTGTGCCCCCCCCCCACATACATAACTTTATCCTAACAACAACCATTTTATAAAATACTCCTTTATAAATCCATTTCTCAGGTAGATTTTAAATTACTTGAAGAAAGGGATGACTGTTTTTCCATTGTTTTGGGACAGAGTAGCAATGAGTGAATGAATGGAATAAATAATGATTATTTATTCATAGCCCTCAATATTCAGTTTTAACGAACCTCTTTTTAATGACTCTTTCCTCTCCCTCCTGTATTGAATTTAGATACCCCTCCACTCTATTTCCATCACCCTTTACTTAGATATTTTATAGAATTTACATTATGGCATTACAGTGGTTTGGTCAGGTGCCTGTCACCCACACTGGAATATGGGCCTTTCATCAGTATAATTCTAGTGCCTGACAAATAACAGGTCCTTGAAAAACATAAAAGATGAATAAATGATTGAATGAGTATAACAGACAGTGAGGAACCATACAGGCTCCTGGTTAGGCTCCTCTTATTTTTCTTTTTCAGAATCAGAGGAAGAATTACAAATTATAGTGGGATTTTAATGAGTGTGGCATGTTCAGCAGGCTGCACAATATTTGACTGAATGTCACAGACAGATGATACATTAGGTAGAAAGAGAGATAGAGATAGAGGTGATGAGGATACTGTAGTTTTATCTAATTAGTTTTCAATGCTTATAAGGGAAATTTTCCAAATGATAGTATATGTAATTTTATCTATAGCCTTTGAGTTAGGATGCATTTCAGTTAAGAGTGTTTTAAGGTACTCAACACTGTGAATTTGTTAGTATATTTAGAGTGTCACTAGCTCAAAAATTTCTAAGAACCTGATTGATCTCTAGAATAAACACCCTTTAGACAAAATGGTTTGAAAATACCTTGATCTGAAAGTTGTGGCTCCTTAGAGTTCTCAAACCCAAAATTTCATTCAAAAAGCTTCTCTTTGCAGAATTTTATGGAAAAATTGCCTTTGCAAATCATTCTTTGGGGTGATCTTTCATGAGCACATGCATAACATACATGTTAATGCCTCCAGCACAGACAGTCTCATTTATGAACTCTGATGAGAACAAAAGTTTCTGTAAAGTCTGACAGCCTTTGACAGAATTGGAGCTCTTCTAATGGCAACAACATCCATCTGCTTTTCTAAACACCTGATGAAAGGAAAGCAAGAAAATGAAACCATGTTTCAACATGTTTCAGACTAATAATTAATGTCAGTCCAACACAACTAGAAATACAACTGTTCCCTTGGTGCCCCCTCTCCTAACCTTGGTTCTTAATAAACAAAGTGTATGCAATCACAGTTCCCAGTCTCAGGTTGACTATTTTTACCCCATTTCCTTCCCTCCTAGTCCTAATATATCTTACCAGTAACAAAAACAAAAACATGTTCTGCTATCTCCGAATAAATCACCTGTGTTTAATTTTTTCTGTACCTACTGTTTTATTTTATTTTGAAGTAACATGAAGCAATTCTACATTGCTCAATGCTGTGCTTTCTTACAGTCTTATCTTTCCATCTATCTTAACTCCTAAGGGAAAATGTTAAGAGTTGGAAGGGACCTCAGAGACAGTTTTATCTGGTATCCTTCTTCTATCTACCTGAAAAACTTAAATCCAGAGAAATTGCACATGTGGGTCAGGTGGCTATGCTAGGAAGAGAACCCTGGTTTCTTGACTGATATTCCCCGAGTCTTCCTCATGAAGTCCACACTACTTCTCAAGGTGCTATTCATGTCTTTCCTCACTCATTCATTCATGAGTTCATACCTGTAAGCTCTTAGAATCTTATGGTGCCCATAATATTTAACAATATCTTATTTTTCTTGTGACCATCGCTTCATTACATTATTTCATTATATGTAATGATAATTTTTGTTAAACTGGAAACATATAAATAAATATCTGTAACATATTTACACAGCTGTCTCTTTAAGGAAAGTCACTGTTACTTTTTAAAACATTTACTTATCCAGGTAGGTAGAATAATAGCCTTTTCCAAAGATGTCTGGACCTCAATTCCCCAAACCTAGGAGTATGTCACATTACCTGGCAAAAGGAGGATTAAGGGTGCAGATGGAATTAAGGCTGCTAATCAGCTGACCTGCAGATGTAGAGATGAACTTGCATTGTCCCAGTGGGACCAATGTTATCACTAGGGTCCTTATATGTGGCAGAGGGAGCAAACGAGAGGGAAGCAGAGAGGTGGCAGTGAGAAAAGAACTTAGCTCAAAGCTGCTGATCTGAAGAGGGAGGAAGAGAGGCAAGAACCAAAAGGTGTAGGTAGCCTCTAGAATCTGCAAAGGAAAGGAACAGAACTTCCAGAAAGGTACCAAGCCCTGCTGACAACCTAATTTTAGCCCAGCGAGACCCATTTAAGTCTTCTGAACTACAGAACTGTTAAGATAATAAGTTTTGGGGGGCACCTGGGTGGCTCAGTCGGTTGAGCTTCCGACTTCTGCTCAGGTCATGATCTTGAGGTTCGTGAGTTCGAGCCCCACATCAGACTCCCTGCTCCTGTTGGACCTTCTGTCCCCCTCTCTCTGCTGATGCCCCACTTGTGTGCTCTCAAAAATGAATAAATGTTTTAAAAAGGATAATAAATTTCTTGTTTTGAGCCATTAGTTTGGTGGTAATTTGTTACAGTGTCCATAGAAAAATAATTCACTGTTAGAGGGATACAAAAACATTTAAAAAAAGGTAGACCCTCTGTTTTTGGCCAACTGGATTGCAGAACTGTGACCAGAACACTCTAGCACAGTGCTAAACAGTCGAAGAATCTGAGATGATGGGATGTTCTACATGTGCAAGTGTCCAGTGTGAGGCCGTTCACGATTCTGAGTTCTCAGAATGTGGCAAGACCAAGAAAGAGAATGCATTTTTAATTTTCGTTTTAATTAATTAAAATTTAAAAAATTTTTTTTCAACGTTTATTTAGTTTTGGGACAGAGAGAGACAGAGCATGAACGGGGGAGGGGCAGAGAGAGAGGGAGACACAGAATTGGAAACAGGCTCCAGGCTCTGAGCCATCAGCCCAGAGCCCAACGCGGGGCTCGAACTCACGGACCGCGAGATCGTGACCTGGCTGAAGTCGGACGCTTAACCGACTGCGCCACCCAGGCGCCCCAAAATTTAAAGAACCACACGGAACTATTGGCTATCAAACTGGACAGCACGGCTATTATCTGGATTATAATTAAATGCTTCTCCCCTATATCCTGCCAAGGGATTGAAAGGCAGTTCTCACAGAATAATAATGGAGCAAATCGGAAACAAGTCTTTGCCTGTTCTAAGTACTGGAGCCCTGTTTATCAGACAACGTACTCAGTAAATATTTAACAAAGCTTAGGGGAATGTGGTGGCAACCACCATTAACATTAAGGAGGCAGAGAAGACAAAATTCAGACAAATCTGCAGCCACAGTCCATCTGGGTAGGCCCGTGCAGCGGTAAGACGAGGGCCATGCAAACCGTAAACTGCTCACATCTAGTGGTCCTGACCCCACAAGTGTGTGTTACTATGGGTCAAAGTTACAGGAAAGCAGTTTCAAATTCACTCCTAACTGTGGGACTTTTGCAATACCACATTTTTTGTCCTTTTCCAATTTCTCATGTTTACTCCCTGATTCTGCTTCCACCTGGTTTAACCTCTACCTTGTGCAACTTTCCTAAAATAAGTAATCTTTTCAAAGCCTTTCTCAGGTGGGGGAAAGATGGGATGGGAGAGAGGGCTGAAACAATGGTAGATTTCCTTTTGAGAGTCTAGTTTCTAACTTGAACGTAACAGTACGTACGTACACACGTGCCTTTGCAAACTAATTTCAGTTAGTGTTGATTTTTTAATTTTTTTTTTCAACGTTTATTTATTTTTGGGACAGAGAGAGACAGAGCATGAACGGGCGAGGGGCAGAGAGAGAGGGAGACACAGAATCGGAAACAGGCTCCAGGCTCTGAGCCATCAGCCCAGAGCCCGACGCGGGGCTCGAACTCACGGACCGTGAGATCGTGACCTGGTTGAAGTCGGACGCTTAACCGACTGCGCCACCCAGGCGCCCCAAGTGTTGATTTTTTATATGGGTTATGGGATCTTAATTATTTATGTATACTTCATTTTATGGCAGACTAAGGCAGCTTCTCTCATTGTGAAATCTCTCACCTCCACCCCATTCTCCGTCCTCACTGTTAGGTTCTAGTTCAGATCCTCATCACCTTCCTCCCACACCATTATTATAAGAGATAAGACTCGTTGGAGAGTTAATACGTGCCAGGACATTTTCTACATGTGTTTCATGTAGTATCTCTCTCCTTACTACCACCCAACGATGGCAGTAATATTAGTATCCTTATTTTGCAGACAAAGACAGGATCCAAAAGATAGTAAGTAATTTGCCTTATGCTACACAGCTAGCAACCAAGGAAGCCAGGATTGGAATGGAGGCAATCTGGTGATACAGTCCCTGCTCTTTGTCATTTTTGCCACATTGCCTTCAACAACTTGATTATGATACACAGCCAGTTGGCATCAGTTAGAAGATGGATGACAATTAATTTGTTAGTATCATAAAATAGTGTAGTTACTATAATAAGTTAATAGGTAGTTTATTCTTTTTTATTTTTTTAATGTTTATTTATTCTTGAGAGAGAGAGAGAGACAGAGACAGAAACAGAGTGAGCAGGGGAGGGGCAGAGAGAGAGGGAGACACAAAATTCGAAGCAGGCTCCAGGCTCTGAGCTGTCAGCACAGAGCCTGACGCAGGGCTCGGACTCACAGACTGTGAGATCATGACCTGAGCCAAAGTCGGACTCTTAACCAACTGAGCCACCCAGGCACCCCAGTAGTATATTCTTTAGACCTATGATTTGTCAGTAAGAGAATAGTTTTTCAGAAGATAGAAGGAAATCAAGTTTATGTTTCTAAAAGTCTCAGGCAGAGGACCTAGAATGGTGAACATATAATCAAGAATCAATAAATGTTAGGTATCATATTCTTGAATTGGGAAACATTTATAGCCCAAGAAACTAGAATTACACATAACCTTGCATTCTGCAACATATGTGTGTGTGTGTGTGTGTGTGTGTGTGTGTGTGTGTGTACACACACATGATTGAGGGGGTAATGATTGAGATCTCTGTTAATAATCCCTTAATTAGGTAGTTAACTGGTCTCCAGCAGTATGCTGATCTTATCCCATCATATTTTTTCAACTGGCTTTTCGCATTTTCCTTTCAATTTGAACCCCACCTCTTTCCTGGCCTCCAGCTCCCCCCAGATTATAGTCACATCCTTCTAACCAGAGTACAGTGTTGTACCCATGCCCAATCCCCCCCACAATCCATTCTTCACTCCTCAGAGCAATATTATTAAAAACATTATCAAATCAACCTCATTAGCTCTTGTTCTTACCGAAAATTTTTTCGTGCCTCCCTACTGCCCTGAAGAAAAAAATCCGAATATCCCTAGGTAGAACTCATCCTTCTCACCTGCATATTAGTTGGAAATAATCTCTAATGCCCATTCTTCCTCACCAACCCTTCTTGTCCTAAGTCTTATTATTCCTCCCTTCCATATAGTAGTGTTGCATTTCACAGACTACAATCATGCATAATGTAATTGTCCTTAAACAGCTCATAGGAAGGAGCCACATTATGTGGCTCATGTGTAAATGTGTAAATCCAAAAGCCCAGCTCCTCCTCCATCTCTGAAATGGTCAAAACAGAGAGGGAGAAACCCAACGTTCTCTTTCAAGGGCACACATGCCTCTGCCCTGTGCTGGTGGACAAAACCATCCAGCATTTCCAAAAGTTATTATCATCTTGATTCAGTATAAATGTGTAAAATCTCGTAAAGGCATACAAGCTTCATCCCCACACATCTCTGGCAGGTCTTGCTCTCTGCCTCCAATGTTGCTGCCTTTGACATTGTTCAAATCCTCTCACCAACCTATTCTTACACTGTTAATACAGCCTTTGCATTAACTGACTTCTGTCTCTGCCTCCTGAGCCCAGAAAAATCTGACACACAAATCCTTGCTTGAAATTCTCAATACTCAAGTCCTTGCTTAAAATCCAGTGATCACTTGTCACTGCCTCATACATGATAAAGCCCACACTCCTGAGCATGGCACGCAAGTCTTGTCAATTCAATCACTTACTACATGCACGTCCTATGTGTACATTGACCCCAAAAGCCTACAGGATCCAGAGAAATAACATAAATGAATAGGAAGAGTGGACCCTGTGGAGAAATGGGAAACCAGAGAGCCCATCTAGAGCTGCAAGATACTTCCATCTCTTTCCGATCAGAATCTAGAAAATTTTCAGCGAAATCTCACAATTTTTCAAAGTCAAAGCTAATTTAGTTTTTGAAAAATTACTGGGAAGTTCAAACAAAAATGCGTGTTGAGGCCAAATATGAGCTGCAGCTCCTATGTTCGTACATTTGTTCTATATTTGTAGTATGAATCCTTCCCTCTACCCAAAATGTCCCTCATGCAGCTGGGAGTTTAGTTCAAATATTTAGTTCTGCATGATGAAATCACAGCTTGCCTACATTTGACCACAGGACACTCACCTAGGTTCTTGCAGTGCAGCTACCCTTTCTCACACCCTTCCCATGTGCTGGGTGCAGAGCTCAGCCCTTCGTAGGCATTGCCCAACTGATTTTGTTTACTTTTTATAACAATCTGAGTTATGTATATTTATTTTATGTTACAGACAGGGAAAAGAGACACAGAGAGATTAACGACCTTGTTTAGCATCATGTCTACGGTAGGGAGAAAGCAGTGACTTACCTTCAATTCTGTCTTATCCTAAAGGCCAAGGTATTAAAAATTATCATCTTTATCACATTGCCATTTCTTTTTGTTTGATCTCCCCCCACCACCATCACCACCGTAAGAACCATCATCTCCTGAAGAGCCCAAACTGTTTTTACTTCCTGTCGGGTTGTAGTGCCTCAGATACCTCAGTATAAAGATTGGAGACTTCATCCATCTGTTCACTCATTCACTTCATTACTGACTCTTACTAAATACCTACTATTCCCTCTGATATGAGTCTGATTTGGGGACTTGCGAAGAGCTCAACTTGTGGCTGTCATTGCACTTGCTGGGTGGTGTGGGAAGTCACAAAGGTGGTGGAAGAGAAGCATGTGCTTCAGGTGGGTAGAGTGCATTGCATAAAGTATTTGCCTCAGGAGCCAGACCTATTGAATTTGGATGTCAATTCTGTCCTAGTCCAGCTGTGTTACTTGGGTAAACTACTTTACTTATCTAGCCCTCAGTTTCCTCATCTGTAGCGATCATTACCCAGCTCATTGGCTTTTGTGATTATTAAGTGAGGTCATAGAAATAAAGCCCTTAGAATCTAAATAATCAGTCAGCATTACTTAACCGTGATGATTAATTTTACGTCTCCATACGACTAGGCTGTAGTGGCCAGTTGTTTAGTCAAGCACCTGTCTAGTACAGCACCTACTGTAAAGATATTTTACTATATAATTAACATTTAAATTACTAGACTTTGAGTAAAGCAAATTACCTTCCCTAGTGTGGGTGGGCCTCATCCAATCAGTTGAAGGCCTTAAGAACAAAGACTAATAGGGCACCTGGGTGGCTCAGTCTGGTTAAGCATCCAACACTTGGTCTTGGCTCAGGTCATGATCTCATGGTTCATGAAGCTGAACCCCACATCGAGCTCTGTGCTGATAGTGTGGAGCCTGCTTGGGATCTCCCTTTCTCCCCCTCTCTCTGCCCCTCCTGTGCATGTTCTCTCTCTGTCTCGCTCTCTCATATTATCTCTCTGTCAAAACAAATAATGAAATCAACTTTAAAAAGAAAAAAAAAAAGACTAATGTTTCTGGAGAGAAAGGAATTTTTCTCAAGACTGCAAGATGTCTGACTCAAGACTACTATATCAACCCTTACTTGAGTCTCCAGCCTGCTGGCCTGCTCTACCAATTTCCGACTTTGCACTTCACATAATAGTATGCGCCAATTCTTTAAAATTAATCTCTTTACCTCTTTGTCTCTTTCTGTACTTCTCTGTCTCTGTCTCTCTGTAACATGTCTAATATCTTGTCTAATGCAGGGATGTATATCAAGGGACATAAAGAGATAGAGAAATAGATGAGACAGATATAGATATAGATATATACATATCTTCTATTGGTTCTCTTTCTATGGAGAACCCTAATTAACATAGTTAGAATTACATTATGCAGATTAAAAGTAAAATATCATTAGTAATTTGACCTTGATTCTTGATGATGAAATTGGTGGAGGGTTTCTAGTGTCTCTAATGGGTAAAAGTAAACCTTTCCCCCAAAAAATTCAAGCAAAGTAAATTTTTTATAATTCAAAGTGTAGATTTTATGGCTGAAATTCCACCATCTTTTTTTCCCTTTTCTGAAGAGACAGAACTGCCAGGCTGTGAGCAAGGGGAAGGCGTAAGGAGGAGCTCATCTCCACATGATGCAGCAGAGAGCTAATAACAATCTTAACCCAAGGATTCACCCCCACTCCCCCCATGCCCGTCGCTGCCAAACATCTGATAAGCCACACTGTTCTGCAAGATACCTACTTGGTACCAAGCCTCCGTCCTCCCTCTGCTCTTGGCCCACCCCTTCTCAGAAAGAGCCCCTCAGCCTTTGGTCCATGCCATAGAAACTACCAGAAGGGGGACCTGTCCAGGGCCAGGAGAAGGGGCATGAACATCTCATTCAAAGCCCCCATCCCTCTCGTTGCTGCCTTGTCCATTTCTAAATACAAAATTGCATCTGGCTGCTAGAAACCCTGCATATCCTGTCACCATGATTTAACTGTGACATTAAATGGGATTCTAATAGAATCCAGGCAAGGAAAAGAGAGTTTCTGAACAAATGTGAGGATCGTTTGTAATTGGCAGCATCAGCAAATTAGATATGTCTGTTCTGTGTGAAATAACAACTATTATTTCAAGTGCTTGCTCTGTACTAACTACTGTTCCAAGTCATGCACACATATAAACTTGCTTAATGATCATAATATGATAAGGTAAAGTTTAACTCATTGAAAGAGAAAAAATCTAACGCCCAAGTGTGTTATACAAATGTTCCAAGATTCCTCAATTAGTAAGCAATAGAACCAGGGTTCAAAAATTTGTGGTTTAAAAAATGTTTTTAACGTTTTACTTATTTTTGAGAGAGAAAGAGACAGATAGATAGAGCGAGAGTGGGGCAGGGGCAGAGAGAGAGAGGGAGACACAGAATCCTAAGCAGGCTCTAGGCTCAGAACTGTCAGCACAGAGCCCGACGCGGGGCTCGAACCCATGAACAGTGAGATCATGACCTGAGCTGAAATGGGACTGTTAACCAACTGAGCCACCCAGGTGCTCCAAAAGTTTTTGCTTTTAAACACTTACACCTCGCTACCCTCTAAAAAACTGAAAGAAGTTTCAAAGGACTGTTTTCAGCAGTTATGACAGGCATGAACCAATGGTTTTTAGAACCTTCATGTTCTAACACTAAAATTCATGCTAATTTTTCACATTTGTACTCTGGTTCCTCTCTCAAGCCCTGAATAATTACACAACAGATTGTTTGCCTAGAAATGTATCCATCCATTCTGCTTTCACAACCTGAGAAGTGCAAAAAGTCAGTGTTACCATGCGGTGCCACTAAGGGGAAAATGTCCCTTCTGAAGGCTTTCCTACTCTTATCACTAGTTTCTGAGAGCCTCTCATGCTGCCCTCTGGGACTGTGTTTCTTTGCCTGCACTCTATGACCCTTCCTCTCACTTTTACTCTCCACTCTTGGTGTATCTCTCGAACTTATTTCCGGTCCTCAGGATTATAGCTGAGCCTAAGCATCAGTACAGACGGACATGGATGGAGTAAACCAGCAGTCTATTTGGTCTTTTCGTCCAGACCTCTGTCTTCAGCAGCAACACCTCTTCCACAGGATCTGATCCCCCAGGTGTGG
Organism: Herpailurus yagouaroundi; assembly: GCF_014898765.1. Classification (NCBI taxonomy): domain Eukaryota; kingdom Metazoa; phylum Chordata; class Mammalia; order Carnivora; family Felidae; genus Herpailurus; species Herpailurus yagouaroundi. The sequence continues at coordinate 81,664,087 of NW_024412400.1, read as the reverse complement.
GTCTTAGTGGACAGAAGAAGAGATGGAGAAAGGACACGAAGGAGTCAGAGGGTAGCCACAGTGTGGAACACCTCACTGGAGGAGAAATACAGGGTAAGGATGGCTAAGCCCTGAAAGCCAATGGTCCTCAATGGATTTCATTTACACAGGGAACTACTGTAGAAGCATGCTTAAAGGCTTGTGCTCCAGACCATGGTGTGTAGTTTGGGATCCCAGAGCTTCCATTTACCAAATACAATCTTGGGTAATAGAGGACAGAGCATATAAAAGTCTAGTAATGATAGCGTGTTACCCACAAAGGTCAGCTTTTATTACTTAGGGTCATTGAGCTTTATACTTGGGTGACCTTTTGGAAGTCAATTCCTAATTATTATTGGTAGGGAAATTGAAAGGAGAAAAGAAGTAATTTGTCTATGGGTACAAAGGAGATCTTCCTGTTCAACAGGCCAAGACATTTGCCATGCCATCGCCAACCTTTCTAGAAACTTCTTGGTCACAGCGATGCCTTTTTTGCTTATGCTTCATATATTAGAGGTCCATGTTTGTGAGTTGTTTTTCCTCTTAAGTGGATGGATTTATGCTGAGCCATGATCTCACCTCTGTGCAGTGAGGGAAGGACAGAAAACTAGACAGGATTAGGGATACCAGAGATGGGCATGGGACACACTGCAGTAAACAGCATTTACCACAACCTCACAAATAAGGCTGCGGTCAGTGAAGTAATCAGCCTCACACAGCCCTGAAACAAAATGAAAACAAAAACACGGGGCCATACTGACCACAGAATTCAAACCTCCGGTTGCCTGCGAACTGTAGGTTGATAGAAACAGGCCCTCCTGCAGGTTAAAAGGACCCAAGCATGAGTGTATTCATTGAATGCATATCTTGTCTTCATTAATCCAATCTGAGCAACAAAGAAAAAAACATTTCCAAGAACAGTTTTAATTCTGAATCGACTGGAACGACAACAAAACAGATCATGATTCACATGGTAGTGGTCTAGACTTACAGCAAATTCTGAGAACCTCCTTTGAGCTGAATACTCCTGGAGGATAGACAAATCACGTGTGATTGATACTTCTGCAGCTACACCCACACGTGCCCGCAGAACATCCACCTGGACCTAGAAAGAATTACTACCTGCAGGCCCAGACTCTGGGGACTCAACATGGATGTGGTCCCGCCCTTCAGAGCTGACTGAGAGCCTTCCTGGGGTCTGGAAGACTTTCACACTCACTTGTTAATCAGGCTTATTCCAAATGAAATCCTTTATCCAGCTCATGTGGTACCCTCTTCATGGCTAGTCCCCAAATTTCTGGGCAGACCTGTCCTTTGGACTTAAATCTTCAAAAGTTGTCTGGAGATAGCCAGGTAGAAGTGAGGGTGATGGGGTTTCGGTTTGTTGCTGTTGTTGTTGTTGTTTCACTTTCATATAGACTTAAAAAAATATTTTTTTAATGTTTATTTTTGAGAGAGAGACAGAGAGCAAGGGGGAAGGGCAGAGAGAGAGGGAGACACAGAATCCGAAGCAGGCTCCAGGCTCTGAGCTGTTAGCACAGACCTGATGCGGGGCTCAAACCCACGAGAACCTTGAGATCATGACCTGAGCCCAAGTCAGTTGATTAACTGACTGACCCACCCAGGCACCCCTGAAAAAACTTTTTTAAGGGTAGTTTTACATTCACAGCAAAATTGAGCAGAAGGTACAGAGATTCTCAGGTACCACCTGCCCCCACACATGCACAGCCCCGTATCAGCACCTCCCAAGTGTTAGAGTCATTTTCATCCCTCTCATTCACACTCTGAGACTTTCTTTTCTTTTTTACTCTTCATTCCTTGTGACAAACTGGCAGCTCCCATGGTAAATATGGAAGTCTATCTTGTTTTCTCCTCTTGCTTTATCCTTGTTTTCTATGTTTACTTCTGCCTCCGATGTGTTTCTGGTTTTACTAAAATCATAGAAGCTTCTCCTCCTACCACACTCAAACCACATACAGAAATCAGTTGGGAAAACATTTTAATTATTCCAAACCACAAGGTCACTTCTGAGTAACTACAAAGAAGGAAGCTTTAGAGACCCGTGGAGGGAAACTGAAGTCTCAGCTAGACTGAAACCTGAGGGGGGTTCTAAAATGGAACCAGGACCTTGACTTCCTGAATGCTAGACCAGTTCTTTTTCCTCTGGGGAAAGACTTTATTTTTCATGTTTATTTATTTTTGAGAGAGAGAGAGAGAGCAAGAGAGCATGCATACGCAGGAGAGAGGCAGAGAGAGAGGGGGACAGAGGGTCCGAAGCAGAGAGCCACACAGGGCTCGAACCCACGGAACCCTGAGGCCACCACCCCAGTCAAACCAAGGCGCTTAACCAACCAGGCCACCCAGGTGCCCCTGAGGGAAGGCTTTTATATGCTCTCATCTTTGATGAACAGTTGCCTGATAACTCATTGATGAAACACTCTTTGGGCCATGATGGGGGTGCCCATTGGCCAGGTCCCCCTAAGAAATAATCACTGCTTTAAGACAAACTGCTGTGGGAAAGAGACTGGTGTGCGTGTGTGTGTGTGTGTGTGTGTGTGTGTAGGGGTGGGGGAGGGTAGGCAGCACTTTAGTAACGGTGATAATAGATTAAAGGGTATATATTCAGGTCGCTATCAGACCACTCTGTAGTGGAAAGTACTGGAAGTGCTTCCAACTTGCTGTGTGATCATAGGGAAATCTTGTTTCCTCTCTGGGTCTCAGTTTCCCAACCTATAAACTATAAAGATTTCCTACAACCCACGCAGAAATACGTGATTCTAGGGGAGACCACGAAGGGAAAAAGGGGACAGAGGGAGGAAAGAAGGCGGAGGAAGATGGACAAAAGAGAGACAAGGGTGTGTGAGGGAGGTGAACTGTTGTGGGAATAAACAGAAAATGCCTTTTAATGAGATAGTAAAATAAAGTTGAAAATGAAAACGGGGGGTCTCTTGAGGTCTCTGCTTTTCATCTTTTATGCATTTTTAGCATTTCCACATATAGTCATTTTGGGGTAAATGTAGATCGAATGGATGGAAAGCCTGAGAAGTCTCACAAGAGGAAAAAGGGGGGGCGAGAAATGAGAGAGAAGGAGTCAGGAGCACACCGGACCCTGAGCCTGCCCAGTAAGTCCCCACACCGTTCCTGCCCAGGGCGCAGGGGCCAGCGAGGAGGGCTCCTGCGCTTCCCGAAGCTTTTCTAGTGAGCCGCCCTGAAACCGCCAGGGGGCGCTGCGCGGCGGCCGGCGGGCCGGGGGCGGAGCCGCTTTAAATCGCTGCGCCCAGCAGGTTGGCGTCTCAGTCCCAGCCGAGAGCCGCGCAGCTTTTCGCGTCCCAACTCCAGCGCCGACCCGGACCGGACCCTGACCCACAGTTTCGCCAGGGGCAGCACCAGGAGCAAGGCTCCCCGCAATCACTTTCTCTGCGCGCCTCCGTCACCCCGGGGAGTCCCAGGTGCGCACCTGCCAGCTCCGCCTTCTGCACCTGCCACCGGCGAGCCAGCGCGGGCACCGGAGCGAGCCATGGCCAACGCGGGACTGCAGCTGTTAGGCTTCATCCTGGCCTTCCTGGGCTGGATCGGCTCCATCGTCAGCACGGCACTGCCCCAATGGAAGATTTACTCCTACGCCGGCGACAACATCGTGACTGCCCAGGCCATCTACGAGGGGCTGTGGATGTCCTGCGTGTCACAGAGCACCGGGCAGATACAGTGCAAAGTCTTCGACTCCTTGCTGAATCTGAACAGTGAGTGCCTTCCCCACCCCCACGGCCGTGAACCTGAGACCCCAGGCCCCCAGGGGCTCCTTTTTTGGGTAGAGGGTACCAGTTGATTCTGTGATGTAATTACATGATGAAACTTAAGTTGATCAGGTCTTCTGATCATGTGCTTTGTGGTGAGGAAGCAAAAGAACTGTGGTTTGGGAAAAGAGACGCCCTGGGCTCAGCTCTGATTTTCCCTCCAACTCCCTGGGTGACACGTTTCTCCTGTAGGTGTGTTTTTATCTTAAATTCCCTTGAGAGTGAAGTGGAGATTGAGTGGGTGAAGGCCAACCTCCAACTTCAGATCGAAGGCCTTTCCTGGACATTGTATAAGATTCAGTGTAAATTGAAGAATGGTTGGGTTTGGGCAAGAAAACCCTGTGCTTTAAAAAGTTCAGAGGCTGGTAGCTTTTCCAGATTCTACGATTACTAGACAATCCCAACGTTTTAGATGAATTGTGAGGGTTTTAAAATCTATCTTTACTATGAGTTTCCATAGTAAAAGTCACATTCCTACATGGACTGTCCCAACCCAGTGAGTACTACCCACACTTGAGCTTGAAGGCTCTGATCCTTTTGAGTTTTGAGATCCACTAAGTGTGGGGAGGCTTCAACGCATTCTCTTCCTTGACTCGGGGTTCGCATTCAAGCTGGACTCTGCAGAGGAGGCAGATTGTGTCATGTCATTTTGGAAAGTGTAGGCTGGTGGCAGGTGGAAAAGGGTGACAAGAAGGAAAAGTTCTAAATAAGCTCCCATCATAACAGGGAGGGAAGAGTGAGGGCATGGAGAAAATGTGGCAGAGGAGACACAGTTGAGGAAGGCAGAACTCAGCCGGGGAGGAAGGTAGTGAGAGACACAGTAGGTCTTCTCCAAGCTTCCGTCTTCCTCAAAAGAATGTCTGTGTAACGCACGTCCGTCCTTCGGTCAAGTGGGAGAGGGTTATGCAGAGAGAACTATTTTGAGAGATGTATTTCTAAGGATGATGGGGAGAAGGATGATAGAATGGCCTTTTTACTTTTATTTTTCTAGGTAAAAGCTTTTGAGTGCCTTTTCAGAAATGCATTAAATTGCCACTTACTTAGGTCATAACAATTCATGGCTGGAGTACCTTCCTTGAGGTACTCCACTAGTTGTCCTGCACCTGTGTGCCTCGTATGCCCTTGGACTAACTTGAGGAAAAGTTTCCTCTGTCTTTACCTGGACAAATGAGCCTGCCTGTCAGCCCCCTTTGTGTTCTGAGGGTAAGCCTCGCTGTCATCATGCAAACTTACTTCTGTTGACCTGTCCACCTGCTATGTGTGGTTTTGTCAGAAACCATACAGTTTAGAGTTATTAAATCTGTTCTGAATCTGTTCAAACAGCTTGAGCACCTGGTCTGTCAATGTGCATGGTGGTTTTGAGTGTTCTCATTTCAACTTTTCAAAGTTCCCATATTGTTAGGATCCCTTTATACCAAATATAAGAAGTATATTAAGTACGCTCCCTTATGTAATCATTGAATCTCCCCATGAAAAGACGAATGCGTGTAAGGAAATGATGTCAGGCATTTTGCATGTCATGCTAAGGACTTGGCAGATGGAGAAGGTTTTAAGGGCAATTCCAGAGAGCTCTCTGATTCTTCTGATCAAAACAGTTCATTCTCAACACATTTAACTAGGTTTCCTTTTACTTCCTTAAGCCACCAAATAGAATCCATGACCAAATTGATCCATGTTGTAAATACTCCAACAGGTAGGTCATTGCTATACATGATAAAGTGTCAAAATGTTTTACTTCCATTTATTCCCTGCAATATAGCAGTTGTGGTTTTTTGAAGCTATTGTAGAAGAACTAAATACACTCCCCTGCACATTTTAGAGATTGCTTCCTGATGATTTAAGTCCAGATCAGATTCCTCTTTTTGTTTTGGTCGAAACCAGGGTTTATCCAAAGTGGAGGTGAGGCCTTTCTCTCAAAACTGATTCCCAGAAGAGGGAGCCTTGACTCACAGGTACTTTCCCAAGCTGCCAATGACTGACCAGATGCCTTTGAATGAAGCCTAGTGAACCTGTCTCTGTTTCTCTGCCTGGGCTGTGGTCCTCACCCTCACCTAATGTAGAGACCTGGGGTAGTGGTGATTCATTGGCTGGATTAGATACAGTTTTGTAACATCTAGAAGAGAATGATTATCTTATATGTAAGCAGTGTCCCTTGTAAAGGGTTGCATTCCAGGAAGTGCTTTTAGCTTATAGCTTAACTAGAAGTTTCCTGAAATTGTACCTTGTTCTCTTTGCCAGTAGAGCCCACTTGGCATCTTAGGGTAGAGATAGAGAAATTTATCAAGGTTTGTAACAACAGACATGTTAAAAGCCCTTGATCCCCTGCTCTAGCTAGTGTCAGCTATAAAAAGCATGTGGCATTCATAAAATATCTAAAGGAATATAGGGTATTGAAACCAGTATAGGAAATGGGATACAACAGGGCTTTTTTTTTTTTTTTTATGTGGTTCTTGCAAAGTAGTTTATTAAAATGTAACTGAGAAACTTCCTGGGGTGGAGGGGGCGGGGGGAATGTTACACTGTGTATTGTGGTTTTACTATGGCCGAAACCATTTCAGTTCCATCCCAGGTATGAGATGCTTATTGACAAGATGACTCCTGCAGCTGAGAATTGGCATATACAATGAGGAGTGCCAGATACAGCTGCAGTAGACTTTTCCTGATTAAACTGTACGTCTCGCCTTGTGTTGATCCAGTTCTCAAGCTTTTGGCGAGCTTGTGTCTATTTTATGTAGTTAGTTCATTGTTTCTTCTTGCTTGATTTTAGTGGCGAGAGCGGTCCAGAGGATTGGGCTGTCCAAGTAGGCTGCAGTGTGGGAGGTGTGCAAGTAGAGAAGTAAGCATTTTGTAGGAATGTTGTAGGGAAAATCCAAGCACCAGACAAATGGAAGGTTAGGCTAGACTCTCCTAAGTCTCATGTAACTTTGGGATTCTGTAATTTGTTTATAAGCTCCTCTAGCCTGTTCCACTTGCTTTGCATGAACCCACATGTGTGTAGGTGTGCTTAATGAGTATGGGTTGTCAGTGAGGTTTCCCAGCACTCTCCCCATGATGTCAGGCTCAATCAAAGAGACGAAATCACTGACTTGGATTTTAAGTCTTTAAAGCATAGGCAGAGAGGAAGGTAGGTACTCACATTTCCCCAGTCTACATAATGCATGCTGCAACCAAGGGGTGTTCAAGGGGCCACTCGTGTTCGACTCTGTTTCATGAATTAGTTTTGACTCTTGGAATGATGAAAGTAAAAAAAAAAATTAAAAATCTAAGCTTGAAATCAGAAGTTCTCAATGCTTACCCTAGTTTTGTGCTAAGTAGCTATGTATATTATGGTAAGCCACTCCATCTCTCTGGGCTGTAGTTTTCCCACTTATAAAATAGGGCAGAGTGAGGGGGATGGGGAGATGAATCCATGATTCATTCATCAACTCAACAAATGTAAGCCAGGCCCTATTCTTGCTCCCAGGGATGCAGCTGAAATGATTTAGAAGGTGCCAGTGTTGATTCCTGCCTGTGCCAACATTCTTTGTTACTGACTGCCATGATTGAAGGCAAAGAAGCAAGTGGCATAGTTTAGGTTTCTCTGATGGGAGCGATGGCTAAGTGGTAATATGGAAGCTTACATTCAATCATGAGGCAATTTCTCTAAGAAACAAACAAAAAAGATAGCGAGACTACTCAGGACATCCTGAGAAGTGCTAAGTCCTGACTCCTCCCAGACCACTTCAGTGACTGTGGCAGTGTTCTGAGGTCATACGCAGTGGCCACCAGCTTAGGCGTCAATAAAATGGAAATCATAACAATGAGAACTCTTGAGAAACTTTGAACTTGAGAAAAAGTGAAAACACCATGGGAGTATATAGTTCTGTGAGTCTGTGATGAGCTCATTTAATTGCAGGGAAGAGAGCGTTTTTGTTTCAGTCACCCAATGGTCGGTTCATTTACTTGCCTAACACTTATTAAGCAACTACTCATGCAAAGGGGGACCACGTGAGGGTGTGGATTTAATGAAAATCGATTTTGTTTGATACATACTGCGTAAGGTAGTGATATAGCAATATGGCCAGTAAATAGCATACACAATTATACAATGCCAAGTATCTACAGGAGACTTTGCTGCTTGTATAGTAAGACTTAAAAAAAAAAAAAAAAAAAAAAAAAAAAAGAAACCTTTAGAAAAAAATGGACATACTTGTCTATACTTGTCTTTCTACACTCATGTTGATTAACCCAACTGTAGTCAATCAGTAACTTCTCACTCATTTCTTGTCTTGTAAGTAGAGGTCTTTGTAAGTACTTTTTCAAATTATACTTTCGGGTCGAAAGTGGTGAGAACCCCTTAGGGGGTCTTTAATCTCAAGATTATCGGTCTAGGTAAGTGTAATTAAAAGACTGCCTCCTCTATTTACTGCTGAATAATGATGAGAAACAATAGTGTAACTTTCTGAATGTTTGCTAACCATTTTCCCCACAGACAACTTTAGTCAGTGATAAGAATATTGTAGAGGTGTCTCCAAACTTAAAGGGCCAGGAAAGGAACAGATTGCTTCCAGAGTTGATCCAATTAGGCCAGCTCAGAGTTAATAGTTCAAGGCTATACTGTATCTATCTGGTCTAAAATGCTGTTTTGTGGCTCTCAAAGATTTCTCAACTTCTTTATCCTGCTCATCATTATTCTACTAGGAAAAAGAAAAAAAGAAAGAAAGAAAGAAAGAATGAGCTCAGAAGCTCATTCAATGCAGAATTCTAAAATTTTGAAAGCTAAAAAAATAAAGAAGTTAAGCACAAAATATGATTTGTTCCCTCCTTGTATAAGTTTCTAGCTTTTAATGATTGAAACTAAGTCTAGCTTTATATAGGAAATTTTTACTCTACCCAGGCTCACTAAGGAGGCGTTGTTCATGAGTATATCAAAGACTAAGCTAAACACCAGAGTATTTTCTCTATTGTATTAGTGCAAATTTGAAAAAATAAAAACATGTTCTAATTTGAATTCGTTGAACACAGGTTGAATAACCCATGTAGCTTGCCAGGTACTGTTCATAGTGTTTTGGATGGAACAAATATCTGCCCCAAGACCTCAAGGAGCTCACAATTACATATTTTAGACCTCTGGCTTAAAAGGCTTCCATAAGACCTTAATTTGAAGGATTCATCTGATTCCAGCTTAAAAGTGTGCAATTTAGATTCTATCTCCACATAAAATTCTCATAACTTGTAACACAACACTTGCTCACTTTGAGTTTGTAATCCATTGTTACATATGCCTAACTAGTGAGTTTTCATGTTGTTATGATTCTCAGCCTTTTTTTTTAACAACCTCCCCACCCCACACATATCAATATAGTTAAGAATTCATCCAAATGTCTCCAATGAAGCAAGATGAGATTTTGTGTTTGATATGCATCCAGTATTGTAACATAGAAATTGTGCAAGTCAGTGGATGCCGAGACATAAATGAAAAGAGAGAAGGAGAAAAATACTGCTTTGCAAAATAACACTATTGCTTTTTCAGATCTTTAAAAATGAAACATGATCTCTGTTCCATTCAGCTTATATGATTCCCAAGCAATTTTTTTCTATTTTCACCATTATTTTTTGTGCATTGTACAAATAATTCATTATTCTGTGAAGAAATAAAACAGAGGGGGTTTTGTAATGAACAGAAGAAAATGTTTCCTCCCCCTTAGAAGCTTTGTGAAATAAGGGGAAAGAATAAAATGGGTATGGCATGAACCAACTGTGCTTTCCCGGAGGACTTGAAGGGGGAAAACTTAGAGATGAAAACTGTGAATATTCGATCATTCCAGGTGAGTGCAGATGGAGACATGGAGTAGTTTATCTATGTGTGCTCCCTGTCTGGGTGGTTTTATACAAGTGTGACTCATGAGACTGAGGCACAGTAGACTCCCCGTGAAGAATACCTTGTGATTCAAGTGCTCAGACCTGCTGGGCTGGTGGCCTGGTGTTTTTACATGAAGTGCAGATCAGGATGATTATTACAGTCTCTGAGTCAGGTTGGGGGCCCTACAAGACAAACAAAGTGGAAAACTTGGAGAGACATCATAGTTTAACAATAAAATGGTTAATAAAGGTTGGAAAACTGTTTATGAGAGAAAAAGGCAGGAGAGGCTGAGAGATGTGGAAGGCTGCATGTAATTTAAGGGTCGTCATGGTAAGAATATTTGCTAACTGTGCTCTCTATATTGAAGGTAAAAATCCTGCCACCCCTCCTTTTAGCCCCTACAATGACTTCTGATTACACTTAGAATAAACAGGGGCGCCTGGGTGGCGCAGTCGGTTGAGCGTCCGACTTCAGCCAGGTCACGATCTCGCGGTCCGTGAGTTCGAGCCCCGCGTCAGGCTCTGGGCGGATGGCTCGGAGCCTGGAGCCTGTTTCCGATTCTGTGTCTCCCTCTCTCTCTGCCCCTCCCCCGTTCATGCTCTGTCTCTCTCTGTCCCAAAAATAAATAAAAACGTTGAAAAAAAAAAAAAAGAATAAACACCGAACCCCGTACTCCAGATTGCAAAGCCCTGCATGATCTATGCCTTCTGACCACCATGCTAAACCCACCTCATTTTATTTCTCACATTCTGTCATCCTCCAGTAGAGTGACCCCCTGTCCCCACTTGCCCAGGATTCAGGTCCTTCTCAGGAGGTAGGACTTGTAGTTTTAACACCAAGACAGTAGGGTGCCTGAGTAGGCTCAGTAGGCTAAGTGTCCAACTCTTGGTTTTGGCTCAGGTCGTGATCTCACAGTTCGTGGGTTCGAGGCCCCACATCAGGCTCTGCACTGGCAGCATGGAGCCTGTTTGGGATTCTCTCTCTCTCTCCCTCTCTCTCTCTCTCTCTCAAAATAAATAAATAAACTTGGGGGAAAAAAAAGACAGTGCCAGGCAAACAGACAGGAGTCATCCTATCCTCCTGGCATATGGATTATCTTTGTGAGTTTCAGTATTTCCTCTTCCGGTATTCTTTTGCTCTCAGTGGCATTTGGAACCAAATCTGAAATTTGTGTTATGTATAAGAACTTAGTTATTTTGGTTTTCATTTCCCTATTACATAATGATAGTCCTTGCAAAAACTGTTGGGAAATGAGAAGGAAGGACACACTGTAACAGTGGATTCCTTGGTACTTTCCTCCTCTTACCTCAGGATTGTTTGTGATTCCAAGGAAGAAGGCTTATGTTAATCTTATAAGCAGCTTCAGTTCCTGGGAAATGCATACGGAACATGTGTTTTCATTCAGCAGTTCTTATACTACCCTGGAATCTTAAGCAAAGTGTGTGGGTAGGGTACACGTGTGCCCACACACGCTTATAAGGACGTGGATATGTAAGGGGGGGAAGGTGTTTCCATTTTGGCATGTAATTAAATCATGGGGCGCCTGTGTGGCTCAGTCGGTTGAGCATCTGACTTCAGCTCAGATTATGATCTCGTGGTTCACAAGTTCGAGCCCCACCTCAGGCTCTGTACTGACAGCTTGGAGCCTGGGACCTGCTTCAGATTCTGTGTCTCCCTCTCTCTGCCCCTCCCCTGCTCCTTCTCTCTCTCTCTCTCTCTCTCTCTCTCTCTCTCTCAAATAAAGAAATAAATAAACATTAAATTTTTTTAATCAAATAAAAATTTATCTTGGCTTCCAAAATCTCTCTCAGATACGGTAAAATAAAATACCTTTGATTCTTGTGATTTTATCAGAGATTGGATGTAAATATTAAAACATTAAAATTGAATGATGTTTTAGAAATCTTTAGAGTTAACTGCAGCTGGGAATGTAAGTTTTCAGCCTTGAACATAATAAGACTGAGCTTAAGTATCAGTCTGATAATGAGATACAAAACCTTTCCATCATGTCAGCCACTTTTGCAGACCATCAAGAAGTAAGGTGTTCCAACTTCTTGGCTAGAGATATCATCATTCACACTTTCCATAATAGAAGCATGGTCCCAAAGAATAATAAGCAGCTTACCCAAGATGGCACGGTATGTTAAAATGTAAATAATATTTATATCTGCAAAAATAATTGTCACGTGTTAACACTGTCAATAAGATAAAGATCTTTATCTGAAGGAGGAAAAAAGTCTACAATTATTCAAAGTCATTTCCCCATAAGTGAGTGAAAAAGTTGAAGGGGAGAAACCTTTTTTTTTCAATCTGTGCCTTCATTCCACAGTGATGGTATCATGGTTTTTACTCTTTAAGTAATATACTGGTATAATCTCCCAAAGCCGACTGTATCTATTTGATCATGATTTAGTACGCCAAGGACAATAACAGGATATGAGAAAATTAGTGGAATCTTGAGAAATGCTACATTAAATTATTGTCTGCTATTTTACAACCTGACAGTTTAATCGTTTTGGACACTGGTGATATCTCTGAAAATATAAAACTACTATGTTCCAAACTAACATCTCAAAGTTTATTTGGTTTTGTTCTAAGAAAATGCCATTGATATCCCCCACCCCCAGCCCAATCACTGGAGATACAAATGTTACTTATCCAGCCATGATAATCTTTGAGAAATTCGTTACTCGTCTTCTAAATTCACCTGTTTTTTTCTGAAGCTTGATGACTGGAGTATAAAGCCATTGACTATTACCAAAGTATATTGTAAGCCATGTTAATTATAAATGGTTTAACATTAAGGATAATACATAGGATTGTTATTTCAGAATTAAAATACTCTGCTAGTGAGGATTAGAGATGTATTAGTTCTGCTAAACCTATCCAACCAGGTCATTAATTATTTTTCTAAAGAATTTGAAGTTCATATTGGAAACATAAAATGTGAGAGCTGGAGGACTTCTTACTCATCATCCAGCCAGGTGTTTCTTTTTCTGGAGAGGAAACTTTGTTGGTTACCTGCAGAAACATTGCTAGAACTGGGCTGTTCTGACTCCTAGTTCATTTTTATCTCTTCCCTACAATATTGGAATATACTTGGCCTTCATTCATTCTCCTCTTGTTGGCCTAGGCGTCCTTTTTCCATGTTGTAAAATGTTTCCTTCTAGGTACTTTGCAAGCAACCCGCGCTTTGATGGTGATTGGCATCCTTCTGGGACTTATAGCCATCTTTGTGGCCACTGTTGGCATGAAGTGCATGAAGTGCATGGAAGACGATGAGGTGCAGAAGATGCGGATGGCTGTCATTGGGGGTGTGACATTTCTCATTGCAGGTAAGAGTGGCCCCGTCCCCCCGCCCCCCGTGTCTCTGGCACAGTTGAAGACCTCGGTTTCGGTTTCCTGAGAGTTTATTGGATTGGTTGCACTTAAACTGATTTATTATTTTTTTTTTAATTTTTTTTTCAACGTTTATTTATTTTTGGGACAGAGAGAGACAGAGCATGAACGGGGAAGGGGCAGAGAGAGAGGGAGACACAGAATCGGAAACAGGCTCCAGGCTCCGAGCCATCAGCCCAGAGCCCGACGCGGGGCTCGAACTCACGGACCGCGAGATCGTGACCTGGCTGAAGTCGGACGCTTAACCGACTGCGCCACCCAGGCGCCCCTAAACTGATTTATTTAAGCTCATTTCAGATCTTGAAGGATGTATTTCGGTTCCTTTAAAATCTCGAAGACACAGAAACCTTGAGTCGACTTTCACTCTCTCAAATAGGATCCAAATGAAAATTTGAGATCTGTGCTCATGGCGGCGGAGAGGGGGGGCAGTTCTGTTCATTGAGTTCTCAGGTGCCGGCTGTTTTTCTACAACCTGTCTTCCAGGTGAAGAGAGGTATTTTCTATTTGGCAAACACTAAGGAACAATTCTATATGATTCAGAAATTTTCTGTAGTGTCTCCACAGACACTATGAAGCAGAGATGGGGAGTAATGACAGAGAGAGTACGTGAAGATTGTGTGAATTGTACAGGTCTGTGAGCAATGGATGGGATTGAGGTTTTTTGGAGAAAAATGAGGACAACATTCCAGGCAGACAGATCTGATTCCAGAATAAATAGGATGTACTATAGAGAAGTGAAGAGAAAGGCCAAATGGAGTAGAGGTGGAACGTTGGAATGGCAGGAAATTAGGTAGATGAGATAAGAAAGAGAGAGCCTTGATAAAGTAATGAAGTTTTGTTTTCCATAGACAACATACATGTATTTGTTGCTTCATTCAAGTGTTGATTGATGTGTTACATATGTGACCTTTGAGAAAATGAGTACCAGAAGAAGACGTGGACAGTTCCATTATAAAATTCTATAATAAGGGGTGCCTGGGTGGCTCAGTCCATTTAGTGTCCAACTTCAGCTCAGGTCATGATCTCACAGTTTGTGAGTTCAAGCCTCACGTCAGGCTCTGTGCTGACAGCTCAGAGCCTAGAGCCTGCTTTGGACTCTGTGTCTCCCTCTCTCTGCTCCTCCCCAGCTCATACTCTGTCTCTCTCTCAAAAATAAATAAACATTAAAAAAAACTTTTAAGCCTATAATAAGAATTATATTAAATAAGATTGTTCATGTGTATGTATACACATATAAATATGTATAAATGTGTGTATATAAAATAATAGACTACTATATAAATTATAAACAGTGTATATACCTTATATAGTATATGTAGTAGTCTATTATAGTTTTTTAAAATGACACCAGTGATATAATCTACCATTAGGAAGAGCTAGAATTAGACTTTCTTTTCTCATTTTCTCTTTGACAAAAGACTTTGTAGGGCCTTTAGCCCAGCATCATATGTGGATTTTACCAATAGTGAAGGAAGAGTGTCTGTGGCTTTACTAAAGATTTGGCTAAAGGGATCAGTCTTTGAATTTATTCAAATTAGCTCCTGTCAGAAAAAGCACGGATGGCATTTTATTCCCAACAGTTTGGTCCCAAAGGCTATGAATAAACTGCATAGTGCCCCTTCTTTGCTTACCTTCTTATAACTTCTGTAAGTGCAACACCCCTGCTTCTGTTTTACGGTAGTGAGGGTAGCAGGTTCCAGAGCCTTGTCATCGGTAGCCTTTGTCTCGGTAGCCAAAAGCAATAGTGTTTTCTGTCAAGTATTAGAGACAATTAGATTGGGCCAATTTTGGCGGGGAGTAGGGAGGGGAAGGGGAAGGAGGGAGTAGCATGGACATATTTAATCTGTTTATAGTGATAGTTTTATAGAATTACTGCACAAAGAAGCTACTTAATCTCTTTGGATAAGAAATACTGAGATATTTTATACTTCTTATAAATGATAGAAGTAATTATGTTGAGTAAGTAGTTTCCCTGGTATTACTGAAATAGGAAGTGTGTGAGAAATTGAGGGCATACTACGTAAATCGATGTAGCATATGGCACCTCACCAGTTCTCAAGGCAATATCTGTCATGTCTGGCCAGTGGGGCAGTAGGATTTGGTCCATACTGAGACAGGTCCTGCTCTTCCCCGCTATCTAGTTGTTTACTTTCCTTTTGGTCCTGTAGAAATGTAAATCTCGAATTTGGGTCAAGAAAAATGGAGAAGGGTTTTCATCTTCTCTTTTGCAAGTGACTGTCTATACTAATACGGACATTGGCTTTATCAAAAAGTTTAGTACACTAATGTGTAACAATATCTTCGAAGGAGATCTTAGCTGACACCAAGCTGTTGAGTTATTTCCCAATGAAGTGTTATTTGTACCTGTGACCTTGGACTGTAAGTGAATAAGATGATATGAAGAGTGTAAACCATGCCCAACTTCAACTTAATATTTTTGCCTCTCTTAACAGAATACTTGGAATAAATCATGTCTAAATCTCCAGGCTCCCTCAGTTAAACTTGTCTAAATTAAAATTGACTAAATTAAAAATGTCAGCACTATTGATGAGATTCAATTCTTGTAAAATGCTTATAAATGTAATGGGTGTATATTTTATGTTCATTGTTCCACAATGATTAACAGTCTTTTGTTTTGATTTTCTGTAGGTCTGGCTGTTTTAGTTGCCACAGCATGGTATGGCAATAGAATTGTTCAAGAATTTTATGATCCCATGACCCCGGTCAATGCCAGGTAATGCTATTCATGCATAAAATAGTTTGTTCTCTGAGAAAATACCCTTTTTATGTTCTGCAAAGTCCAACTAGTGCTGTAACTTCCCAGATTTGCTGGGAGGTTTATGAAATTTTAGTCAAACTTGAAAATAATCTAAAAGGCCTATAACTGATGTTAAAATGAGTTTTAACAGCCTATATTGATGACAAAATTTGCTTAAAAGTAGAACATTTCCAAGCTTTATACTTTTCAAGTATATACTGGACCTTTATTTCTTGTTTATTCTTTTAATATCAATAAAGATGTTAACATATTTAACATTTGCTTTTTGAAGTCTATCCCAACACTTACCACACTTGATTGATTGATTATTTGTAAGTTAACACACTGTTTATGATTGGTTGAAAAAATAGTACTAGTGTAGAGGTTAATGAATAGTACTTCAATCCCAACAGTTTAATTTTATTTAAGAAAAAAAATATATAACTTATTTATGAAAAAAATAAGTTGAGATACTACTTTGAAATTTTCTGTTCCATAACAGCTATAAAATTGGCTTTGCTAAGGTCATTTTTCTTAAAATTGCAAGTTGTAGAAATAACAGAGCTGAGTCTTAGCTCTCATGTAACAACACTCTTTGATCAGCGACAAGGCTCTTTGTCTCACTGTGTTCACATCATTAAGGCCTAATAACTGCATTCAAAGTCAGGATGTTAAGGTATAATTATTATTTGTTTAGAGCTAGGATGAATGGATGAAGAATCACAGTGATTGGAGAGATAAGGTGTGCTTCTCTTCTTGTAATCACCCACATCTAGGAGAACACATACTGCAGTGATCATGATCCTGTTGGAGCCCATCCCCTAAGACTTACAATATAGGGACGGAAATTGCAAAGTCTCAGTAGGATAAAATTTTATCAGTAATGCATGTGAAAGCACTTCATAAATTGCTTGGCACTGTATACTTGTTATTTACATGGTGTTCCATGATCCTGAAAACCATCCACTGAGGCAGACGAGATTATCCTGCTTTAAGAGAAGCAGAAACTTAAGGCTGGGACGTGAAGGTACTTACTAGCCAAAAGTGCAACAGTGGAGAATCCAGGTCTCATCACTCTAGATCCAGCCCTCCTCTACCCACCATCATTCACAGATCCTCTCCTCAGGAGTCTGGCTTCATACATCCACCTGGATCAGCTAATCTGAATGGTCTGTGGATTGCTTAGAAGTCTTTTTTTTCTTTTTTAAGAAAGCCACACATTTCTGACTTCAGTGTATGTAGGTATCTAGGATCAACTATTGAAATTCTAATAGTCTCCATCGCTCTCTAGCAGTTTCTTTACAGGATATGGTTGCTACTTGGCAAGAGCATAATTGTTCAGTTTTAGCCTGAGAATCATGGTCCAAGTCATAAACATGCTTTACAGGTCTCCTACATGTGATAAAGTCTTTGGAAATATTTGTGTGATTAACCTGGTGTTGCATGCCATATTGCCTGAGCTACTATTGCAAAGTGTCTACAACTGTAATGTAAACATTCTTATATGTATGTATTCATAAACCTTAGAGTACTTCCCCCAAGGGATCATGGGGGATTTGTTTTTAATTGGAAAAATATTAAATTAATATGATACTGATTTCCATCCTTAATTATATTATAAAATTTTTCAATGGTCCATTGATTAAACAAATGCATTGTCTTTTCTTTTTAGGTATGAATTTGGTCAGGCTCTCTTCACTGGCTGGGCTGCTGCTTCTCTCTGCCTTCTGGGAGGTGCCCTACTTTGCTGTTCCTGTCCCCGGAAAACAACATCTTACCCAACGCCACGGCCTTATCCAAAACCTGCACCTTCCAGTGGGAAAGACTACGTGTGACACAGAAGCAAAAGGAGACAGCACTATTGAAAGAAGTAGAAAATGGACATTGTAATACTGTCATTGACCTTAGACTTTTGACTAGTGTAGTCTGAACTGTGGTATTACCAAACCAAACCAAACCAAACCAAAAAAAAAAAACAAAAAAACAAAAAAACAAAAACAAACAAACCGAAAACAAAAAACCCAATATTTAAAAAAAAAATACCTGTTGCTAAAAATGGCTTAGTCTTATTTTATCTCCTTTCCTTCAATACAGGAGGGAAGCCTTTTCCATTTTTATTACTGCTTCCCACTGAGTAATCACCTCAAATGTGGGGAGGGGGCGCTCCATAAATATATATAGATATGTATATATACATGTTTTTCTATAAAAAGTTCAATAACAAAAGCTCTTATCATTATATTGGTACCATTATACTTAAAGTATATCTAAAAAAAGAAAAATATATTTAATTCTATATTGATTGAAAAAAGCAGTTTATTTGGTATATTTCTCTTCTTCTGTATGGACACATATATAATAGGTCAAATATCATTTTCCCTCTTTCATGAGTTTTTAGTGTCTTTGACAGAAGCCCTAATCTATTTTATCAAGTATGACTTTTTTCACTTCTTCACATGTGCCCTTTTCATGTGCTTCTTTTATATTATTTTTATTATAGTCTTACACTATGTGCTTTGTCATCAGTCATTTTTCATGTCTTTATTGTTTTTTTTCATTAGGTTGAGCTTAATATTGAATCTGATAACACATTTTATATGCCTACAATTTAATGCCTAGAGTCAGTAAGAATCTCCTACAAATCAGAGCGTTAGAATATCTTTCTGTATGACCAGATGATATATTCCTGTTGACCTTCCCACACGATTTCTGTACTCTGCCTTACAACACTCTTGTTTGCTTTGAAAATATTTGTCTGATTGAGTTGCTGTGTGCTACTTTCCCAGGTGTTGTAACACAATTTTATTGATTGAGTTTTTAAGCTACTTATTCACAGTTGTATATCCCCCCAAACTATCTTTTTCTCCCCGCACCCCCTCAACCATATTGTTTTCTCATATGTAATTATCGTATAGTTTACTTCTTTCTAGAAAAAAATGTCTCACATGTCTGAATGAAGTGCTAAACTTCCTGTAGTGATAAGCTGATGATGAATATTCCCTCTCTAGCTGTAAGCGAGTCACTTAATCTTTCTCCTTTTTTCCCATCTGTCAAATTGAGATAATGATACTTAACCAGCTGGTAGAGGCAGTGTGAGTATCAATTAGTTGATATTATTCTCATGCTTTGAACATGAACTATGCCTAAGTAGTGTTTTTATTTGCTCAATTGGCTGTTAAGAAGTCACTGAACCCAACCTCTACAATGCCTTTACATCGCCCAGCACCTTCCTTTCTCTATTGATCCATTTCCTTTCTATCAGCTGTGTATGCCATGCTATTGGTTCCCTGTTCCATTTTAACAATTGCTCTTCGTGTTCCTGTCTGAGAAATTACTACTTCACTTGAGCAAGATGATGTAATGGAAGGGTGTTGGCTTTGGTGTCTGGAGACCTGATTTGAATCTTGGTGCTATCAATTACTACGTGAGTTTGGGCAAGGCACTTTGCTGCCCTAGATTTATTGCCTCATCTGTAAAAAGGGGATTGTGACTCCTGACCTGCCTACCTCACAGGGCTGTTGTGGGGATCCAGTAATATGGGATACATGTAAATATGGTTTGATAAGGTAAAAAGAAAAATACTCTATGAAAAAAGAATTAAGGATTTGAGTGCACAGGTTTTGGGTTGCTTTTCAAATCACTGAAAAGAGAGAAATTTTAAGAAATGGCTTTCTTGCCTTAATCTCTCACATGATGGGACACTAAAGTGGAATTCAGCTTACTAAATGGAAAAGATTCTGAGGAAGTCTTAGTTTCTTCAGTCAGTATGGCCTGATGCTTTTTGTGGCTAAGCTCTTCTCCTTTCAGTAATGCAGACTTGACTTAGCACAAGTTTGCGGATGTAATGGGTAAAACAGGAGCGTAAGCATTGGCAAAGGCAAAATATGGAAGATTTTTTTAATTATAGTAACTGGCCAGCATATACAAGGTGTTGCTATTAGCTGGCAGCTAGCACTACTTGAATAGGTAGTTTGAGAATGGAAATTCATGGTGAAACCACATGGGGAAGTTATCCAAAGGGCTGCATCATATGAGGATATGAACCAGAAAATTTTAGTGTGTCTTCCAAATCTGAAACTCTATGTTCTTAGAAGGTATAAATCAAAGAGACTTTCTACTTACATACATCCTAATGATGTCTGAGTGTAAATGTATGTGGCTACTGGTTGCTAAACTCTACAGAGAAATTGATAGTCTAAAATGGCCAACAGAATTGGTACACCAGAATTTATCCAATTCTGCTATTTTTGTACTCCTCTTCTGTGCCTGGAAACAGACAAATAGATATTTTGGAGTTTTGTAATGGGAATTTGTATAAAGCATTACTCTTTTTCAATAAACTGTGTTTTTTTAATAAAAAATAGCTTGTTTTTCTAATTATTTCAAGATCGTCATGGTTGGAAGAAGTTATGGTTTAGGATAGGATCTGACTCACTGTACGTTCCTGGGAAAGTGCTATTGTGCCTCTGGGCCATCTATCAAGTAGTTGAGTAACTCTACCCACTGTAATGGCCTATTTCTCTCAAACTGAGTTTCTACCTCATCAAGGCTGGTGATAGAAGAGAATTCCAAGAGAAGGTGCTTTATTTTCCTCATCCACAAATAGGGGACAGGCTACAAAAGATGATTAAATGGTAAAATAGCCATTGTACAGTATTGTGCAAGCGTAAGGTGGTTGTGTTCCTCAGAAGGTGGAAGAGTGACAGACGGTAGGCTAGAAATTCATTATCGTTTTTGTGATGATTATTATCAAAACTACCTCTGAGGAAAGCAAGTGACGAAACACATTCACTGATTATCTGAAAATATCAATAATTGATAAAGCCTTAATTGTAACCCCTCCCTGGGCAATTTTCATATTAAAGATACAGGCTTGTAAACAAATGATTGCAGCTCTGTGTGGAATTTCAGACATCAACAGGATGGGTGAGAGACTAAGGTTGTCAGTTTGATCTAAACTATTTGAGCAAATGCAACAGAATCCCAACTCTTTCTGTAGAATTTAAATTTCTGGGGGTAGGGTCCAGGCCCATGCAGTTTGAGAGGAGATAAAATGCATGGGTGCTCCTGACAAGAACTCTGAAGGGAAAAGCCTGGATTGTAAATCATACCGAGTAGACACCCCCTTCTGTGTGAGCTCATCCTTGTTGGATGCCATTTTTCTGCAAACCATGCCATTTCCCCTACCTTTTAGCACTTCCTATGTAGATGTGTGTCCGGTTCAGGGAAAACTCCATGCCATTTTTATATTCCCCATTTGTAAACCTGTTGCTAATATCCTAATAAAATCCAGTAGTGGATACTTTCCCTTCTCTCTGCATGTGGCAGAAATGTAAGATTTCTGTAGTACCCTCCTCTCCCAGCCTAGACATATTCCATGTGCCCGCAGCCTGCCCTAAAATCTCTAAAGTTAGCTGGTACCATGGAAACTGACAGAAGTCAGTGTAGATTCTAGGGTTATGGGGAATAGCTTGTTGAGTCCAAAAATAATCAAAAACATTCTCAATGTTCTGAACTTCTGCAAACCTCATGGCATTTTGTATACTAGACTTCCATTGACAGGTTTTTCCAATATGGCCAGTATTGGCAATTGGACTTGAGATATGAATTTACTCAATTAATACTTACTGAACATCAATGATAAGTCCAGTGTCAGTGAATGCAGACAAGGCTAAGTGATGTAGGGTACCAACAGACCCTGTCCTGGTGGTATCTCATCATGATTTTGATTTGTATTTTCCTAATGATGAGTGATGTTGAGTATTTCTTCATGTGTCAGCCATCTGAATGTCTTATTTGGAAAAATGTCTATTCCTGTCTTCTGCTCATTTCTTAATTTGCTTGTTTTTTGGCTGTTGAGTTTGATAAATTCTTTATGACTTTGCATACGAACCCTTTATCAGATAAGTCATTTGTAAATATCTTCTCCCATTCTGAAGACTGCCTTTTAGTTTTGTTGATTGTTTCCTTTGCTGTACAGAGCTTTTTATCTTGATGAAGTCCCAATAGTTCATGTTGGCTTTTGTTTCCTTTGCCTTCGGCGATGTGTCTAGTAAGAAGTAGCTCTCGTAGAGGTCAAAGAGGTTGCTGCCTGTGTTCTTCTCTAGGATATTGATGGTTTCCTATCTCATATTTAGGTCTTTCACCCATTTTGAATTTATTTTTGTATATGGTGTAAGGAAGTGGTACAGTTTCATTCTTCTGCATGTTGCTGTCCAGTTCTTGCATTACCATTTGTTGAAGAGATTGTCTTTTTTCCATTGGATATTCTTTCCTGCTTTGCCAAAGATGAGGTGACCATATAGTTGTGGGTCCATTTCTGGGTTTTCTATTATGTTCCATTGATCTATGTGCCCATTTTTTTGTGAAAAATAAGTCAACCAGAGAAAGACAAATATCTTATGATTTCACTCATATATGGAATTTAAGAAACAAAGTAGATGAACATATAGAAAAGGGCAGGGGAAAAGAAGAAAGGGAAACAAATCACAGGAGACTCTTAATGATAGAGAAAAACCTGAGGGATGATGAGGGGATGTCGGAGATGGGCTAGATGGATGATGTATATCAGGGAGGGTGCTTGTTGTGACGAGCACTGGGTGTTGAGTGTGGTTGATTAATTGCTGAATTATGTTCCTATAATCAATATTGCACTGCATGTTAACTAAGTAACATTAATAAAATAAAACAAAATAAAATAAAATAAAATAAAATAAAGAAAAAAAGACCTTATCCAGATAATGAGCAGGGTGAACAATTATTACGTGGGAAGAGAACTAAACTTGGAATCTAGCACTGGTTCCACCATTGATCAGCCACAGTGAGCTATGGAGAGCTCCATCGATTTTTTTTTTTTTTTTTAATCTGTAAAATGAGGAGCTTGGCCCCATGCAATGGTTCTTATCCATAACAAGATCAGATTCACCGATGGTTTTGAAATGTCCCATTTCTAGGGTCTTACCCCAGATCAGGGCAATTGGAACCTCTGAGAGGAAGTCCCAGGTAGTAGCTTTCCAGGAGACTCCAATGCATGAACTGGGTTTCAAACCACTGGACAATGTCATCCTTCAGCAATAATGCTCAAAATCTTTTTCTGGCTAAACACACACCCAACTACTTCATAGATTACATTGTTGTCTAATTACCCTTTCTCTAATATTGTGGTTTTATTTTCCAGTTTTAGGGTTTTTGTTGGTGGTGGTGTGTGTTTGTTTGCTGAGGGGAGAGAAGGAGTTAAAGGGAGGCAGTTTTAAGAGGTTATTCTCATGTTTCTTTAGAAAAATAACTTCTTTTCTTGTCATTTTCTATTATTTTTAAGTAACCCTCCAAAATAGCCATTAATGCAAAAGAAATTATTTATTAAAGAACAGCCTTCTACTTAAAAATAACATTCTCTCAAGAGGATAAATGATTATAAAACAGAGCCTGAGTTATTTTCCTTTGCTACAGGAAATTTTCAGAAAGTCCTTAGCTAAATCATAATTTTACTTCCTTTGTTTTTAATTGATGAATTATTTTATTTCAGTTTTTTCATCATCTCTATGACTTTTTGTCTTGATTCTCTTTCCCCACAAAAAGAAAAAGTAAACACACACACATACACACACACACACACATAATTTGGAAAACTGGACAAGTATTTCTTAACTAAGTTGACCTGAATTAAAGTACTTTATTCTCCCAAAATGGATATTTTTCTTTTAATCTAGCACAAAAATGAATTCCATATGGGTTAAGGACTTGAATATGAAAACAAAAACTTAAAAAATTTCAGAAGAAAAAAAATTGAACAGATCCTTTACCATTAATTACAGAATTTTTTTTTATTAAATAAAACACAAATGGAAACCATTTTTAAAGGAGATATACAACTACATTAAAATGAAGAACTTCTGTTCATCAAAAACATGATAGGAACATAAAAAGATAGTCCATAATTGGGAGGAGAAACCATGACATAACATATAATAAACAAAAATTTTATATCCAGAATATAAAAACACCACCAATAAATCAATTTAAAGTACATAACTCAATAGAAAAATAGCCAAAACTCATGCAAAGGTATTTCACAAAAGATGAATGATATAAGGTCATTAAAGATATGAAAATAGGGGCGCCTGGGTGGCGCAGTCGGTTGAGCGTCCGACTTCAGCCAGGTCACGATCTCGCGGTCCGTGAGTTCGAGCCCCGCGTCGGGCTCTGGGCTGATGGCTCAGAGCTTGGAGCCTGTTTCCGATTCTGTGTCTCCCTCTCTCTCTGCCCCTCCCCCATTCATGCTCTGTCTCTCTCTGTCCCAAAAATAAACGTTGAAAAAAAAATTAAAAAAAAAAAAGATATGAAAATACGCCCAACTTTATTAATAACCTTAACAAAAAACCTTATATATAAAATTAGTGACATGCAAATTTAGGGCATAAGCATACTCCATAGATTGGCAAAATTTACAAGTCTAATAATACAAGTGTTGATCAATGGTGGTGAGTCTCTCAATTGGTCCAACCAAGTTTGAAATACTGTTATATTATAAATTTAAACATCCAAATTCCTATAACAATGAACTGCTAGAAAAAATCACATATATACCAATATACATGAATACAATTGACCAATGTAGTAATTTTAATAGAAAGAAAACTGGAATTCTTTCAAATGTTCACTGGTGAGAGTGTGATAACTTGTGGTGTATTCATACAATAGAATATCTTGTAGCAGTGAAAATGAAAAAAGTACAGCCATACATGAAATAAAGTATTTTATGTATTCAATGATTATGTTATTTAGAAATGTGATTTTTAGTGATTAAAAAAAAAAAGTCCCACAGGGACACACTGAGTTATAATACCATTTTTATAAAACTCAAAACTAAGTAATATATTGTTAAGGCATATATACATAAGAGACAACCTATTGAGAAAGAAAATCCTGGGAATGATAGACACAAAATTCAATACAGTGTTACATCTGGAAGAAGGCCTGTGGTGAGATCAGTGAAGAGCTTACAGACACGGATGTTGTTGGCTATGTTCTAGTCCTGGGTTTGGTAGAGGGTTCACAGGTATTCATTATATATAATTATTATTCTTTAAAACTTACATATATATTCTTTTGTTTGTATCAAATAGTGTATTGGAAAAGACAATAAAGAGATGTGTTATAAAACAAAGAAATGTCAACAGGTTTCCACTTTTATGTCCCATTAGCTAAAATGGTGTTCCTGTGGTCACATTCCACAGCAAGTTGGGAAGTTTAGTTACACAGATGAGCACATTGTTGCCCCTGAGTATCAGATTTTGCTTGTCTCATTAGTTAGATCACCTCAACCAATTTACTAATGTCTCTCAACCTCAGCAATAACATGTGTGTGACTTAACCCACAGAGTTTTAGTAGAAATCAAATGACATTACATAATGTGAATGTCCTTTGTAAACCAAAAACACTGAACAAATATAAGGGATTATGCTTTTCAGGCATAATTCTCTTGGAAAAAGGAAAACTGTTATCTTTTTTATTTATTTTTAAAAAATGTTTAATGTTTATTTATTTTTGAGAGAGGGAGAGAGAGAAAGAGTGAGAGAGAGCACAAGTGAGGGAGCACAGAGAGAGAGGGAGACACAATCTGAAGCAGGCTCCAGGATCTGACCTGTCAACACAGAGCCTGACTTGGGGCTTGGACTCACAAACTGAGATATCATGACCTGGGCCCAAGTCAGACGCTTAACTGAGCCATTATCTTCACAATTTCAAGTGCACAGTTGATTGGGTAGGGTCTTTTCTCTGATTTCATATATTAACCAACCTCCGTGTCTGTCTTTCACAATAATATATCTACTTAGAATTGAGAGACCCATATTACAGAATCAAAAAGCCAGGTTAACATAATACATCATATAGACAAGCACATTTCCTGATGATGTGACTTAAAAAAATGATAAAACATAAAATGCACATAACATTAAAAATGTCTAGATGCAGCAACTTTACTCTTTTACATCCTCATGAGATGTTGGAAGCAAAGCAATTTTGTTGAAATGTTATCAGTGAAACTGTCCTCTCTGCACGTTAGTGCTTACTCTGTGCCAAATTCTGATCCAAACAGAAAGTATAGAGATGAGGAAAACATAGCCTTTGCCTCAGGGCCACCTTTTTGCAAAAACCCAGAATGATACCATCCTCACTGTGGTCTACATGAATGATGTACCATAGAGGTTGCGCAGTGGATAGCCCAGAAGGCCATATACAGAGGCTTCAAAAACAGAAATTATGAGAGAAATAAAAAATTAATCAACTAGGATACAAATTCAGGTTGTGAGAGAAACCTTGAATGACCACTAATGACCAGAGAAAAACCATTTATTTCCTACTCTTCAGAGTGGTAAAAGTCTTAAAACCTAAAAACACCAAGTGTTGGCTAGGATATGAAGGAATGGTTCTCAATCTCATTTACAAGTGTGAACTGGTAAACCACTAACTATAGAAAGCCAATTTCAAAACACCTAGGAGAATTGCTCCTTTCACTGTGATCTGGCAATTTTAACTTGAGATAGAAATCCTTGAATAGCAAATACCTGGGCATACCATGATTGCATGCATAGAAGAGGTGAAACTGTTGGTGTTGAGTGCTAAGGGAAGCCCAGAAGCAGGGAGCAGTTAATAACTTTAGAGAGTTGAGAAAGCTGGTAGAGAGAGAAGCACCAAGGCATGGTCAGGACAAAACAAAGAAAGGCATTCCCAGTGGAGGGCAAGATGTGCACAGGTGAAAGGGCAAGCAATGTGGTGAACAAAACACATAAGTTATGCTAAGCGACTCAGCATACTTAAGGCAAAAGTGAACAGAAAGTGTAATAAAGATAAGGCATATGAAAAGATTCAAGTTTCAGATTAAGAAATTTGAGTAGGTGCTTCCCTATCTACAAAGATTAAATAACTTTTTCTCTGAGAATTAAAGGGAAGATCTGATACAAGCTCTAGAGTTTAAGAAAATTTGGCACTAGACATCTTTTGATACTGGACATCTCTTGTGATTTTTTTTAATGTCCAGTATTCACTCCTCCTTCTAGTAATGGCACTATGGTTTGTTTTAGATAAATATCCTATATTACTCTCTGTAAGTATTGTTCAGATGGCCTATCCTACCACCCAACAGGATAGAAACATAGGTGTATAAATATCTACAATGTTTTTGAACATCAGTATCTTCCATATTTCTGGCAAAGCTGTAATAATTGTTATGAATATTATTATAGAATATAGATGAAAAATAACCAAGACTCCCTTAGACGTGCATATCCAATTTTCCATCTGCATTTCATCACTAGGAAGATTGGTGTGTCTGATGGATTCTTCCTACATTATGGTTCTTAATCTTTCTCTTGAAGAAAGAGATTCAATCCATCAATGAACCCTGTCAACTCTACCTGCAAATTTCATCCTGAATCAGGTTGTTTCTCTCCAACTGTTACTGCAGTCCAAACCATAGTCATCTACCAAGACCAGTAGAAGAACCTCCCAAATGATTCCCTGCTTCCAGTCCTGTGCCCTACAGTCTATTCTCCAAATAGTAAAAAGATGGATCTTTTGAAAACATAAGTTAGGTAATTCTCCTATCTTTGCTCTTCACAATCCTCCAGAATTTCCAAACAATTTAAAATAAAATCTGACCCGAGGTGTCTTCCCATCCTTGTTACTTACCGCTATCCTCCTAAATCATTCTGCCCCAGCCTCTTGTCTCATTGTCATCCTTGTAATGCAACAAGTAAGCATCTTTAATTTATTGGTTTTCTCTGAGCTTCACTTTTCTCAGAATTGCAAGATTTCACCATACCAGAAAAGTCTTATCTAATCACCCTATTTGAAATGGTGCCCCATCACTCTATTCCTTTGTCCTGCTTCATTTTTCCTAACACGACAGCAAGGGCAGAATGTTATACTGTGTACTTATTCATGTGTTAGTGTATTGCCTGACTGTCCCTCTGATTAAATACCCAAAGAAGGCAGGAGATTTATATATTTATGCAAGTTTTATGTTTGTTCACCACTAGATCATAGAGTCTAGGACCATAGAGTTTACCCTGTAGTATAACTCAAGTAGTGGCTAGTAAATAAATTCATTAATCAAGTGAATGATTATTTTAAGGCAGAACATATGAACCAGGTTGGGCCAAAGAGATTTCATTATTTTTGTTCATTCTTTATTATAATTATTAGGGAGGAAAACTCTCCTTTTCTATAATTTGTTAGATGAAAAAAGAAAAACATAAAGCCAAAAAATAAATAATAAATAAGGTCATCTCTATAAGAAAAGCAGCACTGCAGGATGGAGAGGAACAGTGCCTAATAACGTAATGCCAACCCGTAGATGCAGCCACACCAAAAATAGCTGTAACTCTGGACTTTTGGGTGCCAGTACACTACTTATTTCTTTTCTTTAAAAAACTTTAATGTTTATTTATTTTTGAAACAGGGAGAGTAAGGGAGGGGCAGAGGGAGAGGGAGACACGGAATCTGAAATAGGCTCCAAACCCTGAGCTGTCAGCACAGAGCCCGACATGGGGCTCGAACTCACAAACTGAGAGATCATGACCTGAGCTGAAGTCAGATGCTTAACCAACTGAGCCACCCAGGTGCCCCTTTTATTTTCTTAATGCCTTTGACTTAGATTTTTGTCATTTGCTTCTGAAAGAGTCCTAATATAATTACCAATCTCCTCATATAAAAATAGATCAAGTGAGATCTGGGAAGATGGTGGGGGGGGGGGGGGGAGAGTTTTCACCAAATTCACAAAATTAATGATGGAGCCAAGATTTACACTTAGAACATCTGAATCCAAATCCTGGTCTTTTTTTACTCTATCGCTTAGCTGGCTGCACAAATAGATTCAACCGCCCCATGATCTTAGGTTGTTGGGCATTAACAAAACAGCCTAGTATTTGGGCCAAGAATCCTAGGAAATTAAGTAGATTGAGATGAAGTTCCTTGTATTATTTAATCTTTTAAAATTTAAACTGCTACTTCACCGTGGGGGAGTCTAGCTCAGGAAAAAGAAAAAAAATTCCTTTAAAGAAAATATGAGGATTAATCCTCTCAGTGAAACTTAAGCTATAGGTTCCCTGAAGAAAGGAAAATCACTTTTATAAAGACTTGTTTTTCCTCAGAAACTTGTAACATTCATGCTTTTTTTTCTTCCCCTGGGTTTATTGCACCTCACAAATCTTTTAATTCCCTGCATCTGGATGAATGTAACTGAATCATAGTTTCTGTGCAATGCTGTGGACCTGCCAACCCCAAGTTCAACCTTGGGACTGTCAGAGTATCTAACAAAGTGTGGAGCTCAGTAACTGGCACATAGTAGGCATTTGACACGGGGCTCCAACTTATGAACAAACCATGAGATCATGACCTGAGCCAAAACCAAGAGTCAGATGCTCAGCCCACTGAGCCATTCAGGCACCACCCCCAAAACCCCAAACTTGACATATAGCCTTTACTCAACATCTCCACCATAAGTCGAATAGGAATCTCAAAACAAAACATGGGCAAAACCAAATTCCTGATACCAAAGCAAACCAAATTAAGAAGGTCTCTCCATTCTCAGTCTAAGTGTGACTGCCTTTTCAGTGTTATGGGCCAAAGTCTTAGCTATATCCTTGACTGCATTTTTTGGTTTACACACTATATCCAATCCATCATTGAATCCTGTGAGCTGCAGTTCAAAATTGATCTCAAATCTAACTCTCAAATCTAACTCTCACCACCTAACTCCAAGCCCCACAGTCTCTCATTTAGACTACTGATGTTTTATTAGACCTTTTCATTGTTCACTGGGCTTTAATCCTCATCTACTTGGAGTCCAATTTCTAGGCAACAGCATGATTATCTTAAAACCCAAATCATAAGTGTCTTTCTTCTGCTTAAAATCCTCCACAGTTTTTACATTTTACTTGGAATAAAATTCCAATCCCATACCTTGGCCCATTGTCTGTAAGGACCCCTGTATTATATGACCCTTGCTTCCCTCTCTGATGTCATCTCCTTTCCCTGACTCATTCTTTGTTAACCACAAATACTTCTCCCCTACAAAATCCATATTACCAACCTAGGACATCTGCATTTGCCATACCATTTGACAGCATAGCTCTTCCCTCAGCTATCCACATGGTTAATTCATCTCTCATTGCATCCAGGTTTTTGCTCAAATGTCACCTTGTTCAAAAACACTTCTTGACCAATCTAAACACAACAACATGTAACCCAGACCCTCATCACTGTCTAACATCGTATCTGCTTTTTATCCATAATTCTTATCTACAATAGATGCAGTATATGCTTATTTGTTCATGTGCATATCATTTGTCTCCAACAGAATGCACACTTCATAGAAATGGAGAACTTTTCTGTTTTTTGTTTTTATTTTTTTTTAGCATTTACTTATTTTTGAGAGAGAGAGAGAGAGAGAGAGGGAGACAAAGAGAGAGCACAAGCCAGGGAAGGGTATAGAGAGTGGGAAACACAGAATCCAAAGCAGTCTCCAGGCTCTGAGCTGTCAGCACAGAGCCGACATAGGGCCTGAACCCATGAGATCGTGACTTGGGCTGAAGTTGGTTGTTTAACCAACTGAGCCACCCAGGCACCCCGAGAATTTTTCTGTTTTGTTCACTGCTATATTTCCAGCTGCTACAACTGTGTCAGAGCAGGTATTCAATGACTTCTTCATTGATTAGTAATTAACTTTTCTTCTTTTCCTTTAACATTGTCCTATACCTTGTTCCATGGATTCTTAACAAAGAAGAACAGTAATAATTTTTTATGTCTGATTTGTCCCACATCCTTTGTATAAGATACAGTATTATATTTCTGTTTTAAGATACTCATTGTGAGATGGTAGAGGCATGGGAGAGAAGATGAAATGCCCTGCTTAGTTACATGCTTGTAGAATTCCAGGGATGAACTGACCACCAGGAGGGGAACTTGTGGAAATGAAAATGATGAGTAGGAAGGCAGTATTTTCTCTTTGCTCAAAAGTTTCTTCCATGTAGGCCTGAATGAGATCCTAGAGGTCAATGGTGCAATCTAGACTATGTTGAATCCTTCTTCCAGCATCCTGCACGAGTGATCAACCATTTTACCTCCAAAGGCAAGAAGCTCACTGAAATGCAGGGCCATGGATGTCATAAGCCAGAAACTTCTCCCCAGTAAGCTCTGTTCTCTGAATTATCTTTCAGTACATTATGAGGTTATATTCCATTTGTCACTAGAGATTTCTTTTTCCTGCCAGG
Organism: Herpailurus yagouaroundi; assembly: GCF_014898765.1. Lineage (NCBI taxonomy): Eukaryota > Metazoa > Chordata > Mammalia > Carnivora > Felidae > Herpailurus > Herpailurus yagouaroundi. Next base: position 81,633,000 of record NW_024412400.1, on the reverse strand, counting down.
TCCCCAGAAAACTACCTTCCAGATCCCCTGTCAGTCTTGATCCTTAACCAAGTGTGAAAGCTGTCATCATTTCTAAAGCTCACATCAGGCCCTTCTCTCTCTGCCCAGCCTCAAGGCCTTATGGCTACATCATCAGGCTTTCTGTAACTGTGACTCATCTCATAGATCACATCAAAGACACACTGGTGCCCGAGAACCTCTCAGGAGAGACTCTTGCTGGGAACATACTCAAGCGTTAGATTTTGTGAGGCTTGTCAGTGCCAATGAATATAGTAATGCCAGCTACAGTTCTAAGAATGAGGAGCACCCACTTACACATGAGCCTTCTTACCTCTCCCTAACCAGTTCTGGAGTCCACAATGACACTTAAATATAGCTTAATGATTAAGTCTTTTCCATTTACTACTCTGTGACCTTGGTGAGGTCATTAATCCTCTCAAAGCTTCAATTGCCTCAGCTTCAACTGGGAATTATGAGTACCAAATTTTTTTGAGTTGATGTTAGTATTAAATAGTTATATTTCTTGTCCATAATAGTCACTCAGGAAATTTACCTACTATTAGTTATTCTTTTCTTTATAATGGCATGGGGAAAACATATATTTTAGTTTATCTTCTCATATTCTTTGCGACTGGTTCAGCAAAAGTTCTCACTTATATGTAACTGAAAGGTAAGACTTATCAGAACGTGGGATGCCTGGGCGGTTCAGTTGGGTAAGCATCTGGCTCTTGATTTCGGCTTAGGTTGTGACGTCACATTTTGTAAGTTCAGCCCCATGTTGGCTCTGCATTGACATTGCAAAGCCTGCTTGGGATCCCCTCTCTCTGTCTGTCTCTCTTTCTCACTCTCAATCTCTCTCCCTCCCCAGTTTTTACTCTCTCTCTCCCAAAATAAATAAATAAAAACTTAAAAAAAACTTACCAGAATTTGTAAAAAAAAATTGAATTATTGATCATTCAAATTGAATTTTTATAAAATATTTTGCAAATGTATTGTTCTAGTGAAATGTAATCAAGTATTTGAAGACATTCCTCTTAATAAATAGTATCATAATTACAAAAAAACATTTTATTCAATCATTTAGACAACTTGGTAACTTCCATTTACATTTATCTTCTTTTGGTATTGTTATCAACATTTACTCTCCATGGTAAGACTGGGTCTCTCCGATATAATGAGATTGGATCATTGCACAAATAGGATGGTCCTATCAATGTGTTAAAGGAAATCATAAAATTAAAATCTTTTCCAGTTCTACAGCACAATCACCTAAATTCACAGGTTTTCAGAGTTTGGTGTTCAGTCTTCTGGAGGACCCTGGGACTTGTTCAGCAGTCTTCTGAAGTCAAAACTAATGTGCCTTTTCCACTGATGGTACAAAACTTTCGGTGTATGAGCATGAACCCATGCTTGGACATCAAACTTTATTTGTAGTCACTGTATTCTTCTCTGCCACATCAGTTCCATTCATTCATCGAAGAATATCCTTCATGAAGTGCTAAGAATTATTGATTTTGTTAAACCTCAACCTTTAGCTAAAAGCCTAGTACACATTCTGCGTGATGAAATGAGAAGTTTGCATAAAGCACTCTGCTCCATACCAAAGTGTGAAAGCTGTCTGAAGGAAAAGCTGCTTTTTTCATGGGACACCATTTTTACCTGAAAGAATGATTAAAAGACAAACTATGGTTATTCGAACCTGGGTATTAGGCAAACATTTTCTTGAAAAAATAAGCAACGGCCTCACTTCATGGCAAACAACTGGGAGTATTTGTTGCCTATGATACCATTTGCACTTTCAAATAAAACTGTATAGCCATTTGCAATTTGTAAAATATGTATCTGCCACCATGAGCTTGACAGCTCACCAATACTTAGACTTTCCTGATGAGATTGGTAGTATTAACAAAGATAATTTGTCAATGTTGTAGAATGAAATGAGCCATCCCTTTGGAAGATCTACATAACTTAGCGATCTTAGTTATCAACATAACCATAGTATTTTCCATGTTGGCTATGCCAATTTACATTCCCGCCAACATTCCCAACAAAAAAGGTTCCCTCTTGTCCATGTTTCTTGCCTAATTGCTGGCACTAGGACTTCCGGTAATATGTTAAATAGAAGTGGCAAGAATGGATATCCATGACTTGTTCCTGATTTTAGAGAAAAGGTTTTCAATGTTTCACTATTGAGTATGATGTCCACTCTGGGCTTGTCATTTATGGTTTTTACTATGTTGAGGTACATTCCTTCTATACATAATTTGTTGAGAATTTTTTATTGTGAAAGGATATTGAATTTTGTCAAATGCTTTTTCTGCATCTATTGAGATTATCACACCATTTTTAGCCTTCATTTTGTTAATGTGATGGTCACATTTATTTATTTGTATATGTTGAATTATCCTTGCATCCCACAGAGAAATCTTAGTTGCCCATAGCATATGACCATTTTAATGTGCTGTTGAATTGAGTTTGCTAGTGTTTTATTATTTTTGCATCTATGTCTTTTCTGGTTTTCTTGAGGGTGATAATAATATCCTCATTCTACCTAGATCAGAAAATAAAGTAATATCCCATGCTTCTTGTATAAATAAAAATATCAGCTTTTTTCTGTAAAGCTTGATTAGAAAATACTTAATCAAGAACATCTTGGGCCCAAAAGAACATCCTATTTCTACCCCATAGAATTAATTTATTCACCTAGTCATAGGCAGTGGAGTTAGAAAATGTCCAGAATTCTCTGCAGGGGCAGGGCCTGTCCCAAGATGCTTACCCACTGGAGGATGCTGGAAGAAAAAATGTCTGAAGGCTGAGCCTTGGCCAGGACCCAAAAAAGAGAAAATGCTAGATTATACATGTGCGATGACCTCTTTCCCCCAAATCACCAATCAGATAACTCACCCATCTCTCATAGGCAAGGATTGGTGAAGGAAATAGAAGGCAGATTTCCCCCTGCCCCCCAAATTCCAAAATAAAAGATGTTCTTTTATGAGCTGCTTCAGAAAAGCAAGCCAATGGAGAGAAAGATGCTTACCATCGTCCAGTATCTGTCCATGGCAGATGATTTTTTTCATTGCTATAACCAGAATATTCCTTTAATTTAGTGTTCTACTCATTTCATTCAACATTTTATTGTATTAATACTTTACATGCTTCTGCTTAGTCTCCATAGTTACTGTTTTATCACCTAATATTTGTCCATTAAAAATGGGACATATTACTTAAGTATTCTCTTACAGCTATACATTTCAATTGTTTCTCATTTTCACTTTGGTAATCATCTTCTTGCATATGGCCCTTTCCCTACTTTTAAATTTTCTTTGCTGCGTTTACATAAATGGGATTACTGAATACTTTTATAATCCTTCGTACGTATTGCCAAACTTCTATCTACAGGATGATGCACAAATGCCAGACTTTGGCCTAAACATCACAAGGTAGAGGGCTCCAAAATGGAAAATGGTTTTTAAAGAGTGTGGACATTTTAAGTCTCCTCCTGACCTCATAAATATATTCTACACCTTTCCTTCTGCTATCTTCCTCCTCCCATTGACCAGTTTGTCAAAGCTCCAGAACAAATGACTTCCCTTAGCCTTTTATGGAGTTGAATAAAGCTGAAAACCCAAGGCAAAAGTCAGGGAACTTTCCAGAGAAGGAGAATTGAACATTATTCTGAATCTACTGAGGACCCCACCCTTTCCTCATTTCCTTTCCTGAATGACTGTCCAAAAATTCTTTTTAATTTGAGGACCTGCTTCTTGCTTGTTTAGAATGTCAAAGTTCCTCATTGGACTCTTGATAGTAAGTATCAAGTATCTCATACAAAATCCTGGTTGTACCTGTAAATCTTTTCATTATCTTCCAATGTAGTTCAATTGTTTTTGTATACATAGAATGCAACTTAGATGTTAATATCCTCCACAAAATCAAAGACTTCAATCTCAATTTACCTTTCATATATTTTTTATCCAGACACTAACACCTTGCTCTTCAGGCCCCTAACTCAGGAAGTCACCTGATTTCCTAACTGGTTTTCATTTGTTTTCCTTTGTAGATCATCCAATTATTTCCTTATTCTTGGTACAAAAATATATCTCCTATAATTACCTTGTTGGTCTTCAGAGATCCTGTGCAGGTTAGGATAGCATTTGGGGGATTTTTCTGAGAAGACTGTTTAATATCTCTTTTGTCTATCTTAGACTTCTTATTCATTCTAGTTTGATAATATCCACATTACAATTATCTATTCAAGTTCTACAACCTTTATACATACATATTAAGTTTTTCTGATTCAAAAATTCATACATTCATAGATTTTTTTCCATGAATGTACATGGAATCTTCAGTATATGTGAGATATCAATATATACGAGAAAGGTGAATTTTCTTGGACTTCAGTGCTACTAGAGCTAATAAATTATGTTGCTAAAATTAAAAATGAAAGACTTTTGTCGTAACTGTGCTGAAATTTGCCCTATATTTCTTTGTCGTCCTTTCAGGAGCTGGCGTAAAAAGCCCTGGATGTGGTAAGCCCTTAAATAATGTCTCCTTATTGGGCCACAGAGATGCTTTCACATTACACACTTGGATTATTATTAATAAAATTGCTTCAATTATCTTTTGCTCACACTGTTACTAAAGTTAAAAATTTATAAAATAATAATGGAAGGATCTCATGTCATGTTTCCAGCTTTCTGCCAAGAACTTAGCTGGCCATAGCTGCTGATGGTGAGTCTAGGGACTCCTGACCTCTCTTGTTCGCTCCACTTCCCCCACTCCACTTAGATGCAGTGGCAAGTGAATGAAACAAGTCTGGAGCCATTCGTGTTTGACCCGTGAATACCTTAGCCACACCTTAGACTCCACCTTTCTTCTGATACCTTGAATTTAGAAGCTTATTTTTGGACTGCCTAGTTGGCTCTTTATAGAACTTCTCAAAGTTCTTAATACACAGACACACACACACACACACACACACACGCTCCTGGCAATTATTACCGAAATTGCTTGCTATGGTATCCTTCTCATTTTTTTAGGGAGATGGTCTCTGTAACCAGTAAAACAATACTGCTTTTCAACCTGAAGAGATATCCAGGAAATATATTATTTGTAAATCCTCTGTTCCTTGGTTATATAACTTGCTGCTTTCTCTTGTGGTTCCTGATAACAATAACCAATGACAATAACTGTGGTAACCCCAGAAGCAGCCAATCTCCTTCTTTCTCTAAGGTCCAACCAACCGCTGACCACTTTTTCTTGCTTGTCAATAATTGGGGGAATAATTTGGTTAAACACTCAGGGATTATTTTGAGTGGCAGCTTTATAGTTCTGCGGAAAATACAAAATAAACCCCTTCAGTGAAAATGGTTAAAATTGTTCACAATATATTTTTTCCCATACTTTTCAATCTAATCTGTCACTAAGTCATGCTCTTTTTTTCTTGTAAATATGCCTCAAATCATCTATTTTTTTTTCCATTTCTCTGCTGCTACCTTAGTCTAAGCCACTGAACTATTTAAATACCTCCAAATATGCGACCCCTCACCTATCCATTCCTACCTCCTTTGCCAATCCCCTTAGATCAGTCCCTCCCTCTTCCCATGTACTGCTTGATATTGTAGGAGGCTAAACTTTGCAGATCGTGATAACCAGGCTATATGTCAGCTGGCTTCCTACTGTTTCTACTAACGGGAGATAGGAGATTGGAGAATGTAGGAAGGGAGAACCCAGCTATTTCCCTCTTACTTCCAGGCCATAGTCAGCCTCTCTGACTCCGTCTCTTTTCTGTGATCTAGTTCCCATTTCCCATGGTTCCAGCTTCTTCCAGGAGACCCTGGACCCTAGGCACCCAGTTTGCCACCTCCTTCCTTGGTCCCTCCAGCCATGGCATGTTAGAGACTTCCAGCTGTTGCTAACTCTGGGTTACCTTGTTGGTAACAAGGGACCTGGGTTACCGGTTGACTTTTAATTCACTTCATCAACTGTCAACTATCAGCAGACTCTTTCCAGACTGTAAAACTGTCAGGGAGAGAAATGGACTACTATAACCAAAGAATTTAAGGTCTAACACTGTTGTCCTACTTCTTAAGACAAAGACTATCTCCACTGGCACAAAATAACAAAGCTATTATCATGGATTAGTTGATGAATGTTCTTTGCAAGAACTAAGACTCCAACCCACCACTGAAACCGAATAAAGACACCATTTAGAAGGAAAAATAATCAACAACACACACACACACACACACACACACACACAAAGACACCAAAAACTGACTTTGAACTGTGTACTCCCCAACATAGACCACTAATGATTGTTTATAATGTGGATTCTCTCTAGCATTTAACTCTTTCTTTTTGAATATGATGATGGGTGGGGCACCTGCCTCTGGCTAGACAGACTACATGACGGTAGGTGCAGCTGCAGCAATATACAAATGGTGTTCAGATAAAAGTCTCTAGTGAGCAGGGTCTTCTTTGTTCTGTTGTTTGTACAATCACTGAGCAAAGAGTACCAGTATGAGCTTCATCTTTAATTGCCAGACTTCTCTGCAGTGCATACAATTCCCTTTCTGCAGTCATGGCAGTTTCTCAGCAACGCTGGTGGTCAAAAAACCCTGTACTGTTCAAACCCTTTGGACCACTGCATAATTTTAAAATATACAGCCTTTAGTATTTATAGCCCATGGAAATCATACTTTGAACCTGGCTAAGTCTCATTCCTCACAGACTTAATTTCTTATAAACTCATTGCAGCTACATTGGAAAGAAGGAAAAAGGCCTGAAACTATATTCAATCAGGGGCAACATAATGTTTACAATTTGATAATTATGATTGCAAAACATCATGGTCTCCTTTAATCGGGGCTCTGACTATGCAGCAACCTAGTTCAAGCCAAATTTTTTAGACAAATGAGGATATTAATATTTGGAAGACACAGTCCAATCCTTAAGAAGTTCAAAATTAGAAAATTTCACAAATGATGAAGCTGAATTATTTTTTTAAGTTACACAAGAAATAAAAGAAATGCGTTACGTGGTTGCAAATAATTGGAAGAGATCACATTTTGTTATAAAATTTAGAAAAGACTTCATGGAGAAGCCTTGAAAGGCAATTAAGATTTCATCATGAAAATATAAGAACAGCAGGAACAAAGATATCCCAGGATTGTCAGAGATATTTGTGGGGGGCACAGAATAGTCTATTGCCTTTGGATTCTCCTGACCAGAAGTAATAAACAGCTAAACATGAGAAAATGGCTGGGACCATTTTGTGAAAATTTAGAACATTAGAATGGGCAATGTGCCTCTGATCTGATAGCAAATAAAGAAATTTTTAAGGCAAGATAGCAGTGTTTATTATTATATTTTTATATCTTGCCATTTACTTTGATGTCAGGTTCAAATTCTAGAATACTTAGACATGAAATAGAACAACACTCAAAATCCAAGAATAAGATCTAGCCAGTGCTTCTGCTTAAAATATCAACATCTGGATTATTGCTTAAAGATTTAAGCAACCAGCGCTTTTTATACTTTAAATTCATTGGGCACAAAAGTAAATATATCCATACCTGTATGTTTGCAAATTTGCTTAGTTTCATTACAAGCCATAAGACATGTCAGAGTAACTCAAGTCACATTCTCCTGCCTGTTGTGAGCATAAAGAGAAATTCAACTGTTTTAGTTCAATTCACTTGATAGAGAATTGAGGAATTCTTGTCTTTTTATGGAACTTCAAGGAAGAAGAGAAGATTATGTTCTGTATTATGTGTTAGAATGTTCTGGGAGGATAAATACTATTTTTTTAATCAACAATTGAAAATTGTAAGGGGAGTGTCATAAATATAGTTGCCATAGTAAATCTCTGTGGAAAAAGTGGATCATTTATAAAAAACTGCTTTGCAAAAACATATAAAACATTTACCCACCCGCATTTGAAAAGACACTGCCCATGATAGCATTCTTTCCTTCATTCTAACTTGGCTCTTTCTTTCCAATCATTAAGTGAAACAAATCCACTTTCCTTCTTGTCTTTCTTTTCCCTTGATAATCTCACCAAGGATTAGCAATTTTATTAGTCTTTTCCAACAACCAACATTTGATTTTTCAGATACTCTCTGCAGTATAATTTTTAAAAATTTAATTGATATCTGTATTCTCTATATCTTTTGTTCTGCTTTATTTGGATTTAACTTGTTACTCTTTATTTTATTATTATTATTATTTTTTTAAATGTTTATTTATTTTTGAGATAGAAACAGAGTGCAAGTGGGGGAGGGACAGAGAGAGAGGGAGACACAGAATCCGAAGCAGGCTTCAGGCTCTCAGCTGTCAGCAAAAAGCCCAATGTGGAGCTGGAACTCACGAACTGTGAGATCATGACCTGAGCCGAAATCATATGCTTAACTGACCAAGCCACCCAGGTGCCCCTAACTTGTTATTCTTTAAGGGGAAAAAAAAAAAAACCATCTTGAGATAAATGAGCTAGGGTTCATTGATTTTCTCTCTTCTTTCCTAATACATAAATTTAAAGATAAAAATTTTCCTCTAAGCACAGCTTTCTCTGCATCATCTAGGTTTTGAAACATGGAACTTTTGTTATCATTCAGTTAAATATATGTTCTAACTTCCATTTTTATTTCATTGCTCGATTGTCTAATTTGAAGCGCTCTCTCTCTCTCTCTCTCTCGTTTTTTTGAAACCCATTAAAACAACAGTTTAATTGAGAAAAAAAAAAGTGTATGGTACACTATTGTAACCTATAGTCACCATGCTGTGTGTGAGATCTCTAGAAGGTAGTCATCTTATATAACAGAAACTTTGTGCCTTTGATCAGTGTCTCCCATTCCACCCCCCTCCCTCATGCTGTCCCTGGTAAGCAGCACCCCACTTTTTTATGAGTTGGCTTTTGAGATTCCACACATAACTGAGATCATACAGTATTGGTTTTCCATGGCTGGCTTATTTAGCACAATGTCCTCCAGGTCTATCCATGTTGTCACAAGTAGCAAGATGTCCTTCCTTTTTTAGATGGAATAATATTTCCTCATCTGTGTATACCACATTTGCTTTATCCATTCATCCATCAGTGGACACTCGGGTTGTTTCCATATCTTAGATATTATGAATAGTGCTGTTGCAGGACTGAGGTATCTCTCTGAGATCCTGATTCTTTTTTTTTTTTAATTTTTTAATGTTTATTTATTTTAGAGAGATATAGAGACAGAGAGAGAGACAGAGCACAAGGAGATAGGCACAGACAGAGAGAGGAAGACACAGAATCTGAAACAGGCTCCAGGCTCTGAGCTGTCAACACAGAGCCTGATGCGGAGCTTGAACTCGGGAACAGCAAGATTATGACCTGAGCCAAAGTCAGACACTGAACTTACTGAGCCACCCAGGTGACCCCTGCTTAATTTTTTTGAATAAAAATTCAAAAGTAGAATTGCTGGATCATATGGTAGGTATTTCCATTTTTAATGTTTTCAAGTACTGTTTTCCATAATGGCTGCACCATGAAGTTCATTTTAAAATTTTAAAAACTGTGACAATTTTTATTGTAGCTACCTCTTTTTCTAATTATTAATTTTTATTTTAATTTCATTTTTGGTCAAAGGATACACACTGTGATGTCAGTCCATTGAAATTCACTGAGATTTACTCTATCATATAGAATACAGTCAATTATTATAAGTGTTTTTTCAGGGATTAAAAAACGCACCTTTTGAAGTTTGGAGTATAGTATTTCATGCATGTTAATTAGGTCAAGTTTTTACATTTTTCAAATATTCATAGAGAATTTTTAGTGTTTTGTTAAACAGCTTTTATAGTATCGTATATAGTTTGAGTCTGTATTTTTAGTAAATGTTATTTGCATACACATTTAAAATTATTATAACTTCTTTGTGAATTAAATCTTCAATCGTTTTCAAGTGACTTTTTATATCATATCAAGTGACTGTTCTTTTGCCTTAAAAATCTACTTGTCTGATATCACAATAGCTACACTGACTTTCTTTTGGTAAATATTTGCGTGGTATGTATTTTCCATCCTTGCACATTCATTCTTTCTATATCCTTATGTTTTAATTGTGTCACTAGTATAATTGGTTTAAATCTATATCTTATAATTCATCCCAATCTTTTTATTGTATCTTTGTCCCCTTCTTTTGAATTTTTTTTTAGTTTTTACTCCATTTTCCTGTTTATAGTAGCAGGGAAGTTATGTATTCTCTAACTCTTCTTTAAGATACTAGATATTCTTGGGCACCTGGATGGTTCAGTTTGTTCAGCATCCGGCTCTTGATTTCTGCTCAGGTCATGATCTCATGGTTTGTGAGTTTGAGTCCCTTGTTAGGCTCTGCAATGACAGCCCAAAGCCTGCTTGGGATTCTCCCTCTCCCTCTTCCCCCCATGTGTTCTCTCTCTCTCTCTCTCTCTCTCTCTCTCTCTCTCTGTCTCTTCTCAAAATAAACATTTTAAAAAAGGATGCTAGATTACTCTTTCAGAGATTCAAGTATGATTCCTTAATTTATTAAGTCTAATACCCATTTGCTTCTTAATCTGTGTTCTACAAGTAGCAAAGAAATTTTTAACTCCATTTAGATCCTTTTGACTTAGACACCACTGTTGTAATATACTTCAATCCCGTCTATGCTGTAAACTCAGAAAATACTACTACTAATTGGACAATACTCATTTATATTGACCCCCATCCTTTTCAAATTTATTTGTGACTTACCACCTGTATCTACAGCCTCCAGTTTGGGATAACTTTGTTTTCCATAGAAGATCATACTTTCATATTTCCCCAGCTACAGGTCTACTAGCTCTATTTTTCTTTTTGTTATGATGTCCTTATTTTTATCACATTCATGAGTAATAGTATAGAATTCTAGATTGGTAGATATTTTTGTATAGAAAAATGGATATGTTATCTCATACTTGTTATTAAAAAGTTATCTGTTAATTTCTGTGAAGATTATCTTTTCCTGGCTGCTTTTTTATTAGGTTTATATGTTGCTTTTTTTTTTTCTAAAATAACTGAATATATTTATTTCTGCTTTTTTTTTCTTTTTTTTTTTTTACTAAATGGGCTTCATGCCCATCATGGAGCCCAACATGGGGCTTGATTTATGACCCTGAGATCAAGACCTGAGCTGAAATCAAGACTGGGATCCTTAATCGACTGAACCACCCAGGCACCCCTATTTCTGCTTTCAAATTTTAAGTGGTTGAATTTTTTTCTAGTTAAACTTTAGAAACTAATATTTCACATTAGGACATTATGAATAAATATCACAGATGTTCAATTTGAATTTTGCAGTATTTTACTTTAATAGTTTTATAAATGATTAAGTTTTATAAATGTTGCATGAATATTCAAAAAGAATGTATATTATCTGTGTTGCAAACATCAGTATGTATCTTCGGCTCAGGTCATGATCTCACAGCTCGTGAGTTCAAGCCCCGCGTTGGGCTCTGTGCTGACAGCTTGGAGCCTGGAGCCTGCTTCAGATTCCGTGTCTCCCTCTCTCTCTGCCACATCCCCACTCATGCTCTGTCTCTCTCTGTCTTAAAAATAAATAAAACATTATTTTTTTTTTTAAAGAAAGACCTTTCTGAGCTGCAGGCTTCCTCAAGTTTTTAGGGAGGTGACTGGCATCAGCCAGCTTATTCCATGGGGTTTGGACGAGAGCTGGCCTGGGCTTTTTGAAAGGACAGTAACAAGGTGGCAAGCTTTACTAAGGCTTGGAAAGGATTTCATAATTCCATTTGGTATAATTTTTATGGATGAGACATGCATAAAATCCTCTTCTAAAATGATGAGATAGAGAAATGTCTCAGTGCTATGAGTTTCAGCTAACTTTAGTGCTTCTGTATGTTAAACATGTAAACAAGCAGATGTTTTAGTTGGAATATTTCAATATGCTGAAAGCCTCTTCCTTTTTAGTTTAGTGCTATTTTAAAAACTCAAGTTCTCTGGGACAACTGGTCAGATACAGGGAGAGAGAAATCTTAGCTATAAAAGAGTTGACAGGGTTGGAAAATTCCAATGCATCCTAATTGTTGTTAATGCTGAGGGCTTGGTGCCTGTAGCTCTATTCTAATAGTATTTTCTCAAAGATCCTTCTTAAGGAAATGCTAATAAGTGTTCTTACAAAACGATGATGAGAGAATTATTTTCCTTTTATAATTTATGTTTAATACCACATTAAAAAATAAAGATACTTTGTATTCTTTTATTATTGAAGAAATGCAATGTCTTTTTTTAAATTTTTTTTTAACATTTATTTATTTTTGAAACAGAGAGAGACAGAGCATGAAGGGGAAGGTAAGAGAGAGAGGGAGACACAGAATCTGAAGCAGGCTCCAGGTTCTGAGCCATCAGCCCAGAGCCCGACGCGGGGCTCGAACTCACGGACCGCGAGATCGTGACCTGAGCCGAAGTCGGACACTTAACGACTGAGCCACCCAGGTGCCCCAAAAATGCAATGTCTTTTATGTTTATCTTGAATACCTAGGTTACACAAATATAGATTTTGTGGCTAAAAGGATAATACATTAAAAAAAAAATCTTGAGTCTCTCAAACTGTGACTAAATGGAATAAGCAAAAATCAGATTTACTCAAATTGAAATTAAACAACTAGAGACTTTTTAAAAAAAAAATCATGTTGGAGGGGCGCCTGAGTGGCTCAGTCAGTGAAGCATCTGACTTGGGCTCAGGACATGGTCTCAGAGCTCATGGATTCAAGCCCTGTGTCAGGCTCTGTGCTGACAGCTCAAAGCCTAGAGCCTGCTTTGGATTCTGTGTCTCCTTGTCACTCTGTGCTCCTCCCCAACTTGTGCTCTTTCTCTCTCTCTCTCTCTCTCTCTCTCAAAAAATAAATAAAAGTTAAAAAACAAATTTTAAATCATTTGGGGGAAAAAAAAAAGATGGTGAGAATAGTGATAATCTTTCCAAGATGTATGTACTGATGATGTTTGAAAAAGCTTAATTCAAATCTATCAGCTTATTGTTAAGCACTTCATTTTTTTCCTCTTTACTTTAATGGATATATATAAAATATGATTTTCATATTCAGTAGTACTCACAAAATATGAAATAATTTGAATTCTCCATTTTCATCTGTTATAAGCTTGGAAAGAACACATTTGAAAACAATTTTTTAAATCAGTTATTGCAGCAATTCAGTTGTGAAATCATTTTTAATGTTGACTGTATTCAAAGTATTTATTATAGCTCATGGTTCTCTACTGGGTTTCTATCAGTACATTATAACATTAAAAGTATTTCTGTGGTCTGGAAAGTTGGAAGAATGTACCTAAAATGTTGGGAGGTGTTTATATACAGGAAAGAAAGAAAAAAAGTACACACCCACACCCACATTCACACACACACACACTTTGGGATCAGATATTCCTAGATTTAAGTTTAGTTATCCTAACTAGCTTTATGACCTTGGGTAAATGTATTAATTTATCCAAGGACCTTTATTCTTGCAAGGAACACAAAGATGCTGCAAGTGAGAACACGGCCATGGACTCTCAAGATTGGAAGGAACAACAAGATACCTTTCAATATTTGATGCTGGAATACGTTTAAATAACATCCATACTTGATGCAATGCTGCTTGAAGATAATTGATAGGCCAAGCATCTACCAAATTGAAAGACGTATAAAGAAGAGAATATTTATGTATCACAGAGTAAGATAGTTATTCAATGTATTATATTATTCAACTTTCACAAAAATGATGACATTTTTATTTTTATTTGTATTTTTATGCCTTTAGGCTCAAGAAAATTAGATGACCAAACCTAAATCATAAAAGCTAGAGGCTGAATATACAAATGGACAATAGCCAGGCCATGTATAAAAACAGAGCACTGATACACAACCTGCAGCAACTTGCCCAGGAAATCAATTTACTCTCTATAATAAACAGCCCAGAAAGCCAGCTTGCTATTACAATGGAGACTTGTAGGAAGACCGATTTCCATCTCTAGTAATAATTCAGTAAGCTAAACAATAACTCCTCTAATAATTGACTCCAAATGACCAGAGCTTCATTATTAATTGATAGTTTCCTTAAATTTCCCCACTTCCAACTTCCAACCAACCAGGGAAAGTCAAATATGCACCCCTCACCAATCACATATGATTTGCCACCTCGCTTCTGGTTGGCCCACCTACAGCTTCTGCAGGCTAATAGTCTACGATCTTAGCACATCTGAAGCCTTCCATTTTCTCCACTACAAAGCTGTCCCACCCTGCCTGCCTTTGAGTCTCTATCAGAATGCAAGTGACAGTGGCTGACTCCCTTGCTATAGCAAACTATCAGTAAATAGGTTTTGCTTTTCTTGTTTAGTCTATATTTATTTTCACAAAAGTTAATAAAAGGTAGGATTTAAGATTTTATTGCATGTGTACAAATAGGCTATAAGTACACGAACATGCATTGTGATGTAGTTATGATAGGCAAATGTCCATCAATAAAAGACAAAAAAAAAGACATTGGAAAACCTTACAATAATGAAAAATGAAGACACTACACCTATAGAGAGAAACACTGATAACTCTTTCTTTCAGGAAAAGGTACTTGTGGTTATTAGAAAGGGACATATGGGGGATTGCAGCACACCAGCATCTGGAATTTATTGACCTGGCTGGGTTTCATTAGACATTCTTGATTTTCAATCCAGACTTGTTGGCTAGAATATATTTCCTTCCCAATATAAAATTCACAATTATTTATTGAACTTGTAGTTTGGGTGCAAAAGGTATGGGACATTCCAACTTCTAGGAGATCCATTTTTGTTTTATTCTGAGAAAAAGTTCTTTTTTTGGGAGCACGAGCTCCCTTTAAAATCTACTCCTAAATTCCTGTCTCAAGCCAGATCTGTGCATTTCCCACAGTCAAACTTCTCTGCTCCACAGCTGCTGGGAAAGAATGACTGCTTAACAAACTTGTTCTGGGACTCAACTGAATTCCTGATGGAAATCTAGCCATGTATGCGACAGGGAAGGAGTGAGGGGTCTCTTTTTAGACTGTAACCAGGTTTCTCCTTCTTATTTAGGCTTCTTCTTAACTCATCCCATTAGGGATTAGAAAAATATCTCTGAAATTATGTAATAGAATTCCAAAACTTTGCTATATAATTTCCACCATAACGATTGATGGGGGGAAGGACAGATGACACCTGGTGGGGAGTTGGCGAAGGTTGAAAGTTCTTTCATTTGTTTAAACATTTTAACATGTCATATGACCTTTTTTAGCCTTTTTATTTTCCTTTAAAAATTTTTTTAACGTTTATTTTCGAGAGAGAGAGAGAAAAGAGAGAGACAGAATGAGAGAGGGGGAAGGGGCAGAGAGAGAGGCAGACACAGAATCCAAAGCAGAGCTGTCAGCACAGAGCCCGTCACGGGGCTCAAACTCACAAACCGCAAGATCATGACCTGAGCTGAAGTCAGATGCTTAACGGACTGAGCCACCCAAGCACCCTCCTTTCCTTTTTCCTTTTTATCTTGAAATCATTCTAGACTTGTAGGAAAGTTGCAAAACTAGTGTGAAGATTTCCCACATATCCCCACCAAGCATCTCCTGATGTTAACATCTTAGAAATATATGTATATATACTGACTAAGCATATATACGCCTCTATATTTACGTGTGTGTGTGTGTGTGTGTGTGTGTGTGTGTATGAACATCAAGAGTCCATACTGGTATCTCTGATCCTATTTCAACACCATAAGATTCATTCTAATCTAAAATGGTAAGGTTTTGATGGTAGAGGAACTCTTTCTTTAATAAAAACAAAAACATAAAGGTCCCAAAGCCTTAGCTCTGCTGAAGACTTGCACAGGTTTTGCATGGATTAAGTGGCAAGAGGAGAGTCATACCGTGAAAAGCGTTTCCAGTAGATGGGGAAGGGAAGGGAAGAGCTGAGGCTGATATACATAGAGATATAAGGCTGAGCTACCCAAAGAAACCCATATACAAATATTTGTTTCCTTTATTATTGAACACAGGACTGTAACATAAAGCTATATTCTAATGAGTACTTCATGCCTTATTAGGAATTCTGTCTCAGTAATGAAGAGATTCTCTCCTGCTCACCCATTTTTCTCATCCCCAAGTCTACATTTGCTGAATACTCAGAAATGCATGATCTCTTGCTTCCTGAAACTTGGAATCAGCTAGGTTAAGACCTATTTCCTCTCTCATGATCTTGGCAGCATCTGGGAAGTTCTCTGCCAAAATTCCAGGCAGCTATGTAAAATATGGTGCTTGGGAATGAACAGACATGTGAATGAAGTATGTGGGTGCTATTGTTTGGTGAAAATTTATAGGTTGCCCTTTTGAGTTTCAGACTTATAAGCAGCTTGAATAATAATGTACTTGGTATTAATGTAATTTTATTCAAAAATGTACATCTAACACTGCAAAATATTATTATGCTTTTGCATTGTATAAGTGTCTTCTATGACTTATGCAATTATTATGGTTAGAAATATTCACTGATTCTGGTGATTAACTTAATTATACCAGTTTCTTAACATGTGGGAAGGTTTGTCCCTTTCTGTTGACTCAACACTAATACTTTACAATCTGTTGAGTTTCCACTCTATTCTGAGCATAAAGCTAAATGCAACGTTCAATAACATATAGCACATACATGTCTTTTTCCTGAAGACATTCCTTCTACATCCAACAAATTCTGGCTTGTGCTCTGACAATGGAAAGATCTTAGAAGTCATCACTCTTGTCCTTACAACAACAACAACAAGCTGAACAAATTAAAAATCAATTATTTTTTTCTTGGACTCATCAGAAAAGCGAGATCACAGGGAAAACTACCACCTTGGAAAAACACATAAATTCAGAGAGACACAGTTGACTCACCTATCTGATTTGGAAGGTACGAAGCTAATAGGAACACTTAAATGATGATTTTAATGAAATGCTAGAGTCTGAGTGTAGACTATCATGAGAACGAGAAATTCCTAGGGGCTGCAGTCTTCAGTAAATTCCCACATTTTTGTAGGTTTTACTTCTAGGTACGCCACTGGGCTCTTAAATCGAAGATCCAAGAAAGATGCTCTGTCTCTGGCAGGGGAGGGGAAGTATAATCATTGTGAAGTATACAAGCATTCTCCAGTAACAAAGGCCTACTCTCAAGAATAAAGGACTACTAAAACTTTATTCTACTTGAGGGAGAACACTCCTCCCACTTCAGTCCCCTCTAGCCTTCCTGTAACACCTGAGGGGGTGGGGAGAGGAAGCTAAATCACTGAAGAAACTCTCCTGAAGGTCATGGCCAGAAACAAAGACCCATTAAAAGACTGAAATCTAATCACAGGATTATAGAATGATTTCCCTCCCCCATATTTTACCACCAATAAGCTCCAGCATAATAACAGTGGATTACAGCTAAAAGAGCTACAAGACATATGCTTTCTCTGAGGAAGAGTACTTAGGGAAGCTCAAAGTCAAGACAGGAGATAAAACAAAGACTGGACTGGAATCAGAAGCCTCTGGCACTTAAAACTGCAACAAGCATTAAAGAGTCCATTTCCTAGGCAGATTAACATAAATCCTTATACTAAAGTACTATTTACCTCATTTCCTGTTATGTGATTCATGATATCCAGCTTTAAGTAAAAAATTATAAGATATGCCAAAAGGCAAGAAAAGATACAGGCTAAAGAGGCAAAACAAGTATTAGAACCAGACTCCGACATAACACCGATGTTGGAAGTATCAAAGAATTTTAAAAAACGATGATTGGGGCACCTGGATGGCTCAGTTGGTTAAGCTTCCAACTTCAGCTCAGGCCATAATCTCACAGTGCATGATTTCGAGCGCCGCATTGGGCTCAGTGCTGACAATTCCGAGCCTGAAGCCTGCTTCAGATTCTGTGTCTCCCTCTCTCTCTGTCCCTCCCCTGCTTATACTCTGTATCTCTCTCTCTCTCTTTCTCTATCTCAAAAATAAATAAACATTAAAAAATAAAATAAAAAATAAAATAACTATGATTAATATGTTAGGACTTGAAATAGCAGACAACATGAGAAAAACAGATGGATAATGTAATCAGGAATATGAAAATTCTTTTTTAAATTTTTTTAATCTTTATTTATTTTTGAGAGAGAGAGAGAGAGAGAGAGAGAGAGAGCTCAAGCAGTGAGGGGCAGAGAGAGAGGGAGACACAGCATCCGAAGCAGGTTCCAGGCTCTGAGCGGTTAGCACAGAGCCTGATGCAGGGCTTGAACTCATGAACTGTAAGATCATGACCTGAGCTGAAGTTGGATGCTTAACCCATTGAGCCACCCAGCCGCCCAGGAATATGGAAATTCTAAAGAACCAAAAGTAAATGATAGAAGTAAAAAATGTTATAACAGAAATCAAAATGCCATTTATGGGGGGCGCCTGGGTGGCGCAGTCGGTTAAGCGTCTGACTTCAGCCAGGTCACGATCTCGCGGTCCGAGTTCGAGCCCCGCGTCGGGCTCTGGGCTGATGGCTCAGAGCCTGGAGCCTGTTTCCGATTCTGTGTCTCCCTCTCTCTCTGCCCCTCCCCCGTTCATGCTCTGTCTCTCTCTGTCCCAAAAATAAATAAACGTTGGAAAAAAAAATTAAAAAAAAAAAATGCCATTTATGGTCGTATCAGAGACTGGACAAGGTTGAGGAAAGAATCCGTGAGCTTGCAGATAGATTGATAGAATCTTCTCAAACTGCAAAGCAAAGAGAAAAACAAAATAATAAAACAACACCCACCCCAGAACATTCAAGAACTGCTGAGTAATTACAAAAGGTGAAACACG
Organism: Herpailurus yagouaroundi; assembly: GCF_014898765.1. Lineage (NCBI taxonomy): Eukaryota > Metazoa > Chordata > Mammalia > Carnivora > Felidae > Herpailurus > Herpailurus yagouaroundi. The sequence continues at coordinate 81,614,166 of NW_024412400.1, read as the reverse complement.
TGCATAATTTTAATAACAAGAGCTGTAAGAGAGAGGGCAAGTAGTTTAAATCTGAGGAAGAGTGTCAAGATCCACTTTGAGGGTGTGGAGGAAGCCAAAGAGACTTCATGAAACAGAAACAAAATATAAGAGATCGGAAATGGAATCAAGACACATAAGATTTCTCTATTTTTCAATCCATTCCAGAATCTGCATTTTTTTTTTTTTTTTTTTTTTTTTTTTTGCAGCCGGATGGCTGTAGGGTCCTGCTACAATAACAGTCAGAAGCTCTCATCATGCTTAAAGGTCAGCCTGGACAGGTTGAACCAAAGCTTTATAGCTTTGTTTGTGCAAACACCTGCCATCTACAGCATTTTGCTCTGCTGCCCCTTGGCTTTTCACTACCAAACCAACCTTCTCCAGAGACAGAATCATAACAGGGATGAGGAATAAAGGAAGCTACAACAACAAACATCTTGTCTGGCCCTTTCTCAAGTACCTTTGCTTTTCCTTTGCATGTCCAACACACTCCTTAGTTATACAGTCTAGAAGAAAGCATGAGTTTTTCAAATATTATTTTATACCACATGAAAAATTTCCTTATCCAGATCCCTAGCCTGGCTTTTAAGGCCCAGTAAGCTAAATGATTATCTATCAAAAATTAAAGGCTTTTTAATCAGCCTTGTTGACAGTGGCTTTTAGGAACACAAGACTGGCATTAAAGAAAGCAAGAAATGTAGAAGTAATTCATACGAAGGTGAGGAGGGTCTGAACTAAGACTGTAGTGACGTTGAGGAAGAGTAGACTGAGAGGGAGAGAGAGAGAGACCTTGGGAGCAGAATGAATGTTGGACAGAGACAGAAAAAGAAGCTTGTATTTGAGGACTTTGTAAACAAAATATATTCCTTAACAAAGACATGTTATTGGTTCTAGGAAACCAGACGTACAAAATGAGTGGAACAATGATAAAATAAGAGGGAGAATTGAGTCTCTACTTTAAAGAGTCAGAGAAAAGTTTGCAAGACATAAGGGCAGCAGGTCATGAAAAGCCACACAGGTTTGACATATTTGAACATGATGCTACAGACAACAAGGAGCCAATGATGATGCTTGAATGACATCAGGCAGCAATTTGAAGGATGAGTGGGAGGAGGAGAGGTTGGAAGTAGAGATAAAAAGCTTTTGCAGGTTCTCTGGCATGGAGGGAGCAGCACAAAACCATGTAGGGGAACCAGGGACATTGGAGAAGACTCCACAGTGATCAAAGGCACATGGTATATACCTCTGTACCTGTTTTTCATCTCTAAAGAGTAGTAATTCCACTGGCATATAGTTACTGTAAAGCTCAGAGCAGCAGTGCAGTAGAATGAATATGAGTATATGAGTAGAAACCAGACTTCGTGGGTTAAAACCCAACTCTGCTACTTACTGGCTGAATATCCTTGTGAAATTTGCTGACCCTCAATGTGCCTCAAGTTCCTCATTTGTAGAATGGAACTTAAAACAATACCTTCTCCATAGGCTTGTATAAAGAATTATGGAATACATATACACAAAGAACTCTATTGAGTGCATAGTAAAATGTTATGTGTTGGCTATAATTATGTATATATAGAGAGAGTACCTGATGAAATGCTCAATAAATAACATGCCTCATTTTAAAAATACAGTAGTTGGGAAAAAAAAGTATAATAGATGAGGATTTAAAGGCCACTAGTTCAATTCCATCTGAGACTCTGCATCTGAGACTCCCCTTACAGCATCCTTGCCCCACACTTGTCTAGCTTCTGCTTGAACAATTCCGATAGCAAGGAGGTCAGAAAGACATTTCATGGAATGTGTCAAAACTCCAGGGTAAGATTTGCTCTCTGTCTCAACCACTCTCTGGCTTCTGGCTAATAACCCTGACTCATTGCCCAGTTACTCTCATTAGGGATCATAAAACAAGGGAGACCACAAAAGGACCCTGCCCTTCCAGCAATAGTTGCAGCCCTATTTTCTTTAGTCTGTGCTTCATTAGAGGCTGAAAGGATCTTTTCTTTCCTTTTCTCTGTGGTGGCCTCTTGGACATTGAGTTTGATCTTTTGCCTTCTATCATAATCCTATGAAAAAGTATAAACTTCCATATCCTTGTCTAATTAAGCAATCTCCTGCTGTACTAATTGGGGATGAATAGGTAAACATCCTAGAACTTGATAACTGAAATAATTCGACAAATACTTACTGAGCACTGAGTTAGAAGATGAGACTAGAATTAAATCAAGTGTCAATCTTTTCTTCTTGGACCTCAACTCTTGTTGGGGACTCCTATGAAGAAATAATATGTCAGGTAGAGTTTTAAATCAATTTGGTAATAACAGGCTCTAGACTTTCCCTTCTGAGACTCTTGATGTTCATGTCTCTTGGTTTAGTCCAACCATAGCCACTCAAATTCTGAAATGGGTAAAAATAATAAGATTTGTCTGAGAATTTGAATATTGGCAAGAATATCCATTGTGGTTTTTAGCTCGGAGCATTAGGAATACAATTATAAAAATGATAGAAAATGCAATGACATTAGAAAACTTGTGGGTTTCATTTGGAGAAACATTCACCATGAATTTGAAAGCTGTACTGAATACCTAAAAACATTTCTTCTACCATTTTATTTAACTCATGAGAAAGTTGAAACCAAAACCAACGGAGAGACTCACCCAAATTTGTGTGAGGTAATGAGAGGTAATGAGTCGATGATGGGGCATCTGTGAAAAGACGTGTTGCAAACATTTGGAAATCTGCAACTAGAGTACAAGTCAGGGCCAGAGATAGAGATTGTGAAGGAGTCTCTTGAGCACTGATGTAGCTAAAGTTCTGCCAGTGAATTAAATCTTTACAAGGTAATTGTTTAGAGAGAGAAGATGAAGGTCAAAGGCTGAGTTTTGTGGTAAATAATCACGGGTTGGTGAAGGAAGGAAGGAAGGAAATTTGCAAACAAATTTGCCTGTAAAGTAGAAGAAGACTGGAAGAGAATGCTGCCATAGAACATCATAAATATCATAGTTCTGGGTTTCAGAAAGAAATGAATAGTCGACAATCCAATTGTCTAGATAGGTCGAGGAAATTCCTGACTGAGAATTGACCAAATGAGGTCCCTAAAAACATTTGGAAGTCATCTTAAAAGAGCAGTGCCTGCAGATGCCAGAATTCAAGGTGCTAAATTGGGAACTGAGGCTTGCCTTTTGTATTAGCAAGTGTTATCACTTATCTTTTTGGGTAGGGTTACTGGGAAGACCGGAGCAGTGTCCTTGACCTTCTGCCAGCACAGAATGACTCCTCTTTACCTCACAGGGAGACCTTCAGATTTTATAGACCTTGATGCTGTCTCTGCTATCAGATTGCATGGCCCTTTATTGTAAAAGATCCCTGATTTTTGTACCTAAATTTAATGTGTATTTTTGTTCTGGAGGTTTCCACTGAACCCCATATGTTCTACCACCAACTGGTGGTATTTTCTGGACCTGGGATACTTCTTAATCTATGCTATTGTGCCCAATTAGCCTTATGCTGGGCTCTGTGTGTTAGGCCCAATGCCACTGTATTAATCAGGTATATCCCTGACTCGTGGGGGAATCACAACAAGTACCCAATGAGTTTGTACAGATGAATATAAAGTATTGAGGGAACACAGAAGGTGGAGATAAATTGCCTGAAGGTTTGTCAATAGAAATTACATTTTCTTCAGAGAAGCTCCCAGTCCTGGGCCCCTTACCCCCTCCTCCCTCCCCATTCCTATCTACATTAAGCTGCAGTAGTTCCTGGGTAGCAAGGGTTCCTATACAGGTGGAAAGGCGTCATTTTAGGAGTATGTTCCTGATTTTCCTGACTTGCCAGTTAAAGTACCATCTGACTCATGGTGCCACAGGTATCTATTGCTCAACAAGCCAGGTGTGATAGCTCTGAGAGATCCAAGTCCCACAGCCATAATAAAGGCTAGAATTTTCATTTAGTAAACAACGTGGTCTGTAATTTTGGTTTTGTTTTCTCACTCGATTGAGCTGTTGCCTAAAACTACAGCCTTTAAAAAATACATATTTCACTATAAATTTATTTCTAGAAAGTCTGCCAGCTTAACTACAAAATTTGGAATAAATTTTCCTTCGGTATTTTCTTAAATGTCTAATTAGATGCGGTGTTTCTTAGAATCTTGTGATATTGCACTCGACTTTAAAATGAGCTAATCTGGGCCTCCTATCTGATTCTTGAATCAGCTCTTCTTCATTTCTACCATGTGGACATCTGGTCTTCCAGTCAACAGTGGGTGGCATGTGGCTAGACTTATGATCAGTCCTTAATACTGGGCTCTCTTTATGAAATGGTCCATTATTTATTCTGTGTGTTATGTTTTCTGGATTTTAGAGCAGACACCTCATCATAACTATCCTATTATCTTAATGTTGCATAATTTTTAAATTGCTTTCATTTACATGTCCTCATATGATTCTTACATTACTGTGAAGAAGACAGAACTGGTATTATCACCATGTCCCCAGGAGAACAGCCACCCAGTTCCCCAGTTCTACGTTATGTTTACTACCTCATACTATGATGACTGTCAAAATCTTTTTCAACATACCCCCCAGATGACTGTGTAAAGGACATTTGTCAGCACTCAGCTTCTATTACAGATCCCTCAGGGACAAATGTATCATGTCTTTATGTTCAAATTAACTTGATATTCTTTAATGTGGTTGTATAGAGTTGACCAGGGCGGGAAGAACTGGGCACCTGAGTGGCCCAGTCAATTAAGTGTCTGACTTTTGATCTCAGCTCAGGTCGTGATGATCTCATGATTCCTGAGTTCAAGCCCTGCACTGGACTCTGCACTGACAGTGTGGAGCCTGTTTGGGATTCTCGCTTTCTGGACCTCCCCCACTTGTGCTTGTGCTTTCTCTCTCTCAAAAATAAATAAATAAACATTAAAAATAAATAAATTATAAACTCAAGCTATTGTACTTTGCCATCTTAGTAAAAAAAATAACACTATGAATTTTCTTTTTTTTTTTAAACTTTATTTATTTTGAGAGACAGAGAGAGCAAGCATGAGTGGATGAGGGGCAGAGAGAGAAGGAGAGAGAGAGAGAGAGAGAGAGAGAGAGAGAGAGGATCCTAAGTCCCATCAAGGGACTTGAACCCATGAACCAGGAGATCATGACCTGAGCTGAGGTCAGATGCTTAACTAACTGAGCTATCCAGGCACCCCAACACTATTAGTTTTCCACTCGGGGATAAATTTGTTATCCTTCAAGGAGTCAAAACTTTTAAAAAGTGGCCAGAGTTTAGGCCAGGAGTCATATCAAATAATAGCCACTGTTGATTTCGTGCCTACTATGTGGCAGTCACTGAGCCAAGTTCTCTGCACACATCACCTCCCTTCAAGGTGAGTTAATGACCACTCTCAGTTAAGTGTTATTATTTCTATTCTATCATTGAGAAAACTAAAACTTTGACAGTTTGAACAACTCCCAATGATGTGTAGAAACTTCAGGCTCTGGGATTTTTTTTTTTTAGATGCTAAATTGCTTTTATTTTTTTTTTCAATATATGAAGTTTATTGTCAAATTCATTTCCATACAACACCCAGTGCTCATCCCAAAAGGTGCCCTCCTCAATACCCATCACCCACCCTCCCCTCCCTCCCCCCCCCCCCCAAATAACCCAGTGAAGAAATGGGCAGAAAACATGAATAGACACTTCTCTAAAGAAGACATCCGGATGTCCAACAGGCACATGAAAAGATGCTCAACGTCGCTCCTCATCAGGGAAATACAAATCAAAACCACACTCAGATATCACCTCACGCCAGTCAGAGTGGCCAAAAGGAACAAATCAGGAGACTATAGATGCTGGAGAGGATGTGGAGAAACGGCAACCCTCTTGGACTGTTGGTGGGACGGCAAATTGGTGCAGCCACTCTTGAAAACAGGCTCTGGGATTTAAATCTACACTTTTCTTACTTGAAATCCTAAGCTCTTAGATGCTGTGTTGGTATTTCTTTAAGTGTGCTGTCCAGACCACGTGCATGAGACTACCTGAGATACCTGTCCATAAATCAATTTCGTGGGCCTTTTCCCAAAGCTACTGAATGGGAATTCCCGGAGATATGGCCCAGGCATCCAAATTTGGAACAAGTTTTCATTTGGAACACTAAGGTTTGAAAACAATTACATTCTGCAATCTTCTTTCTCAAACACTTTTATAAAGGTGAAGGAAGGGTGTGGAGAAGCTTTGGCTTCAGCGTACATGTGGGTGCTGCCACATAGTTATGATTGTGATCAGTGTTTACTTCATTTATAGCCATCAAAGGGTTTGTCGTTGGCTATTTTGATACTGCACAGGATGGCATGAATAAAGTATTTGGAATTGGAAACTGGAGAGTTTTTGCTATTTTCCATCCCTTATGTTTAGAGACAGTGAGGATCCATGAAGACTTAAAATCTCAGAACTTTCTGTTTTGTAGGAAGGCTGTACAAATGTTTAAATAGCAACTCTTCTTCCTGTTCCAAAGTCTCTACAAGTATGTTGTTACCGTCCTCCTGGGCTATTCCTGCCATAGTGCTTTCTCTAAAATATGAAGAAAAGAATGAATAAACCTCACTGAACCAATGAGGAGTGTTTACTGAAAAGAGAGATGCCAGGAAGAAAAATCATCATTTGGATTTGTCAGGAAGGTACTGTAATATACAGACCACAACTCCTCAAAAACTTTTATGAAATGCACAAAAGGAGATGTCTATGGAGTGAGACATAAGAGGGCATAGTGTCTTCGGGGGTTTAGAAATGAGTCCAATAACATATGTGAGGAACCTTCATATTTAAATTATCAGTGTGAGTTTTCACATTAATAGTGCTCCTTCCTGCCTGACTCTTGGGTGTGGGTCTTGCTTCTCTAGCAAGCCCATCTGCATATGTCTTTGTGACTACCCCAAGCCCTAGTGCAGTGAAATACACCAATGTGGTTGTTTTGTTAATGCTGATTATGAAGACCCAATTGTAATTTGAGTAAAGTACCCTGTAAATTAAATTAAAGTGGAGAATCTTGATTTTCAAAAGTTGAAGCAAAAGGGAGATATTACTCTTCTGTATCTATCATCTATCTGTCATCTATCTATCTATCTATCTATCATCTCTCTATCCATCTACCCATCCATACATCTGTGTAATTAGCCAGTGAGGATGGCTTCCTTGTGCAGCCTCATTTTTTTTAAATGTTTATCTATTTTTGAGAGAGAGAGAGAGAGACAGAGTGTGAGTGGGGGAGGGTCAGAGAAAGAAGGACAGAATCCAAAGCAGGCTCCAGGCTCCAAGCTGTCAGCACAGAGCCCAATGCAGGGCTCAAAACTCATGAGCTGTGAGACCATGACCTGAGCCAAAGTAGGACGCTTAACTGACTGAGCCACCCAGGTGTCCGTGTAGCCTCATTTTTACTGATGAGAAAACATGGCTGTGAGAAGTAAAGGTAACTGCACAAAGTGATAGAGCTAATGCCAGAGTCAAAACAGTAATTTAAGTCACTCCAAACTGAGGGCATTTTTGTCTTCAAGAAAGTTCCATGGGAAAACAGAATTCTTCAAAGAGAGATGGAAAGTATACATTACCATTGTTATTGCTGTACACTATTGATATTATTAAGCCTCATGTTGACCTAGCTTCACTCCTTCTCAACTGCTGATGCCTGTGCCAGGGACTTCACGATCATAAACTGCAAAAGATTTCCTGCTTCTGAATGTTTTGAGATTAAAAGTGCCAAACCTGCTTGTGGGGCTAGGTATTGTTTTCATTTCTTTTCTGTGTGGGTGGTCTACTGTGATTTTCAAGACCACCTCTATCGCGGAGCTGGAACATTAGCTGATGGTTGATGGTGCTCTAGGGAATTAAGAACTGTTGTTTTCTCTTCTAAAACAACAGCTGAGCTAGCCAAGCCCAGGTCAGCATGCACACACACACACACACACAGGCACACACATACACACACAAGACATAAACACACACACCTGCATAAAGAGATTAGCCTCCAGCTTCAACTCCACCCACCCAATCCCTTCATCAAAAGGAGCTCCCCTTGACATTCCAAAGCTCCCAATCCCATCCGCAGACATCTAGAAATGTATGCACTGATATCAAGACACCAGGGACAGGTTTACAAAAGGAACCCCTAATCCAGTGACCCAGTTTTCTCAAACAGCAGCCTGAGGAGCAGGAGACTTACATTTGTCAGTGTAGTTAGTTCAGTCACCTTGAAAATGCACCTACCCCAGAATCAACTTCTGCCTTTCTGTCCTGGGACTCCTTGCTTGCATTGAGCACACAAAAAAATTGCTCCACTCCTAATGATATGCTTCTGTCTAGCTATTTGACATGTGTCAGGTGGATTCAGCAAACCAGAAGCAGGCCCGCAATCTGCCCAACCACTGCACTCTAATTTTCGTGTTTCAATTTGTTGTGTGTGCAGCTCTTTGGAGAGAAGTTCTACCCATGAGTACCCACAGAATTTTTAAAGTGTGTCACTTTAAAGCAATCCTCTTGGTCAATAACACTGTGCAGGTGCCAGAGGGAATGCCAGGTTGCTGTGGGAGTTAGCCATATTTCAACATTCTAAGAGAGGCATAGCTAACCAAAGACTGGTGGAAGATACCTCTGACATGTTGGTTTTAGACAAACTTGAACTGAAAAAATGCAGTTGTATTTTCCCTTCCTTTGTTTGCCCCAGTGAACTTTTGTTCCATTAGCACTGTTCTTTCTTCAGAATCTGGCATCTGCTGTTCAAACCACCCCCTCATGCTCAGACATGTTTATGAACTTTTCTCAGAAAGTTCTGACGTTACCTCTCTGGGAAGTTTTGTCAGAAGCGTTTCCATGAGCCAAATTTTAATGAATTCTCAACAACTCTTCTAGCTGCCCAGGGCCTCCCTCAGATGCTGCAGTGATCGGGGTCAAGGTGGTCAATCTCCACCTTTTAAAAAGAAAAATGGAGGAACAATAATGATCTTGAAAAATTAGTCTCGGGCTCATTCCTAGGATACTCTCCCATGAAAGGTGCAGCTTGGGACATATAACCTCAACCTAGGATTCAGAAATTCTCCTAGAAATGAGGAGTAGAGGTGAGTAGCCTTAAAAGGTCATAATAGAGGCTAAGGGGAAAGGTAAGGATAGAAAAGATTATAGCAAAGAGGAACAGAAGGGTGTGTTTGGAAGAAAAATTAGCAATGTGAGTAGCATTGTACAAAAGGAAGAAAACTTATGCCTGTTAAATAGGTATTATGGCTTAGGTCCTTGGGAAAGCACTTTAAATGTAGCATCTCATCTAACTCTTGTAAGGAAGATTGAGTTGTTTTTGAACCTCCCAAATTCACATGTTGAGGTCCTAACCCCAGTAGTTCAGAATGGAATCTTACTTGGAAATAGGGTTGTTGAAGACATGATTAGTTATGATGAGGTCCTTTGAGTGGACCCTAATCCAATACGACTGGTGTTCTTATAAAAAGGAGAAATTTGGTACCAGACACTCTTAGAGGGAAGACAATGTGAGGTGACACAGGGGGAGGACAGCCATCTTTAAGCTAAGGAGAGAGACTTGGAACAGAGCCTCTCTCACAGCCCTTGGAAGGAACCAGCCCTCCTGACACCTTGATTTTTGACCTCGTGCCTCCAGAACTGTGAGGTAGTAAATCTCTGTTGTTAAAGCCACTATTTGTGGTACTTTGCTATTGCAGTCCTAGCAAACTAATACAGAAGGTGTAGAGGACAAGGGCAGAACACCCCAAGTTGAGCTACTGTGGCATGAAGATCATTTTAAGTTAAAAGCAATCAAAACCCAGCAGATTCATGGGGTTCTTAGGTGGCTCAGTCGATTAAGTGTCCAACGTCAGCTCAGGTCATGATCTCACAGCCTGTGAGTTTGAGCCCCGCGTCAGGCTCTGGGCTGACAGCTCAGAGCCTAGAGTCTGCTTCATATTCTGTGTCTCCTTCTCTCTCTGCACCCCTGCCTCAAAAATGAATAAACGTTAAAAAATAAAAATAAAAATAAAAATAAAAATAAAAATAAAAACAGCAGATTCAGGAAACGCTCTTAACAGCCCCCACAACTGTCTAAAAAGAACTTAGAGAGAGGACCTGTCATTTTTCTTGACTGTCTTTGAAATTCCATGTCTATATGGATTGATTCCCTGTATGTACAAAATTAAATTTGATTTTCTCCCGTTAATCTGTCTCCTGTCAATTTGATTCTTAGCCCAACTAGAAGATCTGGAAGTGCAGAGATAATTCTTCCTCTTTTCCTCCCTGTTATCATTTCACACAAGAGGAAACTAAGGCTTGAAGAGGTTCTTCAGGTTTATTTATAACAAGTGAGTTGAAGCTTGAATACAGCTCTTCCTGAAGCCAAAGTCCGGTGCTTTTTCCTGGTACCCAATTAGAGCTTGTTGCTGTAATAAAATATGGCCTCCTTTGAAAAGAACATGATTACTCTGTGGTTTTGAAACATTTTGTCTAGAGATGCCTTTGTTCACAATGTAGTGAAGAAGTTCTGTGCACTAAAATTGCAGTGGATGATGATGTCACCCTCCTGTGACTGTCTCAAGTGATCTCAAGGAGAAGTAAAAAAAGGGAAGAACTGGAAAACCAGTTAGACAGAGGCACAAACAATATTTTTAAACAATCAGAAGTGATAGAAACATAATGTGTTCAGCTGACCTAAGGGTCTTTCTTGTGTCTATATGGAACAATGATTACAACCATAATAAATGAGATCATGTGATGTGCAAGTATTTACACCTTTCCCTTTTCATACATATAATCCCCTGTAGCTAACAAGCTTCAGAGCAGTTCTTTACAGCAATCTGAAAGACCGTCTCCCAGGCTATCATCCTCAGTAAGACAACAAATAAGGTGTTTACTAACCTAATTTGGGGTTGGCTTTCTCTGAGTAGACAGTTCACCATGTAAAGAAAATAATGGCAAAGATGCTTCAGTTGGAGTGGGGATGGTGTCTATGACTGACCTATTTATCCCTCTCCCCATCACCACACTCTGATGGTCCCTAAGAGACCTATTGAAACCCACTGTAGGAGAACATGGCTTGAAAACCACTGTATACAAAGGGAAACCAGATGGACACTAATCATAATATCATCAGTCATACTACAAGGGAGCAAGAAATGGTCATTATTAAATGACATGAAATGTATCTTATAAAAGCAGACATTATACCCGTTCCTCCATAGTGCATAAAAGATGTAAAGTAAATGTGCCACTTACCAGCCATGTGATACAGGACAAGTTCTTTCCTCTCTGACTCTGTTTCCCTACTTGTAAGGTCTAAGTCATTGTGTATGACCTGTGCACCTCACAGGCTCAGAGAAATGACCAATGATGTGAAAAGAACTTTGCAAATCATGGAGCAAAGTGCCCCAACATAATGTGGATCATTCTTTTGCTGAATTCGCTAAGCATAAAAAAAAATTATGTAAAGGAAATACTCAGTTAAACATGCAGAGGAATCAGTGAGGGATGTGGAGGTGAAGGCTCCTGATTCCCAAGCCAAAGTAGTACAAGTTAGGCTGAACACCAATGTCTGGGAGAGTCAGCACACCGTGAAATTATGAAGTGTGATCATTAACTGGACCATTCTGCACAGGCCTTCATCTCTGCGTTCAGCATTCTCTTTGAAGTCCATGACCTTCTATGTGTCACTGAACTGCTGAATGACTACTCTGAACTGAATCGAGCATCCCAGTCCACCCTGCTGATGCAATCAGACAAGGTTCACCCTGCACAGCCAGAGTCCCTGGTCTGCATTCAGTCTAGCAATTCAAGTGAAGAACTACAGGGCTATTAAAATGTGTAAGACCTGCAGTCAAGCATAAGCCATGGACTACAGGAATAAGAACGACTAACCTATGGTTCATTTTTGTTCTTCTAGTCCTGTTGGAAACTCTTGGAGACTCATTTATTTTTAATGAGGAATGCAACCAATACTTAGCCAAAAACAATGAAAGGGCACCATTTCACTCTACACCTAGTTTTCAAAAATTCCAGAATTTAAGAGGAAAGGGACGTAGACATCACTTAGCCCAACTCTCATTTTATAGGTGGCCAAACTAAGATCCCAAAAGAGATATTGACTTTTCAAAGTCCACTTAGTAGGTAAGCAGGAGAGCAAGTTTTAGAACTCAGATCAATATCTCCCAGCCTCATGTTTTATTTATGGACTACCAAAGGAATTGGCATATTAGCATTAAAGGGGAAGCCAGGGAGGTTGAGTAGGTGAGATCTCATTCATACAACGTGCTTGGAGCCTCAACATCAACAACAAAGACACATAAATTGCCTAATTACATAGCTCTGTGCTGGGCATAGAAATTGTAGGTTGGGGGTGCCTGGGTGGCTCAGTCGGTTGAGCCTCCAACTCTTGATTTTTGTTTAGGTTGTGATCTCATGGTTCGTGAGTTCAAGACCTGCCTGGGACTCCAAGCTGACAGTGTGGAACCTGCTTGACTCTCTCTCTGCCTCTCTCTCTCTTAAAATAAAGATGGGCATGTATCCCTCCCCTACATGCACGCTTGTGCTCTCTCCCTTTCTTAAAATAAATTAATTAAAAAAAAAGAAATTATAGGTTGTGTTAGCCAAGTGTATTTGTGGAAACATTTTGAATATATATTTCAGTAGATGCATACATTAATAAGTTTAAAATAAAATATTAAACAACTCATTAGTGGTGCATCTATTTTCATAAACTGCCACCTCATGACTTAGTTTGTAACTAAGATTTGATAAATCACATGAGAACAGACTCTAAGATATCATAGGCATTCTAAATGAATTATATAGAACTGCAATACCTTACTGGAATTAATAACAGCTTCTTGATGTATGTATGCATCGTATGTATTGATGCATGTGTGTATGTACATACTGATGTATGTAGGCATGTATACGTATCCATGAGTCTACAGAATACATCTCTATAGCACTTTAGGAAAATCTTTACAAAATAAAGTTTCATCTCTTCACATTTTATTCTGAGACACTGAGAAGTGATGTGACTCATCCAGTTCTCACACTGGTTTGCTGCATAACTATGGGCAGATTCCTGAACTAATCTGTGCCTTAATTTCCTCCTGTATAAAATGGGGACAATAGTTCTACCTGTCTCATAGGATTGTTGTACTACGTGAAATAATGTATGTAAAGCACTCCTGAAGGATGAACTCCTTTTATAACTACATGTTACGTTGACACAGAGAAGTTATGAAGCTAAAACAAGAATCTGTGGTTTCTGACTCCTGTTTCTCTGCCCTTTCATTCTTCTGCTTTCCCTTTTACTCCTTGTCCCACCGAAATGTCTAGCATTCTCAGTAGTTTATGCATACATCTTCCCTGAAAGAATTTTTTCTCCTCAATTTGGGAAATGAATTCCTCCCCATTTCTGTTTTATTTTAACTTTGACTTTATTATAGAAGTAATTTAAACTTTTAAAATACCTAAGTCATTAAATTGAGAACTTACCAATATGAGTTGATAAGTGTCAATTTACCAATATGAATTGATAATCTGAACTCTTAGTTTTTACTTTTTTAAGTTTATTTCAAGAGAGAGGGAGAGCATCATGCATGAGTGTAGGCAAGGGACAGAGAGAGAGGGAGAGAGAGAATCCCAAGAAGGCTCCTCGCTGTCAGTGCAGAGCCTGACACAGGCTCAATCACACAAACTGTGAGGCCATGACCTAAGCCAAAATCAAGAGTTGGGCACGTAACTGACTGAGCCACCCAGGTGCCCCAGAACTCTTGTTTTTCCAAGGAAAAAATACTTCACAGTTTTAGAGTTCATTATCGGTGTAGGATGCCTTCATCTCCATTATTTAATGTGATTTTTAGAAGAACTCTGTGAGCTCGTCACAGCATACATTTTATGGTTGACGACCTGAGGCCCAGAAAAGTTAAATAACCACAAGGTATCAAACAGTCATAAGTGGCAGAGTGAAGACTAGAATCTAGTTCAAGTGCCATGATTTCCAATTCCTATAAAGTCTGAACAGGAGCACTAGAACAAGGAAGAGTAAAGTCTGTGGAAAAGTAGAGAGCTCCAAACATGGAAATGTTGGCTCAGTATTCCCTAGACTTCCTATTTTTAAAGAGAAGCCAGAAGCATTTTTTATGTGAGATCCAAGTTTTAAAACGTTCTGAATTCCAAGTAAAACATATCCTTGGGCCACCTGTATGCAATTTTTGATCTAGACTGATAAATTCTTGGCCACATATGCCTCTTTCTACTGCCGAGACTGAATTTATTTCAGAAGAGACTCTGCTTATCAAAATGTTTCTTTTTCTCTCGGGCTACGATAAGCCAAGTCAACTTTTTCTAAACTCAAAACCTAGACTCGGATTCTAACGACCAACTCAAACTTGACATAGCACTCCCCAGTCGTCTAAATCATACTATCACCCATCTGGTTTCTCAGGGACCCCAAGAGTCAACCTTGATTTCTGTCCTACTCTCGCATCCCACATGCAACATATAAGAACGTTCTGGTATCTGTCCCTGAAATTAAACCCTAGTCCAACTATGCGGCACTTTTGCTCCCAAGCTTCCATTCTCTGCACGGCAGTGTGACCATTTAAAAATAAAAGGCAGATTATGTCACACTGTTGACTACAACATCTTTGAGGCTTCCCATTGCGAGCAGAAAAAAAGTCCCACACGGCCCTAAATGATCAGGTCTGCTCTAGCTCTCCTGCCTCTTTTCTCTTTTGTGGTTGCTTGGCAAGAGCCACATTGACCTTCTTTTCGTCTCTCAAACACACCACACTCATTGCTGAGAGCTTTGCAATTTCTATTTCTTCTTCCTGAGATAAACTCCTGCCCCAGCTTACTGAGTGACGCCATGGCATGAAAGTACAGGCTCTGGTCATGGGCTTCCTCGTTTAAATTTCAGGTCTGTCACATCAGGCAAGTGGTTTCATGTCTCTGTGCTTCAGTAGGCTCACCTTTAATATGGAGATAATAAGTAATAGTCCCTCCTTCTTAAAGGTTGCCATTAAGCTTAAATTAGTTAAAAGTAGAGAGCTCACAGTCTTTGCACACAGTAGGTAGTTTATCTTCAGACATTATCTGTGTATCACTCACTGACTTCCTCTTATTCAGGTCTCAATTTTTTAAATTTAAAAAAAATTTTAAGTTTAAATTTTAAAATTTTAAAATAGCGCCTCCTCAAAGAAGCCCTCGCTGCCTCCTAAAAGACCTCCCTCCTCAGTCTCTTACATATCACTCTATTTTTCTAACAACACTTCTCAGTAGCTGACATTTTCTTATTTACTTATCTACATGTTTATAGAACATATCCCCCCATTTGAATGTACAAATGTTGCAAGAAGACGGATTTGGTTTTTTTTAAGGTTTTATTTTTAAGTACTCTCTATACCCAATGTGGGACTCAAACTCTGAATCCTGAGATTAAGAGTCACATCAAGAGACTGAGTCAGCCAGGTGTCTAGGGATTCCATTTTGATAAGCACCTGAAAGGCTGAATTCAAAATGCCCCCAGACTAACAAGAGTGCCTGACACATGGTGGGTGCCCCACAAATATTTGTTGTGTGTGTCCCCCCCCAACAGCACTGACATACACACAGGGGTGCTTAGCAAGGATGTGCTCAAATGACTGAAATCCTTTTTAGCATGGTTTCCCACTTGAGGACTTTAGAACAGCCTGTTCTTTTGTTGTTGTCATTTTAATGTTTATTTTTGAGCGACAGAGTGCAAGTGGGAGAGGGGCAGAGAGAGAGGGAGACACAGAATCTGAAGGAGGCTCCAGGCTCTGAGCTGTCAGCACAGAGCCCAATGCAGGGCTTAAACTCATGAACTGTGAGATCATAACCTGAGCCTAAGCTGGGTGCTTAACTGACTGAGCCACCCAGGCGTCCCAAGAACAGCCTCTTCCTGATTCCCTAATAAAGCACCATCATCCCATTAGAATCATGTTCTTCTTTCAATAGTCGTCTAGAACAAAACAAAATGCTAATCTTATTCACACTTTACACAGGATTGCACTTTAGACAGGATTCTCAGCTACAAATAATTCCATATAAGAAATTTGTTCTTAGGCTTTCCCATCATAGGTATAGGACTCCAGTTTTCCATACACTTCAAAGAGAAATGCTAAACTATTCATATTAAAATGTTAATAGAAAATCTTTGTCAAATAAAACCTCTCCATCCACAATTGCTATTACCCAGAGATGTTCTAAGTTGTATTTGAGGGCAGTATCTTGCTTTTAAAGGGTCCAGTTACTGTATCTGATTCTAATAAAATTGTGTAGGAGGACATTCAGCACAGGACTGCAGCAGGAAAGACATTGGTCTAACCCCCTCATTTAGAGTAGGAGCAAATGAGGCAGAGAGGGCACTTCTCAAAGTCAAGAGCAGATTCAGGTGGTTTTGCTCCCATTCCAGAAGTTTCTCCACTATGTAACTGACTTTATATATTCTCTTATTTTCTTCATTTTTGCCACCCCATTTTTTGCTAAAAAAATTTCAAACAAATGAAAAAAAAAAAAGGAAAGTACAGTATAATGGATACTTTTATGTCCATATAATCTAGACTGGACACTTGTTAACATTTTGCTACATTTACATCATGAATTTTTTGACTTTAGTTTAAAGTAAATCATTCCTAGCACAGCATTTTTGTCTCTGTGATACATTTATAAAAACGAAAAAGTGTATTCCCTTATGTAACCACAATATTATTGTCATACCTAACAAAATTTAGAATAATTCCTTAACATCATCTAATACCCAAATCATATTCCAATTCTTCCAACGGCTGCAATAATTTCATTTATAGCTGGTTTGTCTAACTGGGATCCAATCAAGACATTGCCTCTTGAGAGTTGTTTCTTAACTCTCTTTTAGTTTAAAATATTCCCTCTTTTAATGTCATAATATATTATTTCTGTTTACTTATTATTTTAATTTTCAAAATATTGACCTGTTGAAAATACAGGCAAATTATTCTCTAAAAGTCCAGCCTGTATGTTGATGCAAATCCTTCATTATTGGTGTTTGATTTTCTTCCTCTGTCCTCCATATTTCTTATGAATTGAAAGTAAGAGCTAAAGATTTGATTACATTAACATTAAAGTGCCTCTATTTTTGAAGATATCAATTTTCCGCCATTTCTCTATTATAAGTAATTGAACAAACCCTTGAAATTGACTTACAAAGAGTAACAGAAAAGGCTAGCAGGTGGTGTGGGAAGAAGGAAGAATATCCCAATTACATCACTGCATTCCAGGATCTGGTATTTAGCTATGGTCCTCAGAACTTGAAAGGATTTAAAGAGACACACAAAGGGAATGAAATACAAACCAGAATGTTACCTTTATTATTTGTAATGAGATATGTAAGCATTAAACCTACTAGAATATTACAATTGGTAAGAGTGGTACATTTCCCCCTATAGGCAGTGGTTTTGGGGACTACTTACATATTAGAATTATCTAGTACTCTTAAAAAAAAAAATACTACTCCATAGATTCTGATTTAATTGGACTTGGGTGAAACTGGGCACTGATACTTTTTAAAACCTCCCAAGGTGGTTCAAAAATGCTACTAGGGTTGGGAAACACTGCTGTAGGTAAGTCCAAACCAGAAGCCAAATTGTTATCAGAAAGTTGTTTTGGAAACATAAAATTAGAATTTGGGATGTTAATGATATGAATAAAGAGAGTTGGAAGTGACAATACCAGGGGCACCTGGGTGGCTCAGTGGGTTAAGCATCCCAATTCCTCTGGGGTCATGATCTCATGGCTTGTGAGTTTGAGCCCCACATTGGGCTCTGTGCTGACAGCTCAGAGCCTGGAGTCTTCTTTGGTTTCTGTGTCTCCCTCTTTCTCTCTCTGCCCCTTCCCCCTTCAAAAATAAATAAACATTAAAAAAAAAAAACAAAAAACAAAGAGACAATACCAGTCAGTTGTATCCAAACATCTGAAAACATAAGAGTCGTTGGAATATGCTTACATTTAAAAAAAAAAGAGGAAGAAAGAAAGAAAGAAAAAAGGGAAAACTAGATCTCTGCTTCCCACTTCACTCTCATCTTCTCCATCCACATTCAGATTCTGATTAAAGAATTCTAGGGTGGGCCCCCAGATGCTATGGTAGCAAACAACAAAGGTGATTCTGATGCAGGTAATCCATGGTCCCTGCACTAAGGAATACCAGTCTGTAACCTCTGGGATACACTTGCCCTGAGGAGTAGAGAAGACCAGTGTTGTTCTCAAACTTAACTACATCAGAATGAATTACAAGGCATGTTGAAACTCACCTACCTCCTAGTTTCTGACTCAGTAGGTTTGGGGTGGAGCCCACAGTTTGCATTTCTAACAAATTTAAGGAAGTGGTTCTCAACCAGGGAGATTTTGCCTTCCAGGGGACATTTGGCAGTATCCAGAGACATTTCTTTTTTTAAGACTTAATTTTTTAGAGCACTTTTATTCATAGCAAAACTAAGTGGAAGGTACAGAGATGCTTTCACACACCTGTGCCCCACACATGCATCACCTCCCCTATGATCAGCTACTCCACCAGCAATATTTTGTCATTTCAAGCTCCTCCTTCTAATTTTTTTCATCTACTTTTTGAATCTCAGGGTATTGGAGACCTCTTCAAGGAACATGCCTCCATTTCTCCCTTTTGAGAATCCTTTACAGAACCTTTACGTAGAAGAGGTTTGTGTTTTCCGTACTTCCTCTCAGAAGCCAACTCCCTCGTAAGTCCTGATCCTGGAATAACTGCTAGTTTTGTTCAGAACTGTTTGGAATGCTTTCATCTATATAAAGCATATAAAAAAGAACTTAAGACAAAATTATTTAGGACAATAATAATATTTATAATCGTATTTATTCTTTTAATTTTTATTTTTTTTCTTATGCCACCTGTGCCACAATAGTGATTTCTTAAAGATAAAAAACATCTTCTTAAAAGTCTAATGCATGTATCTATTTTATGTTAGAGCATGATATGAGGTTTCATAAAATAAGAAAGGGTGGAACCTCTTTTTGAAGTCAAGAGCTCTTTTCACAGAGACGGGAGAACAAGTCCTACAGGTTTGAAGACAGCCCAGAGGGTGCACAGACAGCCTCAAAGGAGCACAGGGTTTGAGGGTCATAATCATGACCTGGGTACTCCAAAATGCAGGAGCAAGGCCTGACATTTCTTGTTTCACCTTGAGTGAGATATTCCCATTATGATTTGTTACTGTTTTGATTTAGTGTTAATGCTGGTTTATTATTGTACCCACACTTCTCACAGTGCGTAAGAAACAGGTATTATAAGAGCTTGTGAAATCACCCAAAGAAAAACACAATCTAGTAAAGCAGACTGATATGTGCCCAGTAAGAAAGATTGACCAGTACACCAATAACTCTGAAACAGACAGAAAACCCAAGGGTTCTAGTAGACACAAGCTATGAGCTGTGGTTACATTTGATTTGAATAATCACAGGAGGCTTCACAAAGGAATTGTCTTGAATGGTGCCTGGGATTTGAAAAGTAGAACTGGTGAAGAACATTTCAGGCTAAAAGAACACTATAAGCAAAGATCTTTGTGTATCTGTAGCTAGGCAATGCAATAGTGCAAGAGTTAAATGCATCTTTTAGAGCTGCTGGGGCTCCAGTGATGAATAGAAAGACTTAGTGGAGATTAAAATGGAATTTCTCATTGACCTGAACTAAAGAGAAACAACCATCTGGCCATTAATTCTCATTTTAAGAATGACTTTGAGTCCAGCTATGCAGTAAGGATTTGGGGGGAGGGTACCTTGGTTTTTAAAGGTCTCTAGAAACTGTTGTTATTTTCTGTGCTGCCTCCATAGGGTAGATAGGAAGGGAGTGAGATATTGTAGGCCCAGGTCTACCCACCCTGGAAATCCAATTGAGCTCACTCTTAAGGAACACAATAAAAGCCTCCCCTCTGGGTTAGACTACAGTTTGCACCATTGGTATGCCAAGAAGCTTCAAAGCACACCCTTGTTATCTTCATTATTTGTTGGATTTTTCATTTGGGAGTTGTTTTCTTTTTTAAATGTTTTGCCTACATATGCATATTACATTATGTGAAATGTAGCTAATTTTCCAGTTCCCAGCTGTAAATAAATCACTGCTTACGAAACTTTTCAAACCACTGCCTGTTGACTTCTATCCCAAACATACTTTCTATGACAAGGATGGGAATCTTTTAAGAAAGAGAAAGCTGGAGGACATCCAGTCACGTATTTCAAGAACTTCTAGTAAGCAATTGAATTAGGCCTTCATCTTACGATGTAAGCAGACTCTATGGTCCAAGTAGCCACCCTGAGGCAACCGAAAGAAGCCCAGTCAGCCACTGGGTTTGAGCAATTCCAGGGTGACTCCCTTATAACAGTGGTATTCTGATGATGGAATCAGTGAAGAATGAACTCCCAGAAAGATCTCAGAAAGTCTGATGTCATTAAAGATCTCAATTATCTAAGTAAAAGAAGAAGAATGTAAAATGGGAATTCCCCGTCATCTCCTTGGCACAGACCCAAAGGGTCTGAATGTGCCACAAAAGGAAGCAGTTCTTCCTTGAATACTGTGATATTTCCTTCATCAGGCAGGGCCATGTGAGTGTGGAACCTTGGATATATAAGTCAGTCAGAAAGGATTCCTGGAGATCAGAGCTGGTTTCAACATGGGTCCTCCTACAATATACCTGGGAGTTTGAGGATGGAACAGAAGAGGTTTGTGATGGAAGAAGCAGACTTTAGAATCAGAAAGCTGACATTGAAACTCCTCAGCCACCACACCTAGCCACGTTACTCGGGCTTAACTTCTCTGAGTTTCATTGGAAAATGGCGTGTGGGAGGGAAAGGTATTGATTAGCACTGTTTGTAACAGTACAGTCTCAAGAATCAAATGGATCTGAAAATGCCCCATAGGCCAGTGAGTCTCAAACTTAAATATGTACACAGATCACCCAGAATCTTGTTAAAATGCAGATTCTGATTTAGTAGCTCTGAGGCAGGGCTGGGGAATCTGGATTTCTACCAAGTTCTCAGGTGATGTTCCATGAGGCTAGTCCATAGAGCACACTTTGAACAGCACGGTGGTAGAGAGTAAAGCATCAGATGGTAATGGGTTGTTTTTAGCCCATTTTAGCAAGTTTTCTGAAAAGGATAATTTCTAGTTTTTATACTTTAATTTTTTCCCCATCTTCACCAACTCCTATCCCAACCCTACATATCAACCTGCACTCTAGTAATCATACAAATGCTCACTTAATACCATTCCTGCTCAAAATGATAACCAACAGTTTCACTGAAGAGTAGGATTAGGGGAAAACTGGTTTTTCACAGAGTATTTATGTAGAATTATTCACAGTTATCTTCATAGACAGCAGATATTTGGGAATTATGATAAGGATATAAAATATTTTCCACAACTGCTTGAAAAGTTGACAAAAAGACTTGGAGTGGATTTTATAGAAAAGATCCCTTGTAAATCCTATAATATTTGTATACCATGTATATTTGTATAATCTATACACTTGTGTAATATTTTATATAATATTTTACCATTTTCAGGACACTTTCACATATATGGCTTCATTTATGCTTCAGAAAATGGTAGGATGGATAGACACCATTAGGCCTATTTTACGGATGACGAAACTAGAACTCAGAGAGATGAAGCGAGTTGCTCAAGGATATACTCAGCCAGTTGCTACAGCACTAAGACACAGTCCCTTTCTTCTGATTCCTAGTGTAGTGCTCTTTCCTTTGTGTCCCCATCCACAGAGATTACCACCCTGACTCAAAAAAGTTATGGTTTGGTTTGTTGAACTCTGCTTATGAGTGAGGCTCTGGATAGCAGAACGTGAAAGGTGTTGGACATTGTGGATTTGGCTACTGTGGGTACACTGTCAGCAGAGAGCCCGGGAACATGGGTATCTCTCATACTAATCACATGAGAACTTACTCCAACCCTGCATTTTCAGATGATTCATTTGCTTGTTTCATTTCCAGCCAAGAATGCAATGTCCTATTCATTTTGGAATGCTTATAGATGAGAGTTGTAAGTGGTGGGGGTGGAGGACAACTTGATCATTACAGTCATCTCAAATGGTGCTTGGCTTTCTACTCTTCAAAAATATCCTTCTTACCTTCTCTATGATATGCCCCTGACCACTCCAACTCCTAGTGATCTCAAACTCTTTTTTCCTGTTCATTATTAACTCTGTTGTGAGTAACACTTGTAAGGCACTTGGCATCATATACTGGTATTTTGCCTGTAGGGATGTCTTGCTTAGGGATGTGTGTGTGTGTGTGTGTGTGTCTGTGTGTTATTTCCTTGCTAAATGAAACTGGGGTTTCTTTGAGGACAGGGACAAACTTTTTTTTTTTTTACATTTTATCTTATATTGAATGCTGAAAATAAGAAATGGAGATACATGGTGAAACCTATATTGAATTTGAATTCAGATCATGTGGATCAACTTCCCATTAGCTATGCAATGCTGAGAAAGATGCTGGAACTGTGAACTTTGGCCACCTCTTGTAGAAAATGAGACTATTAGTACCTATCTCATACTATTGTCATAAAAAGTACATGAAATAATCTGTGTGAAAGTAACTTACAAACTCATAAGAGCTGTACAAATGTAAAGAATGTGTTTGTACTTGCTTTCAGGGTAATGTACACTAAAGGGAGGAGTCAGCTGGCACCACCAGTCATATACAATGCATTGGCTTCCTCCCAGAGGCAGTTCACATTTTTATGTCCTGCTATGCAAAGAAATATAGCCACATGGAAACAATATTATTAATTTGCTTTTGCAAAAGTGGGAAAGATAAAAGATCTATGATTCAAGGAAAGCTGATATGATCCAGATGCCAAAAATGTTCATTAACAGCTGTCAACATTGTAGTTTCATGGAACCCAGATCCTAGAAGTTCAGCTTTCACTTAGGAAATTATCTTTTAAATTCCCAGTATTTGGTGGGAATGTTAAGAGAAATGGCATGATGGGGAGGAAAATGATTCACTTTCCAGAATGAGGATGCTAACATAAGCATAACATATACCTACTAGCTTCTCCAAAAGTGGTTCTAAAAACCCAAACCCACCCTTCCCTTCCTACTTAACCACTTTCTGTTGGTACCACATCAAAATGCTTCCTGTTTCTGGTCCTGAGACAATTCCATAACATTCCCTTGTCCTCTCTTACCCCACCACTCATGTAATGACAGTTGCCACATATTTAATACCTACTAGGTGTCAGGAGCTACACGGGTGATCTTCATTATTTGAAATCTTCAAATAAACCTTGCAATAAGTTTTTCATTGTTCCAACGTTGTAGAAATCAAGATCTCAATTATCAAGTATGTTGCTTATAGTCCTTTGTGGATCAGGTGGGGCCAGAGTTCAAACTGGGTCTCTATGATACATTGTCCACGTTCTAACTCACCACATCCACCAGTTCACAAATTTAAGACAAGTTTTTCCCCTAATACTCACAAAACTTACAGCATAACTTAAAAATGTCTATCCCTGTACCCTGTACAATCAAACTTTGGGAAACAAGTTTTCCAAAGGCTACTGGTGCTCTACAAGCAAACCTGTCCCCATAACAGAGAAGACAAAGGCAGCCTGTGAGGGAAATTCCAGGGGAGAACGTAGCCAGCACTGTGTCCTCACTTTCCACCTCCCAGTTTCCCTTCAACACCCGCCCAACTCACCAGGTCTACCCATCTACTCCATTCTGGAATTTCCCACCACCATCATCTTTCAAAGTCCTTTTCTGTGTGCTATATGTGGACAATTCCCTTTCATGTCCAAACACATGCAAGATAAAACACACACACACACACACACACACACACACACACATGCACACGTGTGCACACACACACACACACACACACATTAAGGAAAGACTTTAAAAAGCATGGGGTTTTGGTTGTGCCCAGTCCACAGTCTGTTTGAAGTAGGTACTTTCTTTTCTGTACTGCATATTCTTCTAGATATCAGAACATTCTACACTGCTCACTACTAGAAGTCATTCTGGCCTTGGGTCCCTGAGCAACACGATGTTGAACAAGACCTCATTTTCTCTTTCTGGTTGCTTGGTTGGGGAACAAACACAGTTGGGGATCAGACTGAACTGGTTACTGTTCCAGCCAGTCCTGTGTCAGCAATTAAGTGATTTAGCAGCTCTATGCCCCAGTTATTTATATGTAACCTGGGGACATTTTTTATGGTCTTCTTTAGTTACACTTAGACTATACTTCTTTCTACGCCCAGTGAGAGGCACTGGCCCCATTAAGGTCTCTCTACCTTATGTCAGCTCCCTGGGGAAGACCTTCATACCAGAAATCTGACTTCTGAAGGACTTGTCATTTTGTTTCTGTTTCTGGCCTATGGCAAGCTAGTTTAAAAGCAGAACTGATTTGACTTACCATGAATGTTTAAAACTTTTCTGGCTTGAAAATCCATAATTCTTTTCTGATAATCTATCCAAGTACACACTACCACTCACAAGAGACAAAATAATTCACATGTTCCGTAGCAATAACAAATACCCACTCATATATTTGGCAAAATGTTGATATTTATCGGCAGGCATATGATTGGCACATGGAGGTTTGTGGTACCACTTGACTCTGATGTAGGTTTGAAAATGTCCCTAGTAAAATGTAAAAGAATGATTCTTTTTCATAAGTTTCTAAATTTATACTTGAATCAATCTAAAACTACAGGTGTTTCTCCTACCACTTCCCTCAAAATATCTCCAAAATACTTTGCTTTGCCCCAACTCCTATTGTTTATTCTGACCAGCAGACTTATTCACCTTCCCATGTAAATGAAGCAGTGGAATTGTCTAGGGAGCTCATAGGTATCCTTTCTCCTTTGCATGGCCTGCTGCCCACATTCCTGGACAATGGATTGAACCACTTTTCTTCTGAATACTGCTAATGGCTTCTTCCATGAAGGTTTTCGACTGCGTCCTATGGACTGAGTCTATCTCTCTGTGGTCACAATGTAAAAGGATGTGTGCGATGTTTCTATGACAACCTCTGTCTTCTTTTTCCAAAGGGGTGAGTTCCACCTTCACTTTGGTTTTAAGTTCCTCAAGAACAAAACGGATGTTTTCTACTTCCTTAATAATTTGCCACAAAATCGAATGCAGTATCTTTTGCAATGAGAGCCCTCAGGACATGTAAACTCAAGTTTTTGTTTTCCTGTTGAGAGATCTAAAGAAAGCTATGACTTCTCCAGGGAATCAAAGTGACAAATTTCATAGAATGAAAACCAGAGTAGAAGTGATGTTGGGGGTCTGATATCTGGATAGCTTACATGAGAAAGGCCATTTTTTGACCTCATCTTTCCTTTTACTTTAAATGTGCACATTTGTTTTTTTATCCTATCTCATTACTATAGTCATCCATCGTTCCTTTTTCCCCCCTTCCCACTGACTTAATAGCTGTTAGTGGAGAAAAGGAGAGAAACATTTAACATACAATGATAGTACCTTGAAGGTGCTTAGGAGGTATTTGCTGAGCAAAGAATTGAATTGCCATCACCATCACCCCATCCCTCATTTTTTTTTTGCCCCTTTGCAAAAAGGTGAGTCTTCTGTAATGGCACTGTTGTGTTTAGTATATTGAATATGAAAAGAAAAATACTCTCTTGAGAGGGCAAGAAGCAGTACAGCTTATAAAGGAAAGAAATAAAACTTTTTTTTTTCCCCTTAGGATCCTGTGACATATCTAGTCAATTGGGAAAGAAAAATTTCTGATGAACCCTGAAATCACCAAAACTTTAGTTTCAAAAATCCAGGCAGAAGGGACTAGAGTACAGCATCACAAGGATCCTTTCAAGTATAAAAGTCAGACTCATATTTTAGCATAAAAATATATTTCAGCAATACATTTAATACTCTGAAGGAGAAGGAAGAGAGAAAGAAGGAAGGGACATATGGAGAAAGAAACAAGGAAAGACAAAACAGAAAGAAAAAGAAATAACCAAAAGAATGGTAAAGAGGAATTGACTTCTCTGTTAAAGAGAAAAAAGAGAGAGAGAGAGAGAGAGGAAGAGGGAGAGAGGTGTATTTGCCTGAGGCATGATTTAAGGTTAAATAAATAATTAAATGAAGTAATTCTAAAAATTATGTTCATGTGGCTCCACCTATAGGCATAAAGATTGTTTTTCAGATCCTCAGTCATTGAGGACTTTCAAGTGACAGTTGAATTCTGACAGTTTAAACCTTGGAGCAGAGCTGAGAGGGTTATCGTCTTCTAGGAAAATGTGTTACACACTGCCCTGAATAATGAGATGAGCTACTTAGCTTATAAATATTGGAGATCTGTGAAATCATTACTGATTTTAGTTTTAAGAGCTACATTAAAAGGCCTTGTATTATTGAGACACTGTAATAAAATTTTAACAAGACCACATGCTCTAGAGGCCATATTAAAATACAATTTTTGTTATGATTTCTTTGGAGTCCATTTTCAGCTATGCTGGAAATAACCAATAACCATACATATTTATAACAAAATAACATCTTCTATAGAATGAAGATTTTATGAGGCCATTTTTTATTAGTTAATCCTTTGAATAGAGCAGAATTAAAAGATTGCCATCCTTTCAAATGAATAAATGTCAAAACCAAAACACAAAGAAAGACCATAATACTAATTTGAATGCAAATTAGTAGCTGAGATTCAGGTATCACAACACTTCAACACAGAGTTGAAGAATTTCCTGTTGAAGAATCAATCCCCTTAGCTTCTTGAAAGTGGTTGAAATGTTTTCCTCCCATTTCTGCCTCTGAAAATTATGATGATACATCAAGGCTCTGATATATTACAGCCTTTCCCTGATTGTCAGACTCAGGAAGTAACATTTGTTTTTCAATTCTTATATTCCCATCACATTTTACTTTTACCTATTTTATGATCCATGTAGTATTTACATGTGAGAATTATTGAATTTATATCTATACACTCATCTCCTTGTAGGCAAGAGCCACATATTCTTATTTTTTGACTGGCCCAAATTTTCACTAGGTTGAAAAGGAGTATCATTAACTAACTATAGGTTAGTTACTTCATTTGCCTTAAGTATTCCCTACAAAGCATTGCATAGCTGTCTCTTCTCATTTTCATCTTTCAAGTGTTTGTTACATGGTTAACCAACTTGGTAATAAACTCATGTTTTACATTTCTTTCCTACCTACTGTGTCAGTCAATGTTCTCTAGAGAAACATAGCCAATAAAATGTGTGTGTGTGTGTGTGTGTGTGTGTGTGTGTGTAGACATACATACTAGAGGAGAGGGGAGAAGGAGAGGGGAGAAAGAAGAGTAGAGATTTAAAAGATTTGCTTTTGTAATTGTGGGAGTTGGCAAGTTTGTATAATGTAGAACAGGCCAGAAGCATGGAGACCCAAGCTGGATTCCTCTTAAGGTCTCATTGAGGCAGAATTTCTTCTTTTGGAAAGCTCAGCTTATGCTTGCTCAAGGCCTTTGACTGATTGGGTGAAGCCCACACACATTATCAAGGATAATCTCCCTTAAAGTCAACTGACTGTAAAAAAGTTAACCACCATCTACAAAATACCTTAACAGCAATATCTAGACTAGTGCTTGACCAAATAATTGGCACTATAGCCTACCCTAACTGACACATAAAATTAGCCATCATATCTACCTTTTCTCAGCCTCTGGTTTTAGAAGAACCCAGGCGCAGAATGTAGTAATTAATTTAAAAAGAAACCCATTATCTTTGGTTCTGTGATTTTTCTCCAGCAACAGGTGTCAAGGAGCTGGCAGATGAGAGCTTTGAATGTCTACTTGGATACTGAAGACATCAAAAATAAGTCTTCATACTGAAAGACAGGATAAGTAAATAGTTTAGGACATAGGCCCTGGAGCTAGACCACAGGGGTTCAAATGCCAATTTTGCCACTTACAAGCTATGAGACTTGAAGCAAGTGGCTAACCTCGGTCTGATTTTTTCTTTTCAAAATGAAAATAATAATGATTTCTGCCTCTTTGGATTTTGTGGGAACTGCATTAAAACCTATAAAATGCTTAGGGCAGTGTCTGTTACATACTAAGTGCTACAGGTATTATCTGTGACAATAATAATGAGAATGAGCATGATGTGATGATGGTGATGGTGATGGTGATAATTACTAGCACAGGAAAGATGGAAAGGTAAAGAGTGATCCAGAAGATAAAGATTTCCATGAATAAGGCCAGGAGGTGATAGTTTTGTGGAAGCCTTGTGAATGACACAGACAGATGGTTTAAACTTGGGAAGAGCTGAGCTTTTGAAGAAGGAAGAAGAAATCTTTAAGTTACGGTTAAGAGGAGGGAGGCAGGCAAAACACCTGTCTTCACCTGAGCTTCTTAGAACATATACTGAGACAACACTTTAGTGTTGAGATAAATAGGAATGTGAGATATATTGAAATTAGCCGAGACTGTTTTTCAGAAAATAAGGTATTAGATCAAGAACATAGCATTCTGATGACTTCAGAATGATTGCTTTTTGTTTAAAGCTTTCTTTGTGACTTCCTTTAAAGTAAAGATAGAGGATAGAATGGTATGGGACAGGAAGTTAGTGTGTGTGTGTGTGTGTGTGTGTGTGTGTGTGTGTGAGGGGGGAAGGGAGCTACATGTACAAGAGCATAAAGTAATGACTGTCTCAAGTAATTACTGTCATTATATTTTAAAAATAAAATTGAAATAATATTTTCAACTTAAATCTTGCCTTTTTCATTTAATATTCTGTATTGAAAATTATGCCTCAAATTTATTATTTTACTGAGGATTCAATGTTATATTATACCAATGTTTCACAAGGTCTTTAAGCCATTTAAATATTTTATCATTTTAAGTCATATAATTGATAATAAATAAACTCCATTGTTTAAATTTTGATCACATTTACAAAGTAATTTTCTTCAGTAGTTTAAATTGTTTCCAATGTTTTATGTTAAAAAATATCTTGATATTTTTATTGAATTTTGATTATTAGAGAGATTGAAATTTTATTTCACATGGGAATTGATATGTCATATTTCTTTTTTTTTTGTGAGTTTGTATCTTTTGCTTATTATTCATTTGGAGAGAAAAAAGTATTTTTCATTGATATAAATGAGACTTTTGTGTATTGATTATATGAACATTTCACCTGTCATATGCAATGCAAATATTCATTCCTAGGCTGTGTCTTCTTTTTAATACTATCTATGAAGTTTTGGTACCAATATTTCAATTGTCGGTCCAAATTGAGTGATATTTTTACTTGCTAATTTAATTTATTACTTTCAGATTTAGTAGAACCTCCTTTATCCTGTAAGGGTAAAGACAAAAGTAATTGCAAAAGATGAGTAAATACAATTTTTAAGACATATTTTAAACTTGCAGTAATTAGAATAGTGTGCAATTTTTATAAGACCTTAACATTTCACTCAGTCCTTAGTATGAAGATCTGATTGGTGTATAAAGCAGTTAAATTTCTGGTATTTAGTTGCCATTTATCAAGATTTTTTCCCCTAAATTTTCTGGCTTCTCCTGTTGGGTCTTTTCTATTAGAATAGGAGGATGTATTCCTGGAAAATTTGGAATTGATTATTATATTTCAAATGAGTAATGCAGTCTTTTTTTTTAAAGAAAAACTATAATATTGTTTTTGAACTGGACCACACCTGTTAGTCTAAGGGTTCTATACTGAAGGTATAATAGTTCACCTATTCATTCCTATCTCTGAAATTATTACATTTCTTTCTGTATTAACTTTAAATAAATGTGGAAAATACCGTACCAATTAGAGAAGTAGAATATTGTCTTAACTCTGCACCTCATAAAACTTTGTAGTAATTTCTTTCTAACCTAGAAATGGCTTTATTGCTTCTATGCAGAGGAAATTTTCTATCTCCAGGGAGGCAGGGAGAAGGGTACTGATTTCTCTGACCGATTATCTTACTTTACTTTGTTATTTTGTTTTTGTTGACATTGTTTTCACTAATGCTGCTACTAATATTCAATATCAAAAGCACGACAGAATTCAAACACAAATAAAATTTTTCTCTGCTTTTGTAAATTTCCGTTTTGATAAATGTGCATGCATGAACACATACCCATGTCATAAAAACAGCCATTCTCCTTTTTCCTTTGGCAAATATATTGTGTTGCCTCTTTTGGGCATTTTAAAAAAAGATTTCAAGTACAGCTAAGGGTTACTTTATATACTCTTAAAGAAACTTTCTAAAATATATTTTAATAAATTATATCTAAGGTGCTAAGGAAAGAAAGCCCAGTTTCAGACTTCTTTTCAAACATCTACTAAATCTCAAATATCATGATGTTCTGTTAGAAGATCTGTTGGCCAAGTACTAAACTCATCCATGGCTCTTCATGTTGCTAGATCAACACTTACAACCTAACGTCACAGTGTTTGTGGTTGTGTATTTAGAAAGACACTTTCTATCTGTGGGATTCTACTTCTCTATGTGTAAGCTGAGTCTAGGTCTACCCATGGTTCTTCACAACAAAATGGGGAAGAAAAATGTGATAATATCTGTAAGTGTGTTAAAAGTCTAGAACTCACTGTCCAATACGTATAGATCATTAGGCATGCAAGATAAATTTTTTTTAAAAAATTATTTGTTTTTTAATCATTGAGATAAAGAGGAGGACAAGGGTACAGAGCATTTACTTCCATCCATTTATTCATTTATTAGTTCACTCAAAATGTCATTGAGAGCCTACTCTATCCGAGGCATTGTATGAGGACTGCTAAGTCGAAATGGTATAGCCCTTTAAGGAAAATACCATCTAGGGAGAGGAACAAATATAAGTACAAAGAGCTGTAACAGAACACGTGACGTGATGAGGTTGAAAGTGACTATCAACAGTATGGGATAAGAAAATAGCAATTGTATAAAGGGAAGAGGCAAGTTTGCTTCAACTGACTTTCATTATGTAAAGCTATTGGCAATATTCTATATTTACAAACTGCTCTAAGAAAAAAACACAAAAGATGATATCAGCACTATAATATCAGAGTCTGCTAGTACTTCTCTTAATTAATTTTTCTTACCTCAATAATTTTTCTTAACTAACATATAAAATTTAACCAGGAATTTAAGTATACAAAATTAACTGAGCAGACTGTGAATCCCTTATTCCATGTCTCCCAGCCACCACTCCTCCACCCCACCTCAAAGGTACCCACTATTGATGGCTTTGTACAAATTCTTATAGCCCCTTTCTACGAATTGATGCACATATGCAAATATATTCAATACATATTTCAGAGATACATAAGAAGCATTGTTAAGCAGCTTGTGGGCTGTTTTCAGCTACAATTATTTCTTGAAGAAATCTGCATTCTTTCATCACCTTTTTAAATCACTATTGTAATAGAATTCCACAATAGAATTCCACAAAAATAGATTTATCTTTAGAATTGGGCATGGGTGTCTGAGTGCCCAGGGTTGTTCATACCTAGACTTTCCAAGAATGTATGGGAATGGAAAAAGGAAATGATTTCCAGATCTTCAACTTTCAAATGAACTTTTACCTAAAATTGATTTGCCTGAGAATGATCCTATTGACTGAAAGTTCTCCTTTCCTCCCTCCACATTTGCAATCAAATAATCAGTCAATCCATCAGATCAATCACCATTCACCCATTTAACAGCAGAGAAGTACACCTCTCACCAATCCTTATCTTTCACTATGATGCAATTGCCTCAAGATAGAAATGATTTTGGGGTGCAAATCAAAAGACAGTTGGAAAATGCATAGCTTCTTGAGCAAAGGGACTGGAAGAACAAGGGACAGAAAGTTTTAACATATTGAGAGATAACATTGATTTTATTCAGGCAATTGGAATAGCATAGAATTGGAAATGACATGGTTGTCCCAGCTATTTGTATGCTATTTAAACTGAAAATGAAGTCAAATGTTTTTGACACAAATGCAAGAACTATCTTTG
Source organism: Herpailurus yagouaroundi (assembly GCF_014898765.1). Lineage (NCBI taxonomy): Eukaryota > Metazoa > Chordata > Mammalia > Carnivora > Felidae > Herpailurus > Herpailurus yagouaroundi. The sequence goes on along the minus strand of NW_024412400.1, from coordinate 81,582,125 downwards.
CTATTTGGATTATATGGCAGACATTTTCCATAAATTGAATGAATGAATTTATAACACCTAGGTTTGGACGAAAATATATTTAAATCATGCGCACAATATTAGAAACATCAGAATTCACATATTTTGCAATAAAACATTGTGATTAAAATAAAGTTGAAGTCATCGTTTCTCAAAGTCCTTTTGAAGAACAGGTAAACAAAATTTTAAAGATCATTGTCTAATGATACTCTCCCGTTGATAGACTTCTCTCATTCCTTCAATCAGCAGATCCTTACTGAACACCTACTGTGTGCCCAACAATTTATTTTAAGAGCTGGAGGTACATGAGTGAATAATAAATTAACAAAATTATCCAACTAACCAAACAAAAAAACACTTAAACACCAATGTTGGAGGAGGCAGGAAATAAATACACAAATTCATAAAAAAATAAAATACACACTATGTTAAATGATAATGATGAAGTGTGCCCTTTTATATAGGGTAGTCAGGAGAGGCTTAGTGACATTTGAGTGAAGGCTTGAAATAGGTCAGGGAACAAGTGATAAATTACAGGCAGAGGGAACAGGAAGTGAATGGGCCCTATGCCAACGTTATGTCTGGAGTTAGAAGATTTGAAAGGATGGCAAAATGTCTCGAGTAGGGTGAGCCAAGAGAGAGTGTTGGTTGGCGGTGGGTGGGGAGGGGAGAAAGGCAAGGAGAGGGAGCACTGGGAGGAGAGGAAATTATATTGAGGTAAGGTTTATATGACATTGTAAAATACTGGCTTTTGCTGTGAGGGAGAGGGGAAGCCGGTGAAGAATTCTAAGCAGGAGACAGACAGGATCTGATTTTCATTTTCAAAGAATCACTCTATCTGGCCTATTAAAAGTAGACCACAGGAGGGAGTGGAAGTCTGGAGACAGTTAGGAGGCTGTTTCAATCATTCAGGTAGGAGATGGTGGTGGCTTAGACCAGAGTAGTTAGAATGGAGGAGGTGAACAATGAGTACAATTTTCATATGTCTCTAAACTTTGTCTAAATAGACAAAATAGGGCTGTACAAATTTCTGGGAAATTAAATAGAGATAAGGGGTTTCAAATATGCCTTCCAGAATTTTGGCCTGAGCTCCTGGAATGATGAAATTTCAACTTACTGAGATCTAGAAAATTGAGACAGGAACAGATTTGGAAGAGATCAATTGAGAGGTTTGTTTTCTGTTTTTTGTTTTGTTTTGTTTTTGGGGTTTTTGTTTGGTTTGGTTTGGTTTTTTTGCATGTTATGTGTGGGATACATACAAGATACAGAAAAGGAGACACCAGTGGCATCTGGAAGTCAGAGGAGGAATGTATGAGGAAGAAAGTGTGGAGTGGAGAGCAGCAGATCTTAAATCAGAACCAAGAGGCCAGATCCAAGAGGCCAGAGGAGGTCACCAAAGAAATGAGGATAGATGGAAAGAAGTCTTAGGATTGAGTCCTGGGGACCTAAAACAGGAGAACTGAGAGGAGATGAAGAGGAATAAAGAAAGGAGACCCAATCTGAGTGGCCATGGAAGAAGGGAGAAAGCCAGGAGAGCACAATGTTTTGGAAAGCAAGAGAAATTATTTTGCTTTAAAGTACTTCCTATTTTTCGCTATTATTTTAAAAAATGAAGCAATGAAGATACATGTTTGTGAACATATGTGAATATTTCCTGAGGATTCATTCCAGAAGTAGAATTGCTATGTCAAAAATATGTACATTTCGAAATTTTATAGACTCTGCCAAACTGCCTTCCAAAGCTGCTTCAACAGTTGATTACCCTTCCAGAGTGTTTGAGAGCGCTCACTTCCTCGCATTATTACACATTCTTAGTATTTCCAAACTTTAAAAATAAGTAAAAATATCTGATTTTGATTGTGATTTGCAGTTTTCTGATTAGTGTTAGTGTGAGCATATTTTTATCACTTTATTGGCCATTTGTATTTCTTCAGTGAATCCTGGTCCACACCAGTGGCCCAGTTTTTATTGACCTGTTTTTTTATCGATGTGTAGATGTAGAAGCAGTTTTATATTCTGAATATAATTTCCTGTCTGTCACTTGTTGTTCAACTTTGTTTACGGTGTCTGTCAGCACAGACAAATTAAAAAATTTTATGTAGTTAAGTGTGTCAAACCTTTTCTTTCTGGCTCTGGGGTTGTGTTTTGCTTAGCTTTTCCCCACCATATGGTTAGAAAAATTACCCTGCATTTTCTCCTTAACACTTTTATAATTCTGTTTTTTTTTTTAATTTACCTCTCTAAGCCATAAGGAATTTATACTGATATGTGGCTTGAAAATAACTATTTTTTTCCAAATGCTTAACACATTTTGGCAACACCATTCATTGAATACTTGCTCTTTTTTCCCACCAATTTGAAATGTCATTTTAACCATCAGCTTAATTTCAATATTTTCATAATTCTGTTTCTGGACTCTGTGTCCTATTCAATTGGCCTATATGTCTCTTTTGGCATAATTTTACATATTTTAATAACTATTATGTTATGATACCTTTTTACATTTTAAACAAGTTTTTTATCTTATCTTTTGGGAGGTTACTGTTTCACATTTTCCCTTTCATTTAAACATTAAAACCAACGGGTGGATTTTCCTGGGATTTTATTTGACTTATACCTAATCTGAAAAAAGTGTGCATATTTCTAATAATGAATCTTCCTTCAATAAGCACAGCATACTTTTCCATTCTTCTGTATTCCTTGACAGGGTTCTAGAATTATCTTAATGAAAGTCTTACTCATTTTATGTTAGGCTTATTCCTAGTTAATGTATGGTTTTTCCTAGAATTTTGTGAGAAGGGATATTTTGAAAAGGTGGCCAATCTCAACATTAAGAGTCTACCTCAGATTTTCATATTCGTAGCCCTATTGACTCGCTTTCGGTCAATACAATTACATAGCATTCTGAGTAATTAAAATGTGTCTTTATGGGGTGCCTGGGTGTCTCAGTCAGTTAGGCATCCAAGTCTTGATTTTGGCTCAGGTCATGATCTCATGGTTGTGAGAAAGAGCCCTTGTTGGGCTCTGTGCTGAGTGTGGAGCCTGCCTAAGATTCTCTTGCCCTCACCTTCTCCCCAACCCACACTCTATCTCCAAAAAACAAACAAAAAAAAGTGTGTTTGCTAAAATGTTTTGGGTTTTCCAATCCAGTACTTGTCAATTTATAGCTGGCAGTGTAATAAAACAGTCCACTAGATGGCAGAACAAACCGTCTTTCCTGTACTCTTGTAAACCTTTTCCGACAAGAAACTTGATTCACAACCCCACTGAGAATAAATTATTTTTAGCCCACAGTGCACCAGCATACACTGGTGAGTTATTTAAAAAAACAACATAAAATAGATCAATAATCCCTGACTCCAAACAATTGCCATAAATTATACTTTATTAAAGTCCTCAGATCAACATTGTGTTTTTTTGGTCTTTCATTCAGCTTTCTGCATCCAGTGCAGAGCTGCGGGTATTCTATACAGGTCAATTTTTTACTTTCTCCTTAATTCAATTTTTTCTCCCTCCAGATAACTACCAAATTGTTTCAACCATCACCGTGTGCCCAAAACCCCCAAACTGTATTCTTGACTCTGAACTCGCTTTCATCCTCAGGTCTCATATTCTTTTTTTTAATGTTTATTTATTTTTGAGAGAGAGAGCGCGCAAGTGGGAGAGGGGCAAAGAGAGAGAGAGAGACATAGAATTTGAAGCAGGCTCCAGGCTCTGAGCTGTCAGCACAGAGCCCGATGCAGGGCTCAAACCCACCAACGGTGAGATCAGGACCTGAGCCAAAGTCAGATGCTCAACCGACTGAGCTACCCAGGCGCCCCTCAGGTCTCATATTCTTAATAATGGACCAGCATGTCTCATAGGCTAAGGAAGATAGGTTGCTAGTACTTACCTTCCCTCAGTGACCTCTTGGCAAATATTTTTCAAACAGCAGGTTGTGGCCCATCAGTGGGTCGGGAAATTAATGTAGTTAATTGCATCTAGCAATATAAAAAATGAAATATAATAGAAAAATAATGGGGACCTGGGTGGCTCACGCTAATAAATCAGAGCCTGGAGCCTGCTTCAGATTCTGTGTCTCCCTCTCTCTGTCCCTCCCCAGCTCACTCTCTCTCTATTTCTCCCTCAAAAAATAAATAAAAGCCAATAAAAATTTTAAACAAAAACAAAAAAGAAAACTATCAAAACATAATGACATAGTAAACGAAAATATTCCTTCTATCAGATATTTGTGTTAGCTAAGTATATGCATCTATAGGAACGTGAGTACTGGATTGTGATTAAAATGTATTTTTTACTGTGAGTCACAGTCCAAAAAGTTTGAAGAAGAAAAAAAAATCCTACTAGAATCTCTCAGACTTTACCTTACCTAATATAATAGAGAAACCCAAGGCTAGCCCTTCTGAAATTTAACAGGTCACTTCGTGTCTAGCCCCTCAGTCTTTGCACAAATATTAAACTCCTGTACTATACCTCCAGGTGCATGAAACCATGAAATCTACCTAGAAGTCTTTCTAAAGTCTTTCTAAAGTCCCAACCTGTCCATAGGTGCTCAGGCATCAGGTTCCTTCCACTCTTTTGCCATAATCAGCTTCAGCGTTCCTGCAGGCTGTCCTCTAAGCATCTGCTATCTCTTTGCCTGGCTTGTTTGCAAGGGCAGGTTTAAAACCTACTCGTGCTCGAATCCCATTGGACATTCACATTCACTTATATGTCTTACTGGCACTGAAAAGTGAACACGTTTGAATCTTAACTCATTGTATTTGTCCCAATGAATATCTTGATTTTTACGGTATTTTTAATTTTTTTAAGTGTATTTATTTATCCTGAGAGAGTGTGTGAAAGTGGCAGAGAGAGAGAGAGAGAGAGAGAGAGAGAGAATCACAAGCAGGCTCCGCACTGCCAGCACAGAGCCAGATGCAGGGCCCAAACCCAGGAACCACCAGGAGATCATGACCTGAGCCAAAATCAAGAGCCAGACACTCAGCCGACTGAGCCACTCAGGCGCTCCTTGAGTTTTACGATATTAACGGTTTCATCTCTCTGGTAATTACTTAGGCTTGAGATCTTAAAATGACTATTAGAATAGATGTTAATAGCATTACCTTTGGACTTAAAAGAATCTGCCTTTGAATATCAGCTTTACCACTTTTTCTCCTTATGTCTTTATGCAAGTTACTTAGCATCCCTAATTCTTTGTCTTCCTTATCTATGCACTAGGAATGGTGCCCATGTTACAAAGGCATTGAGAAGACTAATGTGATGCTTTCAAAGCTCTTTAACACCGAGTTTGGCAAAAAGTGAGAACACGGTAAAGGTGAATTATTGTTTTTGCTGGTAGTAGTAGAGATAGCAGCAGCAGCAATCCTGAAAAAACTCAGCAGAATCTTTCATTCACTTTGGTATGATCTGAATTCCCCCTTTTTTTAAAAGCTGAATTCTTTTGAGTTTTTGATCCTGCATAGTACCTAGCTTAATGTCTACTATGTGGAATGCACTCGGTAATAAGGGATGCCTATGAGAAATCTTTTTTATCTGATTATTCTCTAATTATTCATTATATTTAACTAATCTTTTAATAGTACGTTCCTCAAGTACTTATATTTGCCTTTTATATTGGAGAATTAATATTTTCTAAAAGTGCTGTTAATACTCTACAATTTTGTAGTGAAAATTGTGAGGTATTAGTGTCACTCCCTTAAAAAAGAAAAGAGAAATATATGTATGCTTTGTGTTTATAGAGACGAGACTAATAAAATACATTTTTCTTCATTATGAACTTCATGTTTAAAAAAAATTAATGTTTATTTATTTTTGAGAGAGAGACAGACAGAGACACAGAGAGAGACAGAGCATGAGCATGGGCAGGGAGGGGAAAAGAGAAAGGAAAACACAATTTGAAGCAGGCTCCAGGCTCTGAGCTGTCAGCACAGAACCCAATGTGGGGCTGGAACTCACAAATAGTGAGATCATGACCTGAGGCAAAGTCAGACACTTAGCTGACTGAGCCACCCAGGTGCACCTATGAAGTTCATGTTTTAAATGTAAAATAAGAATCAGAGCCTAAATATTGGAAAGCTACTCTCAAATGACTTTGAGGTCTTCCCCCAAATATTTGATATATTTTGAAAAATTTAAATGATCTGGCTCCTTGAAATTCTCAAGATATTCTGGAAAGAATATGCCTTCAGTGTAGCAGAAAAAGAGATAAGATGTTTGGAGGGGCGCCTGGGTGGCGCAGTTGGTTAAGCGTCCGACTTCAGCCAGGTCACGATCTCGCGGTCCGTGAGTTCGAGCCCCGCGTCAGGCTCTGGGCTGATGGCTCAGAGCCTGGAGCCTGCTTCCGATTCTGTGTCTCCCTCTCTCTCTGCCCCTCCCCCGTTCATGCTCTGTCTCTCTCTGTCCCAAAAATAAATAAACGTTGAAAAAAAAAATTAAAAAAAAAAAGATGTTTGGAGACACTTTGTTACTATGACACCCCTACATCTAATCCAGTACCGAGCATGTTACTCAACTGTATTTATTGAAGGAATGCGTAAATAAATAGAAGCAGTCACATTCTGAACTTGTTAAATAATATACTGATAGTAGTTAAGCTAGTAATCTCTAGGACTTAATTTTACTCTTCCTAAAATGGAGAAGGACTAGCTTACAGGACTAGCATCATGTGCAAGGAGAACTGTATGAAAGTGCATGATAGATAGTAAATGTATCGTTAGTTTCCTCCCCCTTTTATTGATGGAATGATAAAACTTACCTACTCAAATGGCCACGTTGGTCTTATTAATAGAGGTTTTATTGTTTTGGTAAAGCTATAAATGCATAGGATTAATTGTAATTAAAGACTGCAATTTAAGCACTGAATACCACAGCTAGCCCTAGAAAAGATTTTAGGCCATCTAATCTTATTACTTCATTTTATAGATGAGGAAAGGAAGGCACAGAGAGGTGGAGATATCTCTTTCCCAAATTCCCTCAGTAAGTTAATGGCTTTAGTGAAACTGCATTCAGATATCTTAATTCCCAGTAGCACACAATACAATCTCTTCTTTCTCTCTCTGTCTTTCATTTCCCCCTCCTTCCCTGTATTTATTTTTTATTTTAACATTTATTCATTTTTGAGAGACAGAGAGAGTCAGAGTGTGAGCAGGGAGGAGAGAGAGGGAGGCACAGAATCTGAAGCAGGCTCCAGTCTCTGAGCTGTCAGCACAGAGCTCCAAACGGGGTTCGAACCCACGAACCACGAGTTCATGACCTGAGCCGAATTTGGACACTCAATTGACTGAGCCACCCATGTCCACCTCCTTCCCTTTCCCAGGCAGCTTTCCAGGATTGGCTTCAGATGATCATCGGCCAAGAGGGACCCACCAGAAAAGCCAGTGAGACAGCAGGCAACGTTAAGACACAGCATCTGTTAATGTTTTATTCTCATGTAAAACATCAGCTAGAAACTTAGGCAGAGCTCTCTGGGGTGGCCAGCTCACGTGCACATACGCCATCCGCCATGGCCTTTGAGACTCTGGAGAAGTGATGGGAAGCTATGAGGAAATGCAATAGTGAGCAGTTAGTCAAAGGACTTCTCCATATGTGGCTGGCACCTGTGTTCAATAAATCTTTAGTCCTTACATTTGTTAAGTACTTAGATATTTCGTTAGCTGATTTTCCCAATTCTTTCTGATTTACTTGTATTTATGTCCAGTATTTTAACAATATGTTCCTATATTACAGGTGAAAATATGTCTTTATTTATAAAAATAGTTTCTAAGAAATAAGTAATTATTTAATAAAATTATTAAAAATTTATCTTCTTAGGAGCGCCTGGGTGGTTCAGTCGGTTGAGCGTCCGACTTCAGCTCAGGCTGGTCATGTTCTCAGAGTTTGTGAGTTTGAGCCCTGCTTGGGGCTCTGTGCTGACAGGTCAGAGCCTGGAGCCTGCTTCGGATTCTGTGTCTCCCTCTCTCTCTCTCTGTTCCTCCCCCATTTGTGCTCTGTCTCTCTCAAAAATAAATAAACATTAAAAAAAAATCTTTAAAAAATTATCTTCTTAGAATTGCATTGATGTGTCAGTTGAAATATGTTTTGCTTATGTAACCATTTCCCTTCTTCAGATTTTCAAAAAAATGTTGACATCTATAAAAAAGGTGTCTGTGGGCGCCTGGGTGGCGCAGTCAGTTAAGCGTCCGACTTCAGCCAGGTCACGATCTCGCGGTCCGTGAGTTCGAGCCCCGCGTCGGGCTCTGGGCTGATGGCTCAGAGCCTGGAGCCTGTTTCCGATTCTGTGTCTCCCTCTCTCTCTCTGCCCCTCCCCCGCTCATGCTCTGTCTCTCTCTGTCCCAAAAATAAATAAACATTGAAAAAAAAATTTTTTTTAAAAAGGTGTCTGTAAAATTGTTTTAATGTTTACTTATTTTTGAGAGAGAGAGAGCATGAACAGGGTAGGGGAAGAGACAGAGGGAGAGGAATCTGAAGCAGGCTCCAGGCTCGGAGCTGTCAGCACAGAACCCGACGTAGGCTTAAACTCACGAACTGCAAGATCATGACCTGAGCCGAAGTTGGGCGCTTAACCGACTGAGCCACCCAGGCACCCCAAATAAAGGTGTCTGTAAACAAAAAGTATTGTTCACCTCATTTTTAAGTTTTAACTTCTCTGTTTAAAAAATCAATAAATTATTACCTTTAATGGATTTTGAATAAGTCGATAAAATCAGTGCCATCATTTTGAGAATTTTTAACCTCATTAGGAACTGAAATTGGATCTAAAAAAGCAGAATTAATTATATTTTCAAATGTCAATCATTTATTCAATCTATTGTTTATTATTTAAAAAAAATTTTAATGTTTTTATTTATTTTTGAGACAGACAGAGACAGAGAATGAGTGGGGGAGGAGCAGAGAGAGAGGGAGACACAGAATCTGAAACAGGCTCCAGGCTCCAAGCTGTCAGCACAGAGCCTGACGCGGGGCTCGAACTCATGGACTGTGAGATCATGACCTGAGCTGAAGTCAGTTGCTTAACTGACGGAGCCACCCAGGCGCCCCTCCATCTATCATTTATTGAGCATTTCTTATTTTTCAGGCCCCTGCAACCATATCTCCTATTGTATCCCTTGTCACAAAAAGGCTTCATCAAGCCTTTTGTGAAAGGCTTCACAAAAAGGTATTATTGGTTCCATATTGCAGATGAGTAAATGGACATGTAAAGAGGCCCAATCACGTGAGAGGCAGCGTAAGATTCAAATGCAGTGTGTTTGGGGCTTCTTTCATTGTGCTGTGAAGTGTCAATCAACTCAAAACATTCAGCATTTATTGAGCAGTGGCCATGTGTCAGATGCCATCCTAGGTATTGTCTGTTTCCCTCATGCCACCTCACACACAGCTAAGCATTACACCAATCTGAAACAGAATCTCAAAAAGATCAAATTTACTTTCCCTAGAGAGATGTTGATAATTTGATTCTCAGTCTGATTCTCAATACTCCACATTTTTCTAGGAGTTGTCAAGGATGTGAGATAGAATTCAAAACGTCCATCAACCTGGATGGGAAAAAAGTAATCATTTTCATACTAATCTTTAATAAAATTTAACACTGTCATCAACTATGAGTGATGACAAAAAAAAAAAAAAAAAAAATCACAGTAGTCCTGGAGTTCAAGGTAGCCGAAGGTATCCAGCATGTAAAAATGATTAAGATTCAAAAACTCCCATACTGGCTTTCAAAAAAGTCATTAAATGCCTACCATATGTCCCTTGCTGGGCTTCATGGGTCAACAGAAGAACTTACCCCAGTGAGCTCAGAGATTTATGAAGGAAATAGGCGTGTGAACGTTAAGCATATATAGAGGGCTCAGGTGGTAATGAAGATGGTCGGAGAAAGATAAAATCACCAACTTCACCCCAGACAGCTCCTCAGGGACAGAGGCCACCAGGAGGCATTTCTTCAAAGAAGAGTTCCTTGAGCTACAACTTTGTGAAACATAGCAACTCACCTTGCAACAACAGTTCAGGCAATGGGTGCGAAGTCTCGGTAAAAAGAACAACTTGTGCAAAGGCACTAAAAGCGATCGGCGTGTGTTTGGAGACCCGAACACAGTGCAGGACGAGTGGGTGCAAGATGCACGTGAGGCTGTAAAGCCAGGCCGGGGCGGTCATACCGGTCACTCCACCTTAATATAGTGCCACGTTTCCAGAAGAGGGAAAAGCTTTGAGAAATATCAATTTCCCATGAGGATTAGCCATGTGTTTATCAAACAAGTGGTCAGGGCTGATCTCTACAAGTCTTCATTATTCCCTGACTGTAAGCACTGCTTTGCCTCAAACCTGCCTTGAGTTTCAGGTGCTTGATTTCCTGGAGGTGCAGCAGAGACATCTGAGGTTGATGAGACGCCAGAGAGAGAGAGAGAGAGAGAGAGAGAGAGAGGCGGGGCCCCCCCCCCCCAGGGTCCTCTTAGTGTGGGGTCCTGGGCTCTGGAATGTTAACCAGATGTTCAGACAGAGCTCCAGTTTGTTTTCCTTCTGAATGTGGTTCTCACTTTGAGGACAGGGGCTGGAAATGGGGGGGGGGGGGGGGGCCCGTGCAGGAGTTCTAGGAGCCGCGAAAGGAGGAAGATGAAAGCATTGGCTCTTCAAATCTTGACTTCTGTTCCAGAGACTAGTGCGAATCTTCCTGCACTGCTCCAAGAGGAGTCCCCAGCTTCAGTTGGGAAAAATAACATTTTCAAAAGCTTTTGAGCCACACCAGTGGGACTAAAGTTGGGAGAGCATTGGGCTTGTGCGGCAGTGGGGGCCAGAGATTAAAATTTATTGCAGTAACAGCCCTTTCTGTGTGTCAAGCACTATGCTAAACATTTTACAAATATGAGGTCATTTTTTTCCTCCCAGTAATTCCACAAGGTGGGGATTACTTTCCCTAGTTTGTTGATTAGAAAGCTGTGCTTTGAGAGGTTAAGTGGTTTCTCATACTTCATCTTACAGTTTGCCTGTGTAAGAGCCAAGATTTATACTCAGGTCTGGCTGACTCCAAAAGCCCATGCTCTATATGTAAAGAGGCAGTTTTACATAGTGGAAAGAGCACTTTTTAAGGAGTCATTTTGGATCTAGCTTCTCACTCTGCCATTTAAATTACTGTGAAATCTGGGTTAAGCCGTTTACTCTGTCTCTTGGTGTCCTTAGATGCAAAATGGGATTAATAATGATTTTATTTGCTACAGATACTTGTGGAATTCGATTGAATTCATGTCTGTAAAAGGGCTTTTGATGTTGTGAAATCCTATGTAAAAGAATTTATCCATTTGTATTTCTTGCAAAGCCTCAGTTTTCTTACCTACAAATTTGAGATAATAGCGGTGCTGCATATCTCACATGGATGTTGGAAGAAACAATGAAGATGATCTATGAGGAAGTACTTTTATAAGCTGTAAAGTATTATACAAATGAAGTAATGTGCAAGCAATCACCTTATAATTCTAATAGTCTGTAAGGGATTATAGTGATTACTGTCAGTTCCTCTGAGACTAATAACATGTATCACTAGTTAATATTCTCTCACTTTTATTAGGTTCCTTCGATTGCTGTGGCATATATTTTCCAAGTAACTTGGCATAGAACTTCCTCCTATCCAATTCTCCTCCTCCCAGCCTCTCTGCCACTATAAAACAAGATGACGCCATTATAAAAGCAACAGCCTGTTCTTTGAATGACCTGCCCAACTCAGAGCCTCATGTATTACGTATCCTAAGATCTGCACATGCATTAATACTATAAAAGAGGTTTTGTGAGAGAGACAAATACAAACACCATGAGGTCACTTCTTCCAGAGTATAACAGGATGCAGACTCTTGGAAGAAAATAGTATAAATGTCCTTTTGGAAAATTTTGTCTCTGAGCTCAGAACACATTATAAATTTTTCCAGAACCCTCCAACATACAGTACATCAAACAGTGTGCCTTTTCTTTTCTTTCCTTTATTTCTCTCTTTAAGTACTATTTTCAGAGAATGGAGGAAAAGCTGGGAGGAGGTTTTAGTGGTTAGTGATTTCCAATGTCAGTGCCTGCTCTTAAGGCCCCAGTCTGTTTGCAGAGAGAACAGTGTTGTGGGTCCAGAATCAAGGTCTCAGGCCCACTTTCCCAGCTGGGTGAATAGTTCAGTTTTTCAGCCATCGGCATCTGCCAAGGAGGTCAGTATGACATGCCATTAAGTAAATACTGAGGTGGAAATCAGGATTGCTGGCTTGGCTAAATAATTCTACCAATGATTGTAGTATGACAAAATCACTACTTTTAATGAGGTCTACTGAGTTCCTGACACCACTTGGTAGAGGCGTAAGAAACAGTTGTTGAATGATGGGAAAAAAAAAAATATATATATATATATATATAATAATATATATAAAATAGGTAGTAATCAGTGAGCAAAATTTCATTGGAAGCATTCTGGTCACTGTACTTCTAGACTTCTGACAGTGCTGGCTGTAGTGTATGGCTTGTTTTTCAGAGGATGTCTCCAGAGAGAAAGGGTAAGAGCTTTGAGGTGAACTCCTGTCTTTTGTCTCCACTATACTGTACTACCTCCTATGGTGAGTGAATTGCCCTCTCTGAGCTTCGATTTCCCCATGTATAAATGAATCTAGATAATCTAGGCTACATCCAGTTCTGGAAGATCACTTCTGGCTCTGTGAATCTACTTCGACTGTACAAGTCATAACGATTCAACCCTAGACCTAGAATACTCAGTAAACCCTCAAAGCTAAATCTCTATTCTCAGAAGAGATCACAAACACACAAGAAGTTGTATAGTCACTTCTGACAGACAGAAGTACCATGGTTTCTTTTTGTGTCTTATTCAAGCATTTGGCTGCTTGATTAGCTATCGACTCCATATTCAGAAAGGCTAGGTAGTAAATTGACATCTTTTGCTCTCACAACAATTAATTTTTATTAATTAGTATTAATAATTAATCAATTATTATTATCGACAGATAATTAATTATTAAATTGTATTAAAAGACTCAAAGACTGCAATTGTTGATCTTCAGTCTTTTCTCTAGACCAATGGCTTTCATTCATCATTGCATATTAATGTTAACTATGTAGCTTTTATTTTTTGAAAGTTTATTTATTTATTTTAGAAAGAGAGTGCAGGTGGAGGAGGGGCAGGGAGGCAGAGAGAATCCTAAGGAGACTCCACATTTTCAGCGCAGGACCTGACATGGGGTTCAAACTCGGGAACCTTGAGATCATGACCTGAGCCAAAATCAAGAAATGGACGCTCAACTGACTGAGCCACCCAGGTGCCTTTCCATGTAACTTTTAAAACAGAAGGATTCAGGGTGTATTCACTGAGATTTTGATTTAATTGGTCTGATTTAAGCAGGGTGGAGTCCAGGCATTTTTTTTTTTTTTTTAAGCTATTCAAGTGATTGTACTGTGTGGTCAGGGTTGAGAAATACCATACTAGAGCAGTGTCTCTTAAATATGAATGTGCAAATGAATCACCTGGGAATCTTGTTCAAATGATGATTCTGATTCTGTAGATCTGAGACAGTGTCTGGGATTCTATATTTCTAATAAATTCCCAGGTGATGCTGATGCTTTGACCCTTGCCACTAGAAGTGTGGTCCATGGACCAGTAGCATTAGAATCATCTAGAAGGATGTTAGGATGCAGAATCTCAGACCCCACCCTGACCTACTATATTACAGTTAGCCAGAGAAGCAGAACCAACAGGAGAAATATACAGATAAATAGATTCATTTATAAGTAATTAGCTCATGTGACTTTGGAGGCTGACAGATTCCAAGACATGCAGTGAGCCAACTGGAGACCTAGGAAAGTCAATGGTATAGTTCCAGTATGAATCCAAAGGCCTGAGAACCAAGAGAGCTAATGGTGCAGTTTTTTTGTTTTTGTTTTTGTTTTTTGCATATTTTTAAAATTCTTTTTTAATGTTTATTTATTTTAGAAAGAGAGAGAAAGAGACAGGGCATCAACAGGGGAGGGACAGACAGAGAGGGAGACACAGAATCTGATGCTGACTTCAGGCTCTGACCTGTCAACACAGAGCCCAACACAGGGCTTGAACTCATGAACCACGAGATATGACCTGAGCTGAAGTCTGACACTTACCCAATGGTGCAGTTCTAGTCTAAAAGCCAACAAGCTGAGGCTTGGAAGAACCAATGTTTCCCTGAGTTAAAAGGCGGGAAAAACCAATGTCCCAGCTCAAGGCAGTCAAGACTGGAAGAGTTCACCCTTAACTCTAGGGAGCGTCAGCCTTTTTTTTCTATTCAGACTTTCAGGTGATTGGATAAGGGCCACTCACATTAAGGAAGGCACTCTGATTTGCCTAATCTAGGAATTCAAATGCTAATCATATCTGGAAAAACCTCACAGATACAGCCAGAATTATTGGGTATTTGACCAGATACCTGTCCACTACTGGGCCCCATCAAGTTGACACATAAAATTAACCATCACATCTACTTACCCAGAGTATATCTTTTAACATATAATGTATATGCATACATTTAATACACAAATACAAGTATGAGAAATAATGTACTACAATGACAATTCTCAATCTTTTGGTAAGTTGACTCCTTTACGCTCTTAAAATATTATGGATCCCAAAGTACTTTTGTCTCTATGGTTTTATCTATTGATATTTCCTATATTACAAATGAAAACTGAGTATTTCTGAAATTTTTTATTAGTTTGAAATAACAACTTACTCTATGTTAACATAAATAACACATTTTAATGAAAAAGTAAGCACATTTTTTTTTAAAAAGCAAAGACTTGTGAGTAAAGTAGCATTGTTATACATTTTTGCAAAACTCTTTAATGTCTGCTTTAATAGAAAGCAGCTGGATTCTTATACTGGATACTTGCTTGTGAATTTAATATGTGGCAGTATTGTACATCATGTAGACTCCAGAGAACTTTACTGTATTCCCATAAAGTAACGAGTGAAAAAAGGCAAGTAATACCTTAATATTATCATAAAAATGGTTTTAATCTTGAATACTCCCTCAAAATGTCTCCGGGGCTTCCAGGGTTCCCTGGAAGACACTGTGAGATTATTGTTGTGGAGACAATCTAGAGAATCTATACAACTCCTTCCAGAACAGTCACCCTTGGATTCCATCTGAAAACTTGCCACAATTCTACTGAAATCTGGGACAATTACAGCACTTTCTAGAGGAAGCCAGCCCCTTTTTCCACCAGCAAATTGCACAGTACTGCCAGGAGTTTCAAAGACCAACAATTAGAATGTCAGTTTTGCAAGTCTACTAACCCCTCACTGTACACGCATTTTTTCAACCTTAGCGCTGCTGAGATTTTCAGTCGAATAATTATTTGCTGGGGGCGGGGGGCGGGTTGGTTGTACTATGTATTGTAGAATGTTTAGCAGCATCCTTGGCCTCGATCACTAGATACCACCACCTTCTCGCTAATGTGACAACCAAAAGTGTCTCCAGACATCACCAAATGTCCCCTGAAAGACAAAATTACACCGACCTGAGAAGCACTACATAGACCAAGAAAAACAATGGGAGGGGGTGAGGGTAGGAGACAAGAGTTTTGGCTTTGGTTTTGTCTTCTGTGTGGATAGGGAAGCCTTTAACTAGAATAAGGGAATAAAGGGGGAAGAGAAGTCTTGAGAGGAAACACAACAAATTCAAGTTTGTGATGTTGACTTTGAAATATCTAAGGGCTCTTTCTTCATGGTTAGAATGCGGATAGAGTCATCAGACGAACTGCCACCAAAAGACTGAAAGCAGAGGTTCTCCAGTCACAATGTAACTTTCAGAACACGTTGCGTGATTTGATTAAAAAAAAATTTTTTTCATATGTTTATTATGTTCCAGGAACCTCATAAGATCTCTTAAAAATAACTGTTATTCTCTCTAGAGGGCCCCTTTTACTGATGAGACGCTGTGATTGAGAGAAGTCGAGTAACTATGCAAAGTAAAAAACGCACAATGGCTTAGTTTGGTCTGACTCCAGAATCTAAGGGCTTTTTATAACCCCTTTCTCTCCTTCCTCTCTCTCTTCTTTCTTTTTTTCATCAAATACAAATGGCCACCATGTTCCAGGGGATATGTATGGTTCTGGTATACACTAGGGTAATGGAAACATATAGTCTTTTCCTCCTATGGAGCTTTTGTTCTAACAGCAAAGATGAAAAACTGTATTAATTGCCTTGGTGAGAAATCACAGTGCCATAGGATCCCATGGCAAGATCATCTATTCTAGTCTCCAAAGGGGGAGTGGTCAGAAAATGCTCTCTACAGGAAGTGATGTTTAAGATAAAATCTTAATGATGAGTAAGAATTAGAAAAAAAGGAGGGGAATGAAGATTTGAATGTGTGAAGGATGCCTCTGTCTATTTTTTTTTTTTTTTTGCTGTTTATAAGTCTAAATTCTTCTATTTTCTTTCATCTTTATGCCCAATGACATTAATAGCATTTGGCTAATATATAACATAAATATGTGGTTGTATTTATTGAAAGCACCTTTTCTTTGAATTTCAATTAAATTACAGCAGGAGCAGCAGTATAGCACAGTGAAGCTTTGAAGCCTAGATTCAAATCTCAGATCTATAACATTCCAGGGGTGAGACATTCAGTAAGGCATTTCCCTCTGGAATTTCCACTGGTTTTCACTTGTAAAATGGCAATGGGCTATTGTAAAAGCCATATAAAATAATATATATGGAGATGCTTTTGCAAATGTAGGCTTTTATTAATAACTGGACTATTATTCTGCCAGGTCAAAGGATCAACATAAGGAAAGTCATGGCCCGAAAGTCATGCTTGAGAAAAAACAAATAATTCATATTAGCTGGAGCCTTGAGATTTGATGCAAAAGACCAAAATGCAAGTTTAATCAGTCTGGTTGTGGGTCTTAAATATCAGAGGGCTTACTAAATTTAATAGATGATCTATCCCATGTAGATTATCACTCTTTATTGCTTTGACACCAGAGTAAGAGCCAATATTCTCTGAGAAACTTTATTGCATCTGGCAGTATCTATAAAGCTTTTATAAATAACAATATATTTATATGCTGTCATTTTCACAACTGATTCAGAAGCAGTGTAAATTTTTCTTCAATTTCCAAGTATGCTTGATTTGAAATTGGGCTCCAGAAAACTGTCTAGTAAATGAATAACATTTCTAGGGTGCAAAAAGAAATATAAATAGTAGACTAAATTTAGAAATGTTTTGGGATTTTCCAAACTGTGCTATGTAGATGTCCAGCCAAGCAGCTTGTGTGTGCGTAGGGGGGTGAGAGGGTCACAACAACCAGAGCTACAGGGACCAAGAAGTGGCCTTGGTGAAGTTGAACGATGTAACGTAGGACACTGAGGTGAGCAAGGGGGGAAGACCTGGAATCAAGAGTCCAGGAGAGAGGACACCTAGAGACCACAGAATGTACTGGTCTCAGACACAGAAAGGATCTCATTGGGGAAACAACAACAACAACAACAACGAAACACTTGAAAAAATGTCTAGTACAGAGGGAGACGTTGCCATTGCCAAAAAGTTCCAGGGTGGTTCTGGGAAGTCTCCAAGAGACCAGGAATGCACCTTATGTTGTGTAAAGAGCCTGAGTCCTGGAGGCAGAACACATGCTTCTCAGGCCCAGCTGGTAACTATAAGCCAAAATCTTCCACAGGTCACTTCACCAACCTGAGACTTAGTTTCACCATCTGTAAAATGGAACAGAACTAGAACCTTATTCATAAGGTTGTTTTGAGAAAGGAAAAAAAAAATGTTACATCTGTAAAAAGTTCTATGCATATGAGGTAGTATATAAAATATAATACATAAAATATAAGTTGCAGACAAGGGAACTCAATAAACAATGTTATTAAAACAGGAAATGATTAATTTTGTTTGAACTTTTTAATAGTATATATGGGTTTTTTTTGGTATTTGGAATACCCTGGTTTTTTAAGCTCTAAGCTACCTAAATTTTATTGTAAACACCTATAGTTTCTAATAAAACAAAAAGAAAATTCCCCTTTGAAAAGTATGCTAAATCTCAAATAAAAATATAATTTAGTAATTAAAAAAAAGGGGAGCATGATTTGAGGGCTCACAGTACATAACGAGCCAAACACAGGGTTAGATATGCCCAACATATAGTCTTTGCACAAAGTGTGGTTTAGAATTTAGACTTCTTTCTTTTTTAAAAAAAAAATTTTTTTTGTTTATTTTTGAGAGAGAGAGACAGCATGCAAGCAGGGGAGGGGCAGAGAGGGAGACATAGAATCTGAAGCAGGTTCCGAGCTCTGAGCTGTCAGCACAGAGCCCAATGAGCGGCTCAAACCCATGAACCATGAAACCATGAGATCATGACCTGAGACGAAGTCGGACACTCAACCAACTGAACCACCCAGGCGCCCTTAGAATTCTCTTTCTAATGAGAGAGAGAGGAAGAGCCTAAAGTTCAGAAAGTATTTAAAATCAGCTTTAAAAGACCTTTCCATTCCAGGGATGTACGTTTAGTGCAGCACCTCCTTCACTGTGAAATGAGTTCCTGGGACGGTTAGAACATGGGGCCATAATATTTTCCATCTAGAAACTAAATGTCTGGAAGTGAATCTGAGACAAAAGGTATGATGCACTTACTAGAGTTTTACGTACATAGTCAAACTGATTACTAGGAAGCTTTGACTATTTTAAAGTCTCACTAGTCCTAGAGAATGTCCATTTCCTCACTGCCTTGCCAACATGGGACATTAAAAATCTTTCTTTAAATTTTAACATTCTACTAGAATATAAACAGAATCTTACTATTGTATTGTGCATTTCTTTGAAAATAAATGGATTTTTAGCCTGAAGAATTTTGCTCAATGTTGTGAATAAAACTATTTGGTCAGTAGATATTCACACCCTTCATTCATAAGATATTTACAAATCTTTCCTCACCCTTTTGCAAATAGTGGGAAAGTGTCTGTTCTCACGTATCCTGAGTATTATATTTTTCAATCTGCACCTCAAATATTAAGAGGAGAATCTGACAAGAAAAAATGGTTTAATTTCTTTCATTAGTAGGTATTTGAAGGAAATTGGATAAATATCTCTAACAGTTAACTTATGAGAAATAAAAAGGGACAGGATTAGACTATCTGCAGAATGAATTTATGGGGTGGGTAGAATGAAAGTGAATATAGATAGGAATTTCAAGGTGAATTTAAAAGCCAAAACTTTGTGGGGCACCTGGGTGGCTCAGCCCTCTGTCGGTTGAGCATCTCACTCTTGATTTGGGCTCATATCACCATCTCGTGGTTCGTGAGATCAAGCTCCGCCTTGGGGTTTGCACTGACAGCACAGAGCCTGCTTGGGACCCTCTCTCTTTCTTTCTTTCTCTCCCCCCCCCCCGTCTGCCTCTCTCTCAAAATAAAGAAATAAACTTAAAAAATGAAAAAAAGCCAGAACTTTTTAAACCAAGTACAGATCATATAATAATGCAAGAAGCAGAATTGAGGAAATACAAAAGCAGAATTAGGAAAAATAATAAAACTGACCATCTACAATTTATTCCATGTGCCCGATTACCAATAAAAGAAAGGTACAATATTCCAATAGTAGTTTCCAGGACCTTTTCTTCTTTCATGATCTGGTGCTAGGCCACTTTCCATTCTGCACTTAACCCTTGATTTCGTTTCCATCTTGTGACCTCTCTCCTGCCCTTTGGACCTGGCATGGGAACTCAGATTCCTTGGCTTTGTCCTTGGTTGAACTCTGCAGACTTTGACTCATACCCACCTTTTCAATTCAATGCTCTTGGATTCCTTGGGTAATATTCTTTGGGTAATAACTTTGCCCTTATTTCTGACCACAACGTTCAAAGGCAGCACTCACACTGGGGTACTGCAAGGGTATATCTGGATAGTTTGGGTAAAGAAGGTAGTGATAGGTAAAAGTATAGGTGTTGTTGATGGAAATGATTACCTAAGCCTTGAGTCTTTTCTTCATTTGTGCTTGTGCCTATAGATAGCAATGACTCTTAATAGTAATAATTATGTCTCACAATCCCCCAGCATGACTCTGTACCTTCATCACATGAAATGATGAAGATGAAACGAAAGATGTTTCCAAATGAAAACAAAGGCCTTCAACCACCCGTTTACTCAACCAGATCTTTAAGATGTAGCTCGAAAACGACCTCCTTTATGCAGCCTTCCTTGATTCACCGAGGATGTTCAATTTTCTCTTCTTTGCCCTTCTACAGTTGTTTACAGAAATGAATAGTAAATGCAGTGTTATTTAGTAATGTTTCCAATTAAACAAGGATCTCCACAGCAATACTACAAACTCCTTCTGCTTCACCAAACCTAGCAAACTGCCCTGTCTGTCATAAGCCCTAGGTAAATCCTTCTAAATAAATGTTTGGTGATGCCAGTGATGAAAGCAAAACAAGAAGTGCCATCTTCATTCCATAGAATGGATGAAGTAATTGAGCTGTAACAGACACAGAGGCCTACCCAAGGGTCAGCTAAACAGCTAGGAAACATCAACTCAGGGGCCCAAGTCCAAATTCTCTGATACCCATCTTGGGAAGTTTTTTCCCCTCAAAATACTATTTTCAAATTGAAATGAGATATTAGAACACCTAAACAGAGTAGTCCTGAGGACCAGGTGGCCAAAAGCTTAGACATGCTCATCAGGACATGAAAAGTGCTCTGTGTTTCGTTTCTAGTTCCTTCTAAGGTTAACATTTTACTTGCTTTTAATTACGTAAGAAAAAATATTATATTCTCCCTGAGCTTATGCTGAGGGATAAGGTAGGAAACACTCAGTTTGTAAAACTCAGGACTTGCGGCTTCAAAGAAGTTCCAAACGGGTGAGAAGTTTCACAGATTAGGAATTTTTTCTTTTTTTATGTTTTGCAAGTCTGTTCTTATGCATTCATGGTTATGTTCAATCTGTATAATGTATTATGTATATTTTAAATGGACATTCTTTAGGGAAGCTGTACAAAGAAGCTGTACAAAAAACATAATATTTTTCCCACTTCACAAACTCAGAAAAACATGCAGAGGTTATAGAGCAACTCAGGGGCAGAGTCTTCGTGTTCAGAGCTTTCCTTGGTTCACTGAGCTGGATAACAGGACAAAGGGCTGTTTTATGACTATGCTTCCTCTTCAATCCACTGTGCCTTGAAGGCTCTTGTGCTATGCAATGGAGCATGTTCATACAGAAATGTCTGTGGAACATTCAAGCAGAGCTGGTGCTCTCACAGCATGCCTTTGAAGAGCAACAGACCCCCGGCCTTCAAACCAAATCCCCACATTGAAGCTAAAACTCCATCACTGATATCTTTCACCCACCGCTGCCCATTCTTTGTCTCCCCACCCCCATTACACGGCATCTCTTACATTTCCTCTCAGCGAACCCACACCCACAGGTTGTTCCAAGACCCAACTTAGGTACCATCTTAGACTTTTTTTTTCCATCCTACAGCCAATATTATATCAATCCTGCCACTTCTCAGCACTTAGCCTCTTGAAGCCATCCTTCCTTCATTCCCCTCTGTGATTTGGTTCGGGACACAGTGCTTCTGTTGGCCCTTCCTGCCTCCAGCCTTGTCCCATTCCAATCAGTGATCCACAGGCCAGCCAGACTAACAGAAATAAGACTGTGGCCATTTTGATGCTTTAAAAATGTCTCTTTCTGGCTGACACCCACCTCCTATCCTCCTCTTTACCTTAATTTCGTTCACCCATTTTCTAGGATAAATTTCAGACACCTTAATATGGCTCAGGGGGCCTTTGTGATTTGTCTCTGTCTCTCATCACCTTTATCTTTCCTCACTCCTTTTGTATTCTGTGCTCCTTCCAGACTGAACAACTTAGAGTCCCATGCAAGCACCTTGCTACTTGTCCCGCCCTATTCCCTGGCTCATGGAAATGCAATTTCCTTTACTTGGAATATCCTCTTATCCTATTCCCCACTCCATTCCTTCTCTTTGCACTTTTAGCCTGAATAACTCTTGTACTTCTGGCCTCAGCCAACATACCATTTCCTTCAGAAAGCCTGCTAAACCCTGTTAGCTGAGTTAGGGCTCATATGCTGGCCTGGTTGACAACTGGTGTTTACTCCTAGTTAATACAAATGGCATAGTTTTAAAATTGCACATTGTTTCTCCTATTACACTATCAGCAATTTGAGTCCAAAGACTGCATTTTAATTCTTTGTGTGACTCCACAATAGCATAATCGCACATAGTAGGCCTTCAACAAATATTAGTTGAAAAAATAAAGGGCTGCTATCATGGAGATCTCAGTAAATTAAAACTATACTGGTTATATATATATATATATATATATATATATATATATATATATAATCTAGTAGGATTAACATATCTAGGATTGACACCTCCCTAGCCCTTGCTGACTACGTATCAATATCACAGTATAGGGGAATTTGATCACATAATGGAACCTTTGCAAATGTTTATTTTTTGTGTTTTTTATTGGGAGTGGAGCTGAAGACCACACTGGAGCTGTGATGAACAAAGCAGCTCAAAAGCAACTCTTGGCATTTCTCTCAACTTCATCAATGCTCAGGTTTTACTCTGACTTTGTATTTAGATTTTATCAACCTGTGGAACCCCTGGCCAAAGTGTTTTGGCACTGGTTAAATAACCACATTTTTATTAAATGAAAAGTGAGTCAGAGTCTATAAAGTAGTTTCTGGTAATGGTTTAGCGACATGCTTCTCAAACATTAGCATGCATCAGAATTCTGGAGAAGTCTGGACATCCTCTAGTCTGCACACTAAAAGATACTTGGGCTATGTCTCGTGAATTTTTATTTCTAGCAAGCTCTTAAGTGAAGCTGATGCTAGGAGTTCACAGAGCATTGCCTAGAACAGGTTAGGCAACAATCAACAGTTATTTATTAAGGGCTCACAGTGTGAGAGACACAACAATTAGGGCAAGATCCTACCCAAAGGGTATCCAATCACTTCCACAAATATTTATGGAGTGTCTACTGTGCCACCAAGTACTGGCATACACATTGGGGCTCCCGGTGTAGTGACAGAAGCTGACACTGGTAACCGAGATTCTGACGCAGACTGAGGTTGTTGAAATAAGTAGTTTGGCTGATGTATATGATGGGCAAAAATAGAAAGGGAATTTCAGACCAGAGGAGAAGGGCTTTGAATCTCATCTTAAGGAACCTGTTCATGTTTATGTTTGCCACTGGGAAAACAATATTTTTTTAAGAAGGAGAATAATATTAATATTTTCTTGGAACACTGACAGTAATTTCTAATAGCATTTTGCATGGCTATATGGATGGACTGAGGGTAGAGACAAAGAGACTATAGTGAGGATTGCTCTTGTTCCAGCAATAAGTAATGAAAACAAAGTGGGGAATGGGAGCAAAATCTCAATTTGAATACAAATATAGCCCCCTTGAAGCACAGTGAGAGAAGTCCTGGGGCTTTCCTGCTCCTCGAGAATATTGCAGGCCCCATGAAGGCCTTATAAACCAATTTGTTGGCTCTTTCCCCATGCTGAAATAAAGGGAGAAATCACATTTATTTTGTTTATTAATGTATTCCCGGCACATGATAAAGTTCCTGGTACATACTGGTGCTAAATAAATACGGATTGATTGCCAAGATGGAAAAGCTCTAAGTGTTATCTAAACTTATCCATTTATTATTTATTCATAAACAGTGAAACCAGAGACCCAAAAAGAGGAATTGACTAAAATCATACATCTGGTTACCAGTAAAACCAGGACTAGAATCAACATGTCTTGATTTCTAGTCCAGTGCCTTTAAACATCACACCAAGCACCAATCAGGCTTCTATTAAAACTGATATTGTGTTAGGGATAATGAGTTACTCCTGCATGACCTCATTGTTTTCTGTTTGTCTGCCACATGCTGTGGTCTGGCAGACAGCAATCCATTTAAGTCATCTGCTTCCAGCCAATGGCATTCTTGACTAAAACAATAAAATGTGTTTTTCTCCAATCTGTATCCCACTTCAAGCGGTTTGTTTTTCTCTACTCTGTATTTCACCAGAAGCCATTGCAACTTAATTCCACAAGTCTTTCAAACAGAGAAAATAAAGTGGTTTAACAAGCAAGAACTGCGAAGAGATATTAAATTCTCAAACCGCATCTTCGGTGAAAAAAAAGTATCACATGGAAAATGCGCTGGAGTCTTTTGGTCAAACCTTGTAAAAAGTCTCTGTTGTGAATGTCCCTTGCCATGTCCCCGGTAAAGCTCTTCAATAAACACACTGTCCTCCCCCACATTGTGTGTTCTGGAGATAATAAAGAGGAAGGGAGTAGTGGTACTAGAACTCCCAGGGGGAAATTGGCCAGGTTCCTACCATTTGCAGTCCACCATCTGTGCAATGGCATGGCCATATACGTGCTTCAGAGTAGTACAGAGCTTCTTGTGTCTAAGATAAGAACAAAACACTGGGTTATAATTCCAAAGTCATAGATGTTGGTCACTGCTCACAGAGTGTGTGGCCTTAAACCCACTTGAACTCTTTGCGTTAAATTTTTCGACCGTAATCTCTCACTGATTCAGAAAGAGCATTTAGGAAGAAAATGTTTATCTGACAGTAACGGGGAAGTTCTGAAACAGTCATGTGTTTATTTTATTTTTTTTTTAACGTTTATTTATTTGAGAGACAGAGAGAGACAGAGCATGAGCATGGGAGGGGCAGAGATAGGAGGAGACACGGAATCTGAAGCAGGCTCTAGGCTTTGAGCTGTTAGCACAGAGCCCAATGCAGGGCTCGAACTCACAAACCGTGAGATCATGACCTGAGCTGAAGTCGGATGCTTAATCGACTGAGCCACCCAGGCACCCCTATAGTCATGTGTTTAAACATCTACTAAGACCACCTGGATCATTTCTGTGTGGTCTTATCATTAATTGTAGAGTGTGAAGGTGAATGATCTTTGTGAGTAGTAATGTGTCCAAGGCTTTCTAACATCACCAGCTTATATGTTTATATTTCCTTCTAACATGAGTGTTTAGTGCTATAAAATTCCCTTTAAATATTGCTTTCGTGACATCTTGTAAAATTTGAGGATGTTTTTGTTTTTATTCAATTCAAAATACTTCCTAATTCCTTTTTGAAATCTTTGACTCAGATAGGCTATTTAGAAATGCATTATTTGGTTTCCAAATACGAAGGACTTTTGCAGATACCTTTCAAAACTCTTTCATATCTAATTTAATTCCACATTAGGTTTAATTTTATTCCATATTAACATGTACTGTAAGGCTTGCATCCTTTTAAATTTGTTCATATTTGTTTTATGACCCAGAATATAGTCTATCTTGGAAAATATTTGTGTACAACACATAACACGTTCTGTCCTTTTTAAGTAGATTATTCTACAAATGTCGTTTCAGGGGCACCTTGGTGGCTCAGTTGGTTGAGCATCTGACATTGACTCAGGCCATGATCTCAGTTTGTGAGTTTAAGCCCTGCATCAGGCTCACTTCTGTCAGTGCAGAGCCCACTTTGGATCCTCTGTCCCCCTCTCTCTCTGCCTCTCCCCTGCTTGCACTCTTTCTCTCTCTCTCCCTCTCTCAAAAATAAATAAACAAAACAAAAACAAATGTCAGTTAGATCAAGTTGGTTGATACTGTGTTGAAGTCTTATATACGTTTACTCACTTTGTGTCTATTCTATCGGTTATTGAAAGAGGGGAATTAAAAATAAAATCTTCAACTAAGTGTAAATTTGCTGATTTCCCTTTACCTTTCTATTGTTTTTTTTCTTTCATTTTGAAGCTATGTTATTAGGTACATAAATGTATAGGATTGTTATGTCCTCTTGATTAGTTCAATCCTTTATCATTGTGAAATGGCCTTCATTTTTCCTGATAATATTCTCTGTTCTGAAATCTACTTTGTCTGGTATTAATATAGCCATTACAACTTTCTTCAGATTTGGTATTAGCTTGTTACATATTTTTCAATCATTTTGTTTTTAACCTTTTTAAAAAAAATTATTATTATTATTATTTATATTTTAGCTAATATACAGTGCAATATTGGTTTCAGAAGTAGAATTAAGTGATTCATCACTTACATACAACATCCAGTTTTCATCACAAGTGTCCTTCTTAATACCCATCACCCATCTAGCCCATGTCCCACCCATTTCTCTCTCCATCAACTTTCAGTTTGTTATCTACCATTAAAAATCTCTTGTGGTTTATTTTTCTCTTTCCTGCTCCTTTTCAATATATTCATCTGTTTTGTTTCTTAAATTCCACAGATGAGTGAAATCATATGATATTTGTCTTTTTCTGACTGACTTATTTTATTTAGCAAAATACGTTGTAGCTCCATCCATGTTGTTGTAAATTGCAAGATTTCATTTTTTGATCACTGAGTAATATTCCATTGTGAATATATACCACATCTTCTTTATTCATCGGTCGATGAACATTTGGGCTTTCTCCATAGATTGGCTATTGTTGATAATGCTACTATAAACATTGGGGTGCATGTACCCCTTTGAATCTGTGTTTATGTGTCCTTTGGGCGAATACCTAACAGTGTAATTGCTTGATTGTAGCGTTGTACTATTTTTAGTTTTTTGAAGAACCTCATTACTGTTCTCAAGAGAAGCTGCATGAGCAGTGCAAGAGTTCCTCTTTCTCTGCATTCTCACCAACACCTGCTGTTTCTTGTGTTGTTAATTTTAGTCATTCCAACAGGCATAAGGTGGTATCTCATTGTGATTTTGATTTGTATTTCTCTAATGATGAGTGATGTTGAGCATCTTTTCATGTGTTTATTAGCCATATGGATGTCTTCTTTGGAAAAGTGTCTATTCATGTCTTCTGCCCATTCTTTAACTGAGTTGTTTGTGTTTTGGCTGTTGAGTTTGATGGGTTCTTTATACATTTTGGATACTAACACTTTATCAGATATGTGATTTGAAATTACCTCTCCCATTCTGTAGGCTGCCTTTTAGTTTTGTTGATTGTTTCCTTTGCTGTGCAGAAGTTTTTCATCTTGATGAAGTCCCAATACTTCATGTTTGTTTTTATTTCCTTGCCTTCAGTGATGTGTCTAGTAAGAAGTTGCTCGGGCTGAGGTCAAAGATAACCTCTGTTTTTATACTTAAAAGCTCTTTTTTTTTTTTTTTTTTGGCAGCATATAATTGGCATGTATTTTTTTTTTATTTAAAAAACTTTTTTTAATGTTTTAATTTATTTTTGAAGGAGAAAGAGAGACAGAGCATGAGTGGGGGAGGAGCAGAGAGAGAGAGATACAGAATTTGAAGCAGGCTCCAAGCTGTCAGCACAGAGCCCGATGCGGGGCTCAAACTCATGAACTGTGAGATCATGACCTTAGCCGAAGTCAGATCCTTAACTGACTGAGCCACCCAGGTGCCCCGGCATGTATTTTTTTTAATCCAACTTGAAAATCTTGCCTTTTAATTGGTGTGTTTAGACTATTTACATTTAACGAGATTGTTGATATTTTCAGGCTTTTTTCCATCTTGCTTTTTGTTCCCTGTTTTCTCATCTGTTCTTTATTTCTTTCCCTTTATTTTTCTACCTTCTTTTATTTGTTATGATTCCATTTTCTCTCATTTGTTGTCTTATTAACTACAACACTTTGGTTATAACAGTAGTTTCTTTACCTTATCACAATCTACACCTCTCAGTGATGTTATACTATTTCATATGTGAGTACTTAATAAAAGTTATTACTTTCATTTCTCCTCTCCTGGCATTTATGTTATTGCTGCTATACACATTACTTATATACATATTATAAACACCAACCTACATTGGTGATGTTTTTGTTTAAACAGCTAATTATCTTTTAACTAGAATTAAGAAATAATTTCACAAAATCACATGTATTTAACTCATACAGTTATGATTTCCAGGCTTCTTGATTCTTCTCTTTTAATCTAGTATCGTTTTTTTTTTTCTTCTTGAAGAACTTACTTTACCACTTCCTGTTCAAGTTTACTAGCAATGAATTCCTTAGGATTTTATATGTTTCAAAAAGCTTTAATTTGTCTTCATTTTGAAAGATACTTTCATAAATATAAAATTTTAGGTTGACATTTTTCTCTAAATACATTCAAGATGTGGGGCACCCGGGTGGCTGTCGGTTGAGCATCTGACTTCGACTCAGGTCATGGTCTCACACTCATGGGTTTGAGCCCCGCGTCGGGCTCTGTGCTGACAGCTCAGAGCCTGGAGCCTCCCTTCAGATTCTGTGTCTTCCTCCCTCTCTGCCCCTCCCTCACTTGTACTCTGCCTCTCTCTCCCTCAAAATAAATAAACATAGGGGCGCCTGGGTGGCTCCGTCGGTTGAGCAGCCGACTTCGGCTCAGGTCATGATCTCGCGGTCTGTGAGTTCGAGCCCCGTGTCGGGCTCTGTGCTGACAGCTCAAAGCCTGAAGCCTGTTTCGGATTCTGTGTCTCCCTCTCTCTGACCGTTCCCCGTTCATGCTCTGTCTCTCTCTGTCTCAAAAATAAATAAACTTAAAAAAAAATTAAAAAAAAAATAAAAAATAAACATAATAATAAAAAAAAAAATTTTGAAGACATTCAAGATGCTACATCATTGTTGTGCTTTTTGCATTGCTCCCTATGAGAAATTTTCTGTTATCCTTCTTTGTTCCTCTGTACATAAACTGTCGTTTTCCTCTGTATTTTATGAAAATTCTCTTTTTTTGATTGGTTTGGTGCAGTTTGATTTTTATGTATCTCAGTGTAGCTGTCTTCATGATTCTTCTGTTTGAAGTACACTGAGCTTATTAAATTTGTCAATTCATAGTTTTCATCAAATTTGAAAAATTTTGGTTATATTTGCAAATATTCTTTTTTAAATATTTCTTAAAATTTACTTTGGGAGAGAGAGAAAGAGTGTGAGGATGAGCAGGGGAGGGGCAGAGAGAGAAGAGAGACAATCCCAAGCAGGCTCCACACTGTCAACACAAAGCCTGACTCAGGGCTTGATCTCACAAACCATGAGGTCATGACCTGAGCCAAAATCAAGAGTCAGATGCCCAACTGACTGCACCATGCAGGCACCCCTGCAAATATTCTTGTTTGTCCTGCCTTTCTTCTCTTCTAGGGCTTTGAGTTATATGTCAACTAAGTAACCTGACATTCTCCTACAGCCCACTGTAGCTGTGTCCTTTTAATTTTTTTTTTTTACTTTTTTTTCCTCTTTACATTTTATTTTGATAGTGTCTATTCTTAAGCCTTAAGTTCACTAATATTTTCCTCTGCCATATCTGATCTGTCATTAATCTACACAATGTATTATTTTTAAATCTCAGACACTGTAATTTAATCATTAGAAATTCAATTTGGGTTTTTAAAAAATATCTTCTTTGACTCTAACTAATATAACCAGGATTTCCTCTAACTTTTGAACATACAAAACACAATTATAATTATTTCAATTCACTTTTTAATAATTTTAAAACCTGTTTCTTTTCTGGGTTGGTATTGACTGGTGAATTTTTCTCTTCATTACAGGTCACATATTCCTGCTTTCTTTTGTTTTGCATGCCAGGCAATTTTTAACTGGATGCCAGACACTGTAAATTTTACACCACTGAGTGCATGTTATGAGTTTGTCTTCCCCAAAAAGGATATGTTGAAGTTCTAATCCTTAGTACCTTAGAATGTGACCTTATTAGAAAAATATTTACAGAAGCAATCAAGTTAAAATGAGGTCTTCAGAGTGAGCCCTAATGTTATGTGACTGGTGTCCTTATAAAAAGAAGAAATTTGAGCACAGAGACAAAAATGCACAGAGGAAAGACAATGTGAAGACACACAGGGAGAACACCATATGAAGACAGATTGAAGTGATGCACCTACAAGCCAAAGAACACTCAAGACTACCAGAACTGAAGAAAGAGTCATGGAATAATTTCTTCTCTATCACCTTCAGAGAAAGCACAACCCTGCTGATTTGATTTCAGACTTCTAGCCTCCGGAACTATAAGAGAATATTGTTTTAAGCCACACATTTTGGCACTTTGTTATGGAAGCTCTAGGAAATGAATATAGTGCTCAGTGTTTTGTATTCATGTAAAGATTCTTGAGCTTTGGTATGGAATGCTAAGTGACTGGGAAGCAGTTTGATCCTTTTGAGTCTTGCTTTTAAGCTCTTCTAAGAGAGTAGAGCAGTACTTACTCTAGAGCTAATTTTACCTTGCTACTGAGACAAGACCTGTCTTCTGAGCATTCCACCCAATGCCCCCATAAATTAGGAGTTTTCCTAGTCTGGCTGTGTAGAAAGATACATTCTTCTTGCCTCCTGTGAGCTTCAAGTAGAATTATTGCTAATCCTTTCAGGTGGTTGTTTCCCTGGCCTCAAGCCATTTTCTCATAACCATTCATTTATTTGTACTCTCCTGAATACTTGAGGGAGACTGCAGATTTCTGGAGTTCTCTCTGCGTATAGCTGTCAGCAACATGTCTGTACTGCCAACGTCTTCCCAGACTTTCAGTTGGGTCTGTCAGTCATGGAGTCTGAAGGCTCCTTCTCTGTCATAGGCCAGAAACTCTCTCAAGGCAGTAAGCCAGAGCAATAGTAATGCTCATTTGCTTCTCCCTAAGTGATTGCTGCTCCCTAAGTGATTGCTGCTCCTTGTTGCCTGAGGTCCAGTGTGTTGAAAACAATTGTTTCAAGATTTTTTTTTGTCATTTTGTACAGATGTTTAGTTATCTCAGATGTGTATGGTAGAGGGAGGAAAAGTAAATTTAAACTTTGTAACTGTACTGGCCAGAAGCAGAATCCAATCATTTTTCTAGCATGATTGATCAAACTTTGTCTTCTTTATTGAGTCCTAAGAAATGTTTTTCAACCTTACAATTCAGTATTGGATATGTGAACACATATTAAAAATTCAAATGCTTTGGAAATTGCCTGATGTGTTATACTGGGTTACATAATTGTATGATCGCATAATTACTATATTGCATATACTGACTTATTGATGGAAACATGCAGGGGATTTGTCACAGGAATACTTTTTGCTTCAGTCCATTTCACTGGGTCAAAGGCAGTTTTGCATGCTATTTCATCTGGAAGCTCCAGACTTGTGAGGTCAAAGTGAAACAGAAATGCTAAGACATGCTCCCATATGTTGGGATATGTGACATGAATATTCACTCACAGATGTACTCACTATTGTAGTAGTGCTACAGATTTATTCTACAATATCCAGATATTATATGACACATTCTGTTTTGCATAGTTCTGAACTGAATTTTTTTTTTCAACGTTTATGTATTTATTTGGGACAGAGAGAGACAGAGCATGAACGGGGGAGGGGCAGAGAGAGAGAGAGACACAGAATCGGAAACAGGCTCCAGGCTCTGAGCCATCAGCCCAGAGCCTGACGCGGGGCTCGAACTCACGGACGGCGAGATCGTGACCTGGCTGAAGTCGGACGCTTAACCGACTGCGCCACCCAGGCGCCCCTGAACTGAATTTTTAAAGAAAGATGATGTTTATAATTGCATATCCTATAATATTAGATATATTTCTTTTTTTTTTTTAAGATTAGGTTTATTTCTGCAAGGAGAGGTTTCCTTTTGTTCAGGTATTGATGAGAACTTGAATGGCTGTCATAGTTTATATATTTGATGTCTAGAAGAATTTCCTCCACACTATCTTCTGAATCAATGCATTTCAAACCTTGTTTTGCTTTCCATTACCTTTAGGCCATTTGCTGGCTGTCACAGGACCTATTTTTATGACAATATGAGCTCTGGTCCTGCATCTATATTCTCCATTGTGAGATGGATGGACACAATGGCTGTAGGAGTATGCCTGAAAATTATTCCTAGGAAAATATTATCACTAGACTACCTTTTCCTTTAAAGCTTTGAATTTGGAAATAACTAAATTTACAGAGAAGTTTCAAAAATGAAACTTGTAAAAGAACAATTGCATATAACCTATGCCCTAATTCCCTCATTGTTAATGTTTTTCCCTTTTGCTTTATTGTTTTTCAGCCTTTCTCTCTTTTTCTCCAATCATTTACTTATTTATCATCATGTGAACTCATGAATTTCTTGAACCCACATTCTTATGTGTCCTTGTACATGACTTTATACTTTTTTTTATCACTTTACTCTCAGGACTAACAAATCGTTCATCCAGCTCATTTTGACCTGCTCCAACACTGGTCCATCCATGACTTTGGCATCCTTGATTCCTGTCAGTGGAGATGGTATTAAAGGCCGAGATCTGTGTGCTGGGTGTGCTCAGTGCTAATAGTGTATATCACTTGAACCCTTTTAACTTAAGTAATTGCATGCCACACAAATATATTCCACTGAAGCCAAATTAGATGCGTTCCCTCCCAACTCAAATTCCCTGTGACAACTCCAAGGACACACTTCATGAATGGAAATGTAACAGAAGGAATTGGAGAGAAAATAAAATTTTTAGAAACTTTATAGCAATGGAAGACCATAGGGCTTACAGGGCCAGGGCTCCTCCTGAGCCTCAAGAATAGTCTACAGAAAGTTTACCTTGTTCATTAGCTTTTTGGTAAGTCTGCCTTGATCTGCTGAAAAGTTGATTTCACCCTTTATTATGTAGGGAAGGAAGGTGTCAAGAACAAGAAGGCTTGAAAAATAAATAAAACTAGATTAGCCAATAGAGTTTTGTGAAAAAAATTTTATTCCATACTTGTGGACTTCTTGAAGCTCTTCAGGAGCTTTTTACTGTTCACCAGCTTGGCTTTTCCCAATGGATCACTTTTCATCCAGTATTCTATTGACTCTGACATGTTCAAAATTACTAAGAGAAGATACGTAACTTGAATTTATTTCATATCAACTCCATTATGTGAAAATATGTTTTTATGAAATTTATGGTGACAAGAGCACAGGGTTTGAGGCCAAACAGGCCTTTGAACAATTGTTAAATAACTACAGCTAATTGGAAGTAAGTAGTTCAAGGCCTGAGGTACCTGGCTAAGATGAGCACACTCTGCCCTCTACAGCCTTCAAGGTGATAGTGGTATTGCCATTGTTACTCTGTCAAAATGCTGTGTGATGAATACAGAAACTGAGAACAAGTGCTTAAAGACATTGCACAATGTTTTGGCAGAGTGATTTCATTTCTTCTGAAAGTATGATAAAACGTGGTGCCTGTATTTTGTAGGCCCTGTTTCCAGAAATTCATTTTGATTTTGTTTTCCTGAGTATCAGTATTTGACAAATGGGCAGTGAGTTGAAAACACCAAAAACTTGGTCCTTTCCACAGAAACGCAGGGCCAAATGGACCCCAAAGAGGCATTTTTATTCTAATACACTCTACCACTTTATGATTCTAAGACACTTCTTTATAAAAACAGAAATTGTCTAACTCTCACTTCCCTCTAAACTAAGCAATTTATAAGAGCACAGGAAAACACATCTTTCGCCAAAGTTTTTGCCGTTTGCCAACCAATTTTGATTATGAAAGGCTGTCTAGGCTAGTCATGTAGTAGCTAATTTGGACCTGTCCAGACAAAATCAGAAAAGGAATTATGAGGCTGGCTTTGGTATGAAGCAATGAATAGAACACGTGCTATGTTTCCAGTTATTTCAGGAGAAAACTTTCTTTAATTCTAGTTCAGGAAGCAATGCCAAATTTCCGAAGGGATCTGCTCATTAGTGTTTAATGCAGAAATAGTGGAAAGATATTCTTGACTAAATGCAAGAGACCAAGTTGCTCACATACTCTAGCATTCAAGAAATCAAAAATGTATGGATACTTATGCCTTTATGGTGTCTTCTCTGAAATACATATAAAATAATCTTATTTTACTGTGTAAATAGTCTGTAGATTTCTAGTTGGCATAGGTATTACTGAACAGAAAAATCACCAGACTGAAATTAAAAACAACTCTAGCTCCATTTCTGTCCATGATAATCATCTACCTCTCCAAGATATGGAGGAAACATAAGTTAAATGAGGGAATTAAGCAGATAAATCTACTTCCATTTCTAATAATTGGTGTCCCCAAATCATTTTCTGTTTCTCATTTTTTTTATTAGGCATTAACAAGCAATTTACCCATATGCTATTAGAAAATGAGTAGTTAATACAATAACAGCAAAAGTAGCTTAATCATTCTATTTTTAATTCTTTCTAAATGGTGAAGCCCAAAATAAAAATGCCAGAAAAGTGGTCTGTTTTTGTGATTAACGATGACGTTACTAACCATTGCTTGCAGGTAGCGTGTACATTCTTATTGTAGAGATGTGTTCAAACAGATGTTAGAACAGGGGGCAGCTGAGCGTGTAACTTGTCCCTGGAGTTCTCCAGGAAACCTGAAAAAGCCAGAGAGTCCACTATAGACTGATGGGAGAGTCACCGGGTGCCATGTTCTCAGATCCTTTGGAATCAGTTGAGTTACACTCATCTTCGTCTAAATGGACCCTGACCGGCTGCCCTCTGCCAAATCCTGTGAAGATCAGAGACCGCATTTGGATCATCATTCCCCTCCAAGGCTAGAAGGCATATAGGAGTGTTTTTGAGATCCCTCAAAAACATTGCGCTCCCTTTGCTTGAATCAGCGGAAGGGATTTGAAGAAGGACACCGAATCAGCAAGTTAAACCAAGCTACTAAGTACTGTGGATATCATATTCCATGCTCCCAGACCAGGTTACAATTAGAGAGGTAAAATCTATTTCTAGATGAGGGCCCCAGAACCCAGAAAGGCGAAGCAGGTTTATAAATAATTTATGGGATAAAAAAATGTAACTAAGGCAAGCTCAAAGGCCTCTGACACCCAGAGCGGTGCTCTTTCTACAGTGTGGGGAGGGAGAGGTGGGTGGGGGCTGAAGAAAAAAAAAATCTGTCTCAGCCAAAATGTCACTCCAACAAGTACCAATACCACTCAACAAGTGCTCTTAGGGTCCTTGATTGTTTATTTCAAATCCTCAGTTTTCCTGTGGAGGAGCCAATCTTGTTTCTACTCCAGCCAAGGTGACCCACCCTTTGGCAGGTTCACCAGAATCTTAAGGGTGCAGTTACAAAGGGCTCCTGTTTACAGTAGAACCATTCAAGAAATCTGGTTTTGCTTCACAAACAAATAAAACTTTTTGCCTAGAGAGTGTGGATTAAATATTTTTTATTTACTCATTATAAATGAGGAATAGTCAACAGAAATCTTTCTCTACTGGGTGAAGAGTAACTTTGTGCTCTACTTTTCTGGTTATTTTGAGCCTCACTGTTGACTTCTTGCTGGGGTTGCCATGAGCAGACTAATCTTTCCACCTCTGACTTTCAGTTCACCTCTGAAATTTTGAAGCTATATTTATAGTGACTGACCTGGAAGTGAGTCTATCTAAATACTCTCCATCATCCAGTAATGTATGGTGAGTATCTATTATTTGGATTCTTGCAATCCTTCCTCCAGATTAATGTCAATTCAATCTATCTTCCATAGCATCAATATTATTTTACTGAAATGTACCCTTGTACATCAAACTTCTTAATAAGGAATTCTAAACTCTTTATGAAGTAGCCCCAATTTATAGGTCCATTTACTGCTGTTTACCTCTACAATCCATAGGGCCCAATAACACAATACTAAGCATTGTTATTAAAACTACCCTCAGGTTTTTGTTCTTTATGCCTTTTTATTCACCCTGTTCTACCTTCCTGAATACTATTTCTTCCTTTGCCTGCTATAAAAACTACTCTTCCTAATGGCCAATCTAAAAGGTCCTATCTACACTGTATGGTTTTTTTTTGGGGGGGGGGTTGTTTTTGTTTTGTTTTGTTTTTTTGCCCCCCTTCCTTAGCAATCTTCCTTTGTATCTCCTTTGCATGTATTTCCATAAGAGTTTACACTTACCTTAATAAGTGTGTGTGTGTGTGTGTGTGTGTGTGTGTGTGTGTTCTTTAGATATTGTGTACTCCTTAGGACTATGAACCAAGTCTTGTTGTCTTTGACATTCTCAATGTTGTATATGATATTTGATAAATTGAGTTAATAAAATTCACCAAGTATTGTGAAGAACATCTTGTGATTAAACTTTTTTGTTTGCATATTTATTTTTTGGTTAGTTTAAAATCAGTGAAGCAAAAATATATGTATTAACAGCACCCATGAGCCTACAAAACTCATAATAAATTATCATATATGCTTCAAATTTTTCTTTTTTAGAGACAGAGCAAGCATGAGCATTAGAAGGAGAGAGGGAGGATCTTAAGCAGGCTCCATGCCCAGTGAAGAGCCCAATGCAACCCTGGGATCAAGACCTGAGCTGAAATCAAGAGTTGGATGCTTAACTGACTGAACTGGCCAGGTGCCCCTATGCTTAAGATTAAAAAAAAAAAAAAATACTACACATCAAATTGTAATGCCATCCCAAACTTCAATTCTCTCTCCAGAGGCAATTGTTCTTATGGATTTGGTGCATATGCAATTTATGTTTTCATATCTTTTCTAAATACATATATGCATCAATAAATTAAATCTATGACTCCTTTATATGTTTTTTAAAGTATATATAAATAGTACCATATTGCATGTATCCTCTTTCAACTTGCTTTTTCACTTACTATCTGTAAATACCAATTCTTAGAGTCTAATTTTTTATTTTGACATATGGTATTCCCTCACACGAATGTATCATAATTAATTTGGTAATTCTTCAAACACTGGGACTATTTCTAACTTTTTCCTTTTACAATCAATATTTTAATGAGCATCCATGTAAATTTCTTCCTGTATATATATGCAAGAATTTCTCTAGGGGTTATCCCTAGAAGTGGAATTTTCAGGTCATTTTCTGAGGCCAAATTGCTCTTCAAGGGAATTTTTATAAACTAGCAGTACATGACAGTTGTGTCTCTATAATCTTGCCACATCAGTATTTGTTTTATTGTCATTTTATTTATTCTTGGTCAGTATTATGGCATATCTTCCCTTCTAACTTTCCTGGCCCATAAGTAATAACTCCATGGATCTGATGCCATCAGATCCCTCCCTGAGAATAATGACTCTCTGAGGTATTCTTTATTCATTTGGCCTCAACAAGTTTTATTTTTGTTTTTTGTCTTGGTAACACTGAAGGATTATCCCTTTGCATTTTCTGCTACTAATCCTCTATTTCAGGCTAGCCGTGATTGTCATCATATATAATCTTTATAGTTCTACTTTTGTCAAGTAGCCTGAGATCAAATACCACCGGCATCTATCCCTGGACTGGATTATTTTTTTTTCTCTGCTAAAATGTGACCGAATTTTTTTTTTTTTTTTCTGATGCTCTCCCTAGTGCCTCATCTCCAGATCCTGCTCTGCTTGTTTTCCTCACGAAGAGAACCATGGGATACCTGTCTCGATTCCTGTCACACTTCTTCTGTGCCCTTTCAGGTTCCTAGCCAGTCTCCCACTTCTCCAGTCCCCTGATGTTTCCCATAGATTTTTCTGACCATAATCTTGCACTCCGTCACTGATTAGTTTATTCATAATATTTTCAGTGTGTCTTTTCTTTGGAACCTCTGGGCCATGGCCCAGGCACAACACAATTCCCTCTGCTGCCTCCACCCACTTTTAGTCATCAATATCAACCATGATTCTTGGTATATCCAGTCCACACAGGCTCCTGACACACTCACGTCCTGGCAGTTTAAACTCCTATGACTTCCAGGGGTGTTGGTTTTTTAACACCTGGATAAAAAATGTGGGTGGAGTGCACATACTGTGGTTTGTCTTTGATCAGGCACTCCCCATGACAAATACCTCTAGGAGACTCCAGTTACCTGCCCCACCCAAAGTCCCCAGAAGGAACAACGTTATATTTCACATTTCCCAGCTTCTTCTTCTCCTCCCCCACCATCACAGATGGATATCTGCTCAAACATGCAAAACCACTGGATGGACAGATATGTAAGACTTCTGTGGCCTGGTTTCAAAAGGTCATCTAGGTCATTGGTTTACTGCCCTGGCTGAACATTAGAATCACCTGGGAAACTTTTTATAAATTTGTCAATGCCCAAGTACCTTTCCTCAAGATAAACATTTAATGTCCCAATGTGGGATAAAGTTTATATTTTTAATAACCTCCTCCAACAAGTGACTCTAATGACAACCAGCACTGAGAACTGAGAACAGAAAGCCATCTATAACATACAGTTTATTGTCTAAATTAACATAATTTTAGGAAAACCCAGGCCAGGAAGATGAAGTTCCAAATGCCTTTATTGTTTGTTTCAATAACTATCCCCCAAATCCGTTCATATGAATAGCAGACTACTCAATTAGCTCTTCTTACTCCTTCTTAGGACAATAGGTAACTTTAATAAGTTCATCAGAAGATTGTTTATTCAAGACTCTTAGAAATCCTTGTTCCTCTATATCCACCAACCCTAAACTGTTATGTCACAAACTTATTCAATCTCAAGTTAGCTCCAGCGTTGAAACATTTACCCTAAACTATACCCCCAAATCCTCATATAGATCCCACCCTTGCCCTCTCTGTTTTTGAGATGCTACTGAGGCATCAAAATATGCCCCTTACCCTTGTTGTGTTAAGTAATAAACACTGCTTTCTTTTTCCAAGAGGTTATTTTGGTGGTCAACAGGTTATCTTGGTGGTAGGTCCAAGAAGTTGACTGTAGACAATCACGATCTGGGGCAATCTAATTGTCTCTCTAATCTTAGACACCCAGAGACTATATTGTCAGCTGAAGGTAGGTGACAGACCTAAGACCTGGTGATGGATAGCCAAGAATCATGTTTTTAGCAGATTATGTACAAGATGAATATGTTGAAGAAGCTGGTAATAAAGAGATCTGATAAAAAAAAGCTGATACTAAAGAATAAATAGATAAAGCTGATAAGCAAAATTATGCAGAGAGATAAAGCAATGGGGGAAAAGAGTGTGGCCTCTGAGAGATGGTCTTCTCAGTATATGCCATTCTGCTGTGAGTGAGGCCTGTGTGCACACTACTTTATTTCCTCACTTGGAAATCTGGTTAAGTGCTTGTGGTATTATGGCAGGGCAGGTAACTGCCTGTTTATGTATTTACTGATTTTTGCTTCTTTATCATGAAGCTCTCATTGTCAACTATTGATGTATCAATAAGGAAAAAAACAAAAACAAAACACTCTTCCTTCCTCACAGATGACTAAGAACAGCAGTTGTGTCTCTAATGATTTGACCCCATACATTCAATGAGAATGTAAAGCATATTTTGTGTTGCTAAATCATGAGGCTCCACCTGGTTGGCCATTAAGGAAATTCTGATTAGTTGTTAAGCCCATGCAGGACAAGACATTGGAGGACAGTTTCTAAAAGAGAAGGCCTAAATAAAGAAAATGGGTCACGGGAACAGAAAAAGGGGTTGGATGCTTTGTGGCCTCCAGCCTTTCGAGTGGTCCATAGGTGGTCTGTGGCTTATAAACTATCAGGGCCTGAGGATCTGGAGAAGGAACATTTAACTGATCAGGGCTGTTTTCAACCAAACTAACTCCACATCTTGACCAGCTGTTGATCACTTAGGAAAACTTGCCCTTGTGTAAAGAGGAACAGCTTCTCACCTATAATTCTGATTCAAGCATCCAAAGTGTGAGTGAATTAAAGAGCTTCAAGTTTTCATATATCAAGTAAGTGTGCCTATATTTGCTCAGTCAAGGGGTAAGTACCTCTGAGCTGGACTCGAATGCATTAGTATATCCCAAGCTGAGAAAACGGAGAGTGGAACCACTACTTTCCACCATGAAGACTGTTGCCCACCTACCTCTTTATTTAAACTAGTTTTTGTTCCTTGCAATCAAAATCTATTACTAGAAGACTACTTGTATAGTTATAGAATATGCAGACATTTCTCAGGCCCTTAGTAAAGATTGGCCTTAAGCTTTAAAATAACCCTAGGAAGTGGGGTCACCTGGGCAGCTCACTTGGTTAAGCATCAGACTCTTGATTTTGGCTCAGGATATGATCTCACAGCTCTTGGTATCGAGCCCCGGCTTGGACTTCTCTTTCTCCCTCTCTCTCTGTACCTTTCTCTCAAAATAAATAAGTAAACATAAAAAAATTAACCCTAGGAAGTAAGTATACTCATCTCCAATTTACCAATAATTAAACAGATGCCCCATTTTATTACTAAAGCTTAGCTTAAATAACTTGCCCAAAGTCAGATAGCAAGGTGAAGGCAGAATGAGTTTAACCAATTCCCCAGTCCTCATGTTATCAACCAGACCTTCTCAAGACTGCTTATCTTACAAGGATTGAAGTAGACAGGATAGCAGTTTCACAAAACGATATATCCAAAGTTCCAGCATGGCTCCTACGGCAGTTTGTAAAGCCATGTTACAAAGAGGAATTCGTGGGGAATTATGAGGGTTAACATGTTTATTTTTCATGGCTCGAAACATCCCCGAAGTCTCAGATCTGATGCAACTAAATAAATGGAATATTTTGGCTTAAATAGTAAAAACAAATAAAAAAGCGAAAAACGTCATCACTATGACTTTCTCTTAATGATTCCTAATGTTTTTAGCAGCTGCCTCTACAACTGCAGAAAGTATCCATTTGAAAAAATAATTGAGTTGATTTTGAATGTCAAGGAAATCAGTTCTTTTTCTGTTAGGGTGCCTTTCAGTCCCAAATTAACTATATTAATATATATATATATATAAATAATATACATTTATATATATAATATATTTATATATAATAAAAATATATTAATATAATAATTAATTAATATATAATATATAATAATATATAATAATATATAATAATATATAGCTATATATAGTCATATTATTTTTAAAGAATTAATTTAATACTAAAACTTCTTTATGAATCAAAAGAAAAAATAAATGTCATTGCACTATGTTTAACTCTATTGTAGCCTGTTATCCATAGACATTGTAAGTACTATAAGGTGATTATAGAAGATTATTTCTAATTTTAACATACCTTTCAGTGTTAATATTCAACAGTTTCATCATCTAGCTGCTATGATCAATTGTGAATTTCTATTTTCTCTCTTTGGGGTTTAGAGCATAATGATCAGCTAGAATAATCTAATAGCAATAGGGAGCAATGGTTACCTCTATTTTTTAGACTGATATTCTTTCGGGGCACCTGGGTGGCTCAGTCGGTTGAGTGCTTGACTTCCACTCAGGTCATG
Organism: Herpailurus yagouaroundi; assembly: GCF_014898765.1. Lineage (NCBI taxonomy): Eukaryota > Metazoa > Chordata > Mammalia > Carnivora > Felidae > Herpailurus > Herpailurus yagouaroundi. The sequence continues at coordinate 81,540,938 of NW_024412400.1, read as the reverse complement.
ATCTCATGAGTCTGAGATCCACATCGGGCTCTGTGCTGAAAGCTCAGAGCCTGGAGCCTGCTTCAAATTCTGTGTCTCTCTCTCTCTCTTGCTGCCCCTCCCCAGCTCATGCTCCGTCTCTCTCTCTCTCTATCGAAAATAAACAAACAAAAATTTAGACTGATATTCTTTCAATAAATAGCCTACATGGAAAGGTTATAAAGATATTTGCTTTTCTTTCTGAACACAGCCTGGTATCATTAAACGTCTACTAGAATCCAATGTTTCCTTAGTCTGTTTTTGTTACAAATTCTTATGGCTTTAATAGGAAAATATTGGCACAGTCATGTGTAAACTGTGCATATTTCTGTGCTCTTTTCGAGCTTTCAGAGACTTGTTTGCTATTCAGGTTTTATCCGTTCATTCATCTACCTCAGCAAAGTTGATCATCTACTGACATTATTTATTTTTGAGTGTTTAGCCATCCTCTCAGTCTTGTCCATTTGTTCATCCATCAAACATGCTTAGCAAAAAAAAATAAATGATCAAAGTCCCTGGCTTGAAGAGTTAAAGGGGAAGAAATGCATATAAACATCTATTTGTAAGAACGTGATACATGAATTTGAAAATACAAAGAGACAGAATTTACCTACAGTATTTTGGAAATACTGAGGAAGGCATGCTTAATACTGACAGGATAAATTAAGGAAAACTTGTTGGAGAAATGTTAAGTCTAGTTGAATTTTTCTTTTATGTAGTTTATTGTTTTTTTGTTGAGATGTCATTAACATGGAACATTATATTAGTTTCATGTCTACAACATAAATGATTTGATGTTTGTATATATTGCAAAATGATCACCGAAGTCTAGTAAACATCCATCACAACATAAAGTTAAAACTTTTTATTTTCTTGTGGCTAGAATTTTTAAGATCTCTCTAAGCAACTTTCAACTATGCAATACAGTATTATGAACTATAGTCGACATGCTATACATTATATCCTCATGGCTTATTAACTCATTGAATCATCTCAACAACCCTATGATTTCAGTAGTAGTGTTAACTCATTACCTCATTCAATCTTTATCTTAATGTTGGGAGATGGCAGAGTGGTAAACAATCAGCCCTGGGTCACTTGGTTATGTACCACAGGAAATTAGAATGGGATTTTCCTGGCTTCATTTTGACTGAGAGGCCAATAAGATAAATATTAGTTACCAAAGTATAAAACAAACCCTTCCTACCAACTTTTTTTTCCTTTTCTTTTCTTTTTTCTTTTTTTTTTTTTTAAACATGAAATGATACCTGGGCTATGGAATCTCTGGGACAGAGCAAAAATAAAAACACTGGAAGAGAAGGTGTGATCATGGGATTTGCAGGGACTTTTCTTTGGAAACATGTTGTTATGCTCTAAATCTTTATCCCATCCATTTGGTGTAGGGACGCCGTTAACTTCTAACTGCAAACACAGTGGGAGGGGTTTCAAGAAAACATAACTAAAAGCTTTAGCATGTGTTCTCAAAAATGGAGCATTACAGAACACTGGCTGTCTCTGTCCTGAGAAAGCTTTTTCAGGCTGTAAGTTAGGAATTCCAAAGAACAAAAGCAGGCCTGGGTTTGGGATAGAGACTGGAGAGGGCTTCTGCACTGTGATCCATCACTGCCCAATGGCTAAGGGATGCTTGAATGTTTCTAAGGGTCAGATTAAGGGCCACATGAGACAAAGCCAGCAAAGGGTCTTCTTGGTCCTCTCCAAAAGGGTTGCCTGGACGAGGGAGAGGCAAGAAACTATATGCGTAACCCTGGATAACCAGGTGCAGGAAAAAGGGTTACAGATAACCACCTGGAATAAAGGTATCCAGGGAATTTAAGAGAGTGACTCGGCAAAGAATCTCCACAGAATTCACAAAAACATCACCAAGAGAAAGATTTGACTCTTAACATTCAAATCCATGGAGCAGAAAGCCACCCAATCAAGTAAAAAATGTCTTACTCATCCTTTCTTTCTTTCTTTCTTTCTTTCTTTCTTTCTTTCTTTCTTTCTTTCTTTCTCTTTCTTTCTTTCTTTCTTTCTTTCTTTCTTTCTTTCTTTCTTTCTTTCTTTCTTTCTTCTTTCTTAGACTCCAGTAGAAAAAGAAACATGAAAACAGCTAGTGAGTAAGTGAAAGAGACAGAGCAGAAGGACCTTAGCACCCTTAGTTCATCCCCTTCCCCACTGCAGGCCTGCAACTTGAAGTAGAACCAAACTTGGCCAGGAGAACAATTAGCTGCTGTATCAGGTGCAGGAATTTGGCTAGTATCTTGGACAGACATTACAGTGTCTGAATTCATACTGTTTACACTGAAAGTAACCATAAAATTATAAACTAAGAACTGAAGCCATGGGGCCTATAGCTGTGTCTTCCAGGGCCTAGGAAGACTTACTTCACTGATTAAAATTCAGAGAATAGTGGGAGACACACATACAGTTATATCTCATTACGTCATGAGTTCAACAAGCAAGAGATACTAGTAAAAGTTAAAGTCATTGTTTCCAACTCTCCTGGTCCCTGGAAAAGAGGCAAATCTCCAGATGTTCACAAGGGCAACATCAAATGATAACTATTGATGAATTTCCATGTTTTGCGTAAGTTCTGGCTTTTCTATCTAAAAATGCTTTTCATCAGAGAAGGAATACTGAACACTGAACTAGGATTAGAGCAATTTCAGGTAAGCCTTGTGTTGTACTTCTTGGTAACTCAACATCTTATCTGTAAGGTAGGAAAAAAAAAATCACTGTTTTGCCTACCTTATAGGATTATTTTGAAGAGCAAATGAGAATAAAATTTGGTAGTTTACACAGTGCAAACGTGTGTGTGTATGTGTTCAAATATGGATAAAATTTTAAATATAATTTGAAATAAAAATAAAAGGCAATATACATAATATAAAATTATGTATAAATTAAAATATCTCCCCCCCACACACAAAAGAACACTATGTATTGTTCATGGAGAAATATGTGTATATACAGAAATGTGCATACATTCAAGATACATGTGTGAATGTAGACAAGGAATATAGTCAAAGAAGACTTAAGTTTAGCCAGAGGGTGTTCATTATTTTTTTTTACAAAAATGACAAAATGTTAGCAGTTATTAATACCAGGTTGTGGGAACTCAGAAGTTTGTTATTCTTTGTACTTTTTTGATTTGGGGGGAACTTTTTTTTATAAAATCCAGAATCACAAGAAATATACACGAAGAATGAATTAGAAAACAGATGTGACAGTTGTGGGAAAACTGCAAAAGGCTTTAAAAATGTACAGCAAGTTCCAAATATATTGTAACTTAAAAAAAACATTTTTACTATATAAGTATAGTTGACATACAATGTTCTATTAGTTTCAGGTGCACAATATAGTGATCCGATAATTCTGTAGGGTACACAGTGCTCACCAGGATGAATGTAGTCGCCATATGTCACCACACAACGTTATTACAACATTATTGACTATATTCCCTATGCTCTATTTTTCATCTCCATATTGTGAGTTTTAATTTTGAGATTTAAATGTTGTCTAAGGCTCTTTTTACATTCCATTATAACAAATAACAAATGATAGCAAAAACCTTGAAATATATGCTTGAGTGACCCGTCAACAATGTCTGAATGAAAAGTATTTTCATTTAATTGCAAAGACGGATATACCATTTGTGACTTAATCAATCAAGTCTGTGCCACGCAAATATTTGTCCAAATGTCTAAGCGTGGGCCTCTGTTTTCAAAAGCTCTTTTCTGAGCTCAAATCATTAAAAAGATTTCAAATTTTCTGGCTAAATAGCATGCCCTTTCTTCTGTTTATAAGGGTAACACACGATTTGAGGAAGATCCATGAAACGCAGGAACGAAGTTTTGAAAAATTAAAACAACCCATAATTCATTTTTCAGAGATAATAATTTCCTTCAAGTAGTTTTTCTATAAATATAGAGTTGGTATTATTGTTCCAAATATGTTTATGTGTTTTGCTCTTCCCTGAATTCTGTCAGCTGTCATTCAATTTCCTTGAAAGCATGCTCTTACCATGATATTCCAGCATATGTTAACATCCATCATTTATGTTACATTCTTCTCCTGATGAATATACAAGTTACTTTCAGTTTCTTAATATTAGGTTTAACACTTCAATGAATGTCCTTACTTATAAATATTGTTACATGTTACTGGCTAGCTTTCCTTAGAGTAAGTCCCTAAGTGTATTACTATTAAGGGAATGTGAACCCTTTCTAAGATACTAGATACTGACAAATTTTTCTCCTCCCCAAAATTAAAGTCCAGGTTGGAATTTAGAAATGTAGGGATTTTGGAATAAAAATAGGTTGTATAAACCAGACAGCAGGTAAAATCCTTAATCAGGTATAAGGAAACACATCCAATCAAACACAATCAAACACAATATTTCCTTAGCAAAATGCATTTGTTATTATTAAAAAGAATAAATAAAAACTATAAGTAGCTTCTCATCAGTTTAAGTCTGTTTTGCTACGAAATAAGCTATGAAAAACTTTTAAACTTTGGAAGTGTAGACAAAGGATTACAGATCTGTATCAATTGATATGCATTTACAGTGTGAATGGGTATAGTAATTCATAGAATTTTTAGCCAGTATTATTTTTAAATTTAACAATTTGATAAACAAAAATAGAATATTTTAAAAATTTCAACACTTTTCTTATATGCTATTTATTTCATTGTCTTTCTCTTGGTATTGTTATAATGTCTTTTAGTCTTTTACAGTTGAATTCATTGTATTGATAAACTTTCTATTAAATTAATATTTATATTAATTATTAATATATTAATATAAGAGATCTTGATATTAAAGATAACACTTTAATATATGTTGAAATTTTTCACAGTTGATTATAATTTTAATATTTAATTTTAATATTTAAAAGTGTATAGTTAAATCCACTAATCTTTTACTTTGTAACATAGTTACTTTTATGTTTCTGAAATTCCTCCTTACTTATTGATCAAATACTCACCTTTATTTTTTCTTGTTCTCCTGATGACTACAGGTTTTATATTTAACTGTGATTCTGTTGGAATTTTATTTGGCGTATGTTTAATAAAAGGAAGGGATTTTACAATCTTGTTTTTGCTGTTAAAAATGGAGATATTTCAAAAGATCTTTGGTATTCAACTTTAGGCTGTATTGGTAAACCAGAGCCCTCAGATGTTTGAGCTTTAATGGGGACAAAAGAGTGATCAACAACAAAACTTGAATGCACAGATGTAAATTATTTGCAGTTGTTAAATTCTCATAATTTGGCATCAGTTACAAGCCTTTGTTTATCATATCAATTCAAATTATACTTTATGTTTTGCGTGGATTTGATTCAATTAAGTATGGATAATAATAAAAATTCCAATGCCACTCAAAATATCAAAAATAAATTTTGATCCTTTCCTTCTGCTTGCTCTAATTTTTATGTTTTCTATTATTATTATTAATATCATCTGACTTAGGCTGAGTTTTCCCAGAAATAGTCTCTGAATCAAAGATGTGAATGCAAGTAGCATATTTGAGAGGTGATTCCAGGAAGAACTGGAAAGGAAGTAGGGAAGGGAAACAGACAAGGAAAGGAAGCCAGTGAAGGACATGTTAGGGAGCATATTGCTGCAGTGGCCAGAGGAGGCTCAATTCTTCTGGGGACATCTCACAAATGGAGAACATACCTGAGCTTTATCACAATCAAGAGCTAGTTTTGCTCTTTCCTTTCCTTCACCACATCTTACTTTTGGTCTGAAGTACCATTTCCTAAGCAACTGCAGTAACTATCTCAGTAATATCCCCTCTTCCAGGGGCCCAGGGTTCTTAATACAATTGTTTTTTTATGCCCTAGTCTAATATATTTTTTTAATTTTTTAATGTTTATTTATCTTTGAGAGAGAGAGAGAGAGAGAGAGCATAAGTAGGGAAAGGGCAGAGAGAGAGAGGGAGACACAGAATCTGAAGCAGGCCCCAGGATCTGAGCTGTCAGCACAGAGCCCCAATGGGGGGCTTGAACCCACCAACCATGAGATCATGACCTGAGCCAAAGTTAGATGCTTAACTGACTGAGAACCCCAGGTATTCCCCAAGTCTTATCTCTTAAATGCACAATTGCCATGCACAAGAGGTTCAATAGATGGCCATTCTCTACGAATAGAATATAAACCCTGAGAATCAGTGGCCTCAAAAACTGCTATCATCGGGGCACCTGGGTGGCGCAGTCGGTTAAGCGTCCGACTTCAGCCAGGTCACGATCTCGCGTTCCGTGAGTTCGAGCCCCGCATCGGGCTCTGGGCTGATGGCTCAGAGCCTGGGGCCTGTTTCCGATTCTGTGTCTCCCTCTCTCTCTGCCCCTCCCCTGTTCATGCTCTGTCTCTCTCTGTCCCAAAAATAAATAAACGTTGAAAAAAAAATTAAAAAAAAAATTGCTATCATATCTCCTTTTTAGCTATACCTTACTGCTTTTCATAACATATGGTCCAAGAAAACTGGGCTCCTTTCTATTTCTAAAAAATATGCCATGTTTGCTAAACATGTACATCTTGTTACATTCTTATCTCCCTAGAATGAGGTTATCTTTCCCTCATATCACTCTACTGAAATCCTGTCTGTTTTACAAAGTGCAGCTCAACTATTCTCTCTTTCAAGAAGTTCTCTGTAACTCCTAAGCTACAAATAACATGGTCTTTTGAAATTTCTTAAAACACAAGCCATCTTTTGCTTTGAACTGTGTTTGCTTCTATAACTCCTAGGTTGTCTTTTGGGGGCACAGAGTCCATTATTCATTCTTCCATTCTCCATTAAATCAAGCAAGTACTTTACACATAGCAGACACATAAAAGAAATCTATTAAATCCATGCAATTATGAATCTTGCTAAAGATGAAAGAACTGAGAAACAACAAGAGTTGTTTTCAAATATTGTCAGAGATGTCAAGCAAATGGATTTAACTTTTTCCTCTTTTCATAGGGGATGATGAGAACAAATTGATGTAAGTTACATGGGCCATGGAGATTGATGAAGGGGCTTTCCATGAATTTTTCAGGGATATATCAGCTGAATGTTTGTTACATTTTTATTTATTGTTTGATTTATTGGTTCTTCCAATTAATTAGTCAATTGACAGTATTGATATATATCAAACACTGTTCTAGTTTCTAGGTATACAGTGGTAAACAAAATATCTGATTCCTAAAGGAATCCCTTTTTGCTAAAGAATAAAGATGAAATCCAAACATATACATATTTATTGTGGCCAGTGCCATGAAGAAAAATGACAATGCACGGTGCAATAGATTATGACATGGATTTGATATTAAAAAGGCAACAAAAATCCATGGGAGAGAGTAACATTTAAGTTGATAACTGAGGGATGAGGGAGAATTCCAAAGAGAGAGAGAGAGAGAGAGAGAGAGAGAGAGAGAGAGAGAGAATTATGGGGAAAGCATCTGAGATCTGGACAAGCTTACTAAAGTAAAAGTTGTCCTGTAAAAATAGAATAGTAAGTAGGAGGAAATTTGCAAGAGGTAAGGCTGAGTTTGGCATTGGCTAGATCATCCATTACCTTGCAGAAAAGCCAAAAATTTTGTATGTTATCTCAACTACAGTGGGAAATCATTGAAGAATATTTGGCTGGGGAATGATGTGATCGCACTTACATAATTTTAATATAGATTATTTTAACTGTTGTATGGAGAACAAATTGGAGGAAAACAATCATGAAAGCTGGGAGAGCAGAAAGAAGGCTATTGCAATTTACCAACTGAGAGATTATGATGTTTTGCTTTAGCGTGGTGGCCTGTACTAAAGAGAAAAAAAGTGAATTAGAGATATATCGTTAATTTTTAATGCAAAAGGGTAAGTGATTAGCTATTAGTATAAGGAAAACAGATCTCAAGAATAATTTTAAGGTTTTTGGTTTGAGCAACCAGGTGAATATTGGATTTCATGACATGGGGAAGACTAGAAAAGTCAAATGAGATTGAGGGGGAAGGCTTGAGATAAAGAGACACTTCCTCATGTTTCTGGGGTCCCCAAAGCAATTTGGTTGGATCTACCCAATGGCTCTGTCTTTGCTGTGTCAAGTTTCTCCAATTTGCCCTCTGCGTATAAAACTATTCTTCAGAGTTTCTCTCTGACCCTCTGTTGAATTTCCACTGTGTTTAGATCCATCTCAGACTCTACAGACCTGCTGGATTCAGATTCAGATCTGATTACAGTAGCTCTGTTTGTTTCCTTTGCTCATCTTGACATGTAGCCTAAGAGTAAACAATATCCTCTTCTACGGAAATCTGAGCACAGCATAAATAAAATGGAAAATAAAAGCAAAGCCACTTATAATATCTTGTGCAATTGAACAATATTGGTATTTTCAACTTTGAACCTTGAGAGATTTTGTACGTTTTCTTTGTTCTCAAGAATGTCTTCTCCCCAGGTCTTTGCTGGACTTTCCTGAGGATATGTTTGTTGGAACTGTGGTATATTTGAAGTTGGGGTTTTTCAAAATTACAGAGATGCATTGTTTTTTTCTAAAGTATTACATGCAAATAAAATCCAAGAACTTTGCCTGATGTGGAAGCAGGGTTTCTAAAAGGTCTCAGGGTTTGTAAAGCACCTGCAAGGGTTTCACAGATTGCATTTCAATTAAGGAATCAGCAAGGAAGAGTTTAAAATTTGATAAGGTCATTCTCCCCAGAAAAAGGATTTTATTACAAAAGTGTGGTTTACATGCTAGTTAAGTCACCAAATCACTGTATGCTTGTATGCTGACAAGTCACTTTCCAATCTAGGCCTGGAAGTCTTCAGCTGAATTGGGGATCTGCACTAGAGAATTTTAAAATGTTCTTCATCCTAAAACATCCCATGAGTTTAACTATGCAAGGTTGTCTCTGATTCATGCTCATGGTGTCCTCTTCAGCCTTCCCTTTGAGTGGTAAGTCAGTATATGATTGTAGGTAGTGGGAAGTTGGGATATGCATGGTAGTAGGAGGATATGTGATTTGGCTCACCACATCAGAAAGCTAGTTACGAATCTCATTCACTGACTTAGTTCCAGGTTTACTGTGTGATTGACGATAGCACAAATCCTTGGGTCTTGATCTGTTTCCTTATCAGAAAAATTTGAGACGTTTTGATCTACATTCATGGGAAAAAGAGTGGAGATTATGAATAAATACATAATTTGTCTTCATTGTTCTCTTTTTAGAATGTCAGATGAGAAGCCCTCTTAAAAACAATGTCACTGAAGAAAAATGAATGAATGAAAACATCTATATCTGGCCCTTAATATCCTTGAGCCTTGTCAAAAAGCCTTAGTATTATAGTATAATTTTCCATGGAAAGGGATATAAGTTTTGCCAATAAAAATGAGGCGGCAAATGTAATACAAGGATAAACTCCTGTTTTCATGAGTTCTTCTCTGTTAGCCTACAATAATACAGAAACATATCTCTAGAGAATTTCGAATTTTGTGCGATAGGATATGAGGTCTGGCAGTCTTTCTGAGGGAGCATGTAGAAGTTAGTTGATCTTGTTTCTTTGTGGGTGTATGAGGAATGAGGTGGGGGGAAACATAGAAGAAAGGGGCATTCGACGGAAACTCTTTCATATATCCCCAACTTTGAGAAGGATTTTGGTATAGCTTATCTCTCAAAGTGCAGCCATACTTCTGGAAAGTTAAGTATATTGCTTTAATAAAATTGTTTCCCACCTCGCTAAAGTCTTCCATCCTAAGGGATATCAGATGAGATTCTTGAACAAGAGGAGGGACCAATTAGCTTGAAATATCTTGTCCCTGGGTATGGATGAGCAAATTGTCTATGGTTTGCTAGTGGTGAGACCTTGGCTCTTCCATTTTGCAGTATAACTTTGACCCTTTGTACAGGGAATGTCCAGGAGTCCAGACCAGGTGCGGAGACAACATCTATTATCTTACATGTATGGAAGGGCTTTCAAAATGATGAAGTGCTACAAAAATTAAAGTGATGTTATTTTTTAAATAAAAGTTTTTGTTTATTTATTTATGTAGACAGAGAGAGCTAGCAGGGGAGGGGCAGAGAGAGAGGGAGAAAGAGAATCCCAATAGTCTTCATGCTGTCAGTGCAGAGCCCATTGTGGGGCTCGAACCCACAAACCATGAGATCAAGACCTGACCCCAAACCAAGAGCCAGAAGCTTAACTGACTCAACCACCCACGCACCACAAAGTGATGTTATATTCTGAAAAACAATGACTATTATTGTCTATGAAATAATTCACCATTCGTGAATCAAAAGGAACACCTCTGACTGCTTCAAAGACTGGCTTCCGTACCTGCAATATTTTTGAGAAGGGAGATTCGTTATCTTTTTGACTTCAGGAAACATCGATGCCACTTGAAGTTGATCCTGGGAAATAAGTCTAGGAAGGCTCTTTTTTGGTAAAAATTCAGTTTTGATTATAAAATGATATGCAAAATATCTCTGCAAATCCTTCCCAAAGCATTGGTGTCCTAAATGGGATCAGCGTGTGGCATCCCGGGGTGTTTCCTTTGAAGGAAGCTGACTATACAATTTCTTTTATGTTTATTTTAACAAATCAACATGTGATTATACTTTGTGTGGTAGAGCCTGAGGTCTGGCAGTCTTTCAGATGCCAAATGTCAAGTTAACAGTCCATGTATTCTTGTGGATATGTAAAGATTGAAGTGGGGGAAAAATGGAGATTTTATTTATACAATTTGCATCATCAAGTAAGAGGAAGGAGTTGCCTAAAAAGTTCTGAAAGATATACATGCATATTTTTGCAGTACTTTAAAAGTAATTATTAAAAATTTAAATGTGGTTTGAAGATAATGTTAATTTTTAAATATAAAGTGTTCCAACCTCCAGAAGTAAATAAGTCCAGGTCAGTTTACTACTTACATTCTGAACTCTTCCAAGTACATGGTGGCAAAGGAGACAGATTCAGCAGAAAGAGGAGTTACAATATCAGTTTGGCTAATTATTTATTTATTTTGTTTTCTCTGTTGAGTTATTTCATCACTGCAGGTGTCTTATCTTCTCCATTTATCAAGTGGGGTGGGAGAGTAGGGTAGCTAAACACCTACTCCTTATTTTCCCTAGATCCTGGATTCTCTACATGATTCCTTCCTGTGGGTAAAGACAGAGGGCAGAAGAATACACATGCTGGACAGAGTGAGCGGGAGGTTCCCCAGGGATCTGGGGCATATGGATCAACTCTGCAGTGTCTGGAATCGTTACTACGCTACGGGTTGTCTCAAAACAATAACGCCAGTCTCTCACTCTACTGGCTGAGGCTGGCTGATATTTCTAGGCAAAATCAACAAGCTCTCAGTAAGCTGAGACTTTTAATGACCCCCATGGAGCTTAGAAATTTGCTTGGGAACCAAAGTTTAACTTTATCCCAGAAATAGATGTGGGTGAGGGGAAGTAATGCTTTAGGGGACTATGAAAAAATGTGATGACATCGTATTTTTAACATGAAAGAATCCAAGCATACTTAGAGCTGAGAGGGATTTCAGAAGTTTTGTTCTACACTTTCCTTCACTGATAGGGGTAAAAGAGGCCTGGGATATCACAATTAGTCCATGGCAGAGGCAGAACGAGATTGGGAGTATTCTGATTTCCTGTGCAGGGTTATTTTATGTGCATGTCTCTTTTGAAATACAGGTTCATTTTGTTCACTCATCCAAATAGCATTTTCTAGAACACAGATGTGGTGTTGAGATCTAGTAAGTCTCTTTCTTCCCAAGAGGCTAAGAGGATGATGATCATGAGATACCTCCTTCAGTAAGTTTCCTTTTGGATGATCTGAACATGGTCAGTTAGGGCAAATGAAAGGTAATTTGGAAGTGAACACAGCAGAAGTGGGCTGGACATGGTACAGCATGGTTAAAAAAACTGCGGACAGGCCCCAGCCAGGTTGGTGAGGAGGAACAGGTGGCCAGGTAATCAGGAAGCTGGAATCTATTTTCAGGGGAGTTAAAATGAGTAGTGAAGTCAGAATCTAAAGTACTCAGGGATGATGAGTGACAAGTTCTCCAGCAGCGGCACATTGTTGGGTTTTGTAAGAGTACTGTCAATGTATTTGTTGGAATGAATTCCTTAAAATTACGATGGTAAGCAAAATAATCAATTTTAAAGAGATATTTTTGGTATTTTAGTTTTGATAGTTTTATTTGGATCACCAAGTTTTTTTTGAAGAGTTTGAAAATTTCTGTGGAGAACACTTTTCTTGATTCAAAAGTGAAGCAAAATTATTTTTCTTTCTTTCCAACCTTTTCCTCATACACACACACACACACACACACACACACACACACACACTTTGTAGCTGATAGTAAATCATATGAGTTGTTAATCTCTGTGTCTACAAATGAGATTTTGGTAAAAGACAAAGCACTAATTTATATACATATATATATTTAAACTATATATATATTTAAACTATATATATATATTTATATTTATAATTTTCTTACCTCAAGAGCAATTTTGTCGAAGATGTGCCAAGGCAAGGCTCTTAATGAGATGCTGAGTTTTCTGGGGCTAAGAAGGGGAAGGACTATGTATCTTCTTGAGACTTGGAGAGACCTAACCCTACAGCAGGTTGGATGGGCTGCTAGTACTTATCAGGCACTAGAGAACAGAACATAAGAGGCTCAAAAGTCCTGGTGGAGGGACATCTAGATGCTATCTGGAGAAGCAGGGATGCTAGCATGCAGGGTACCACAGGTTTGACCATCCATGACGGAAACGTTAGAAATATCCTAAAAGAAGGATATGGTGATAAGTGTGGGCAAAACAGACTAGAATAATAAGAGAAACAGGCACCTAGTTCTAGGATTGAGGGGTTCTTCGTAGCTTAGGCTTTACTGCCCTAATATTTGGCTCTTTTTATTTCCCTGTGATCCCAACAGAAGATGATCTGGAGGCCAGGAGAAGGTTGGAGAAATTGGATAGAACAAAGCATCTGGTGGCAGGTGCTGAAAGGAAATCACGTCTGGAATTCCTGATGAGGGTCCCCATGATCAGGGATCATGAGGAAAATGGGCTCTGGACTCATATTCAAATCCTGCCTCCCTAAGTTATTTCCTCTGTGGACTTTTTTTTTCTTTTAAACAAGCAAAAACAACAAAAAGTCAACTTCTTCTACCCAAATTACTTTATTTGTACAGTTTTTACAATATTATGTCCTTAGTTTTTCCCCACTTCCTAATGCCATAGATCAAGTAAAACCACAAAATGTACCCAGCTCAGAATCCTCAATTGGTATTATTTGAACTTGAACAATGGTGAAAGTCCAATGCTGTGAGGAAATTTAGTGTAAGTTCTTTACCTGTCAAGTAATATATTTTTTTTTTTTACTATTTTTTTTAAAAGTTTACTTATTTATTTTGGGAGAGCAAGAGAGCAAGCAGGGGAGGGGAAGAGAGAGAGGGAAAGAGGGAATCCCAAGCAAGCTCCACACTGTCAGTGCATAGCCTAACGTGGAACTCAAACTCATGAATCATGACATCCTGACCTGAGCTGTAGTTAAGAGTAGGATCCTTAACCGACTGAGCCACCCAGGAACCCTAGCCAAGTAGTATCTTTACATTTCTTCCAAAGTGTTCTGTATTCAGCTTTCCATCTAGTAGTCGCCCTCAGGGGTGGCTGTAAGATGAGACAGAGGGTGCCACGGCAGAAAAATGAAGCTCGGTTCCCAGTTTCTGCCAACAAGAATTAGGTGCTGATTTAGGTAGTTTACTGTCTGGCATTAGGGATGTCAGACAACTGAAAACAGGGGCTTGGTTTAAGAAGAATCTCAGTTACAGAGAGAAGGAGCAAGGTGGGGCCCCATTCCAGAGTAAGTGGGATGATCATTATTCTATTTAGATAAGTATAATGTTGGAGGTAAGCCCCCATTTTCCTTATATGTCTTGCTGTGGGAACTTCTTGAGTAGTTCTTCAGAAGTTCCCTACCTTGGCCTGAGAGTAGGCAGGTAAGTTTGATTTCAGGGTGTGAGTGGCAAAGCGATAGAAAAACCACTTATTATATATAAAAACCCGCAGCTGGGGCATCTGGGTGGCTCAGTCGGTTGAGCGTCCAACTTCGGCTCGGGTCATGATCTCACAGTTGTGAGTTCGAGCCCTGTGTCAGGCTCTGTGCTGAGAGCTTGGAGCCTGGAGCCTGCTTCCGATTCTGTGTCTCCCTCTCTCTCTACTCCTCCCCTACTCATGCTCTGTCTCTCTCTCTCTGTCAAAAATAGATAAACATTAAAACAAAACAAAACAAAACCACAGCTTCCAAACCTGCTTTTTAACAATAAAAGTAATACTTGGATATTCATTGCTTCAATTTCTGCATCCACTCAAGTGGTTCTAAAATTAAAGTTGGAAAGGAGAATCGATGAATTATCAGCCGTAATACTCTAATAGGAGAAGAGATGGGTTCAGTTTCTAAACCAGATTTCAAGGGTGCAGTAGGCCAGTAGGAGAAAGTGAAGCTGAGTTTGCTGTGGGAGGAAACCTTCTTGAACCAATAGGTGACTGGGCCCAGATTTGGTCTCAAGAGCCTGCAGCAGGGCTGAGCCTGAAATGTGAGGTCAGGGAGTCCCTGCTATGGAGAACTCAGAGAGGGAGATGGAAAGGGGGTCTCAAAGATAGGCAGAGCATGAGAGTAATCTCAGAATAATGGATCACCCATACGTACAGAGTAATCTCTTCCAGCGTTTCTCAAGAGTAAGGTTTTTCTCTGCATCCATGCACAGTGATCTGGCATGTCTTATGTAGGAATGAATTATGACCTATTTACTTATGGTCATGACTCTTGCTATATGCATTTTGTCACCTATCAAGTTGAGTTCGGGGTCATATTCAGCTTCTGGCTAATACATATAGTTTTACACACATGCACCTTGTCCGTATTTATTTTGCAAAAAAAAAATCGTGAGTCTGTGACTCTAGCGGAATGAGGTACATAAAACAAAGTTGGTGACTGAATAAAAAAAATGTGCTTCGTACAAATTTAACCAAAGCAGAATTTTGACAGGAGCTTTGAAGATATTTGAGGAGTAGGGAGTGGCCATTAAGTACAGCACGAGAAACAGTAAACAGACTTCAGCCCTGGGCCTGCAACTTGTAAACTGGCAGCCTTTGGCAAATTGTTCCTCTTTTAGAAGTCTCGTTTTTCTCACTGGTAAAATGACAGGACTAATGTCTTTCCCAAAAAGGAACTCGAAAGTTAAATGACTACATGTTTCTGGCACAATAACCAACACAGAGGATATACCCAGTTCTCTTGATCTTGTTCTGAACTGTTTTTAGCTTAAATTATTTGGGGATAATTAGCATTCTTATGTCACTTTTTTCTCATTCAACTAAAATGCAAGTCTCAGGAGGAATGAATTTAGAATGCCTCCATGACAGGAGAGTGGGGACTGAGAGTTTGCAGTGTTTGATTTGGAATTGTAGAGCTTGATTAGGAATTAAGGTAAGCACAGGGACAGAGCTATTAAGGAAATTGGAAGGGAACAGAGAGTCCTGGAATGTGGCAACTCCTGCTCGGTTTTAAATGTAAGTTAAATATTAATTTTTCTAAAAAAAAAACAAAAACAAAAAACACCTCTCCGTCCATGGAGGACTTTTTTTTTCTTATGGTGATAGATTGTTGGTGGTTTGCCTTTCACATTAACTTATTTGGAGGGAAAAAAAAAGTCTTCAGATGATCCTATTTGTGTAATAAAAAAAGTATTCCAAACAGCTCCCTTGTCGCCAGCATCAACAGCAGCTGAACAGGGTTGGGTTGTTGCATAGTGAGAATTATTCCTTTCATTTTAAAGGAATCAAAAATGTTTGGGGCAAGCGAGAGCCCCAGTTACACATGATCAAAACAAACTACTATGAGATTTGCTTACGGAAAGTGTTGATTAAGTCTGCTGCTGAAGTCTGAGTACACTTTTCATTGTACCATAAGGATTTTGCAGGAAAGAGAGAAGTCAGCTTTGAAAAATTGAGCTGATTTGGGGAAAATAAGAAGCATTTGAAGATCTCCTTTTTTCCTGAATTCCTTCCTGCTGGGGGTTTCCTAAAGCAAGTGGGTACGATAATACTGTCAACTTGTAAACAGAAGTCAAAAGGAAATTCAAGCTTCTGTCAAGATTCATTCCAAATATAATAAAAAAGGAAGTGATGGAATCCCTTTTAAGGCTTTTGGATGGATTCTCTTGTGCTCTGGCTGTCCTCTGAATTGTAAGGAATGGGGAACAAAAGAAAAATTGCACTCTACCAGTGCCCATCTTAGCAGAAACTCCAACATCTGTCACTTCCAATGGGTCCCTTTTCCACCTCTTCATTTTTTCTTACTTTCATGCATTTTTGTTTCTTTCCCCTTTTTAAAAAATTCACAAAGCTACTATCATCCAGTGTCCCAGACGTGCAGCAGGCATGTTTTACTTTGTCAATATATCAAATGAATCCTGCTGTTCCTGCCACTGCCTAGGTACGTGACCCATGGGCCTAAGTTTCCTCATTCATAATGTAAGGAAACTGAATAAGATTTGCTGTGCTTAAGCCATGTTCTAGCCCAGGGTTTCTCAACTTGTGCACTGTTGATACACTAGGGTGGGTAATTCTTGTTGTAGGAGGCTCTCCTGGTCATCACGAAATAGTTAGCACCGCATCCTGCCTCTACCCATTAGAAGCCGGGTGTACAACTGTACTCTTCCCTAGTTGTGACAACAATGTCTCCTTGGGGATGGGGGGAACAGCACTAACTAAATCGGTGGTTCTCAAACTTTGGTGGATCTAGAACCCCTGGGGGACCTGGTAGAAACATTAAGGTCCATACATGATTCCACTTCAAAAAGCCAGGGCCTCTGTGTCTTTTACTAGTTTTTGGATACACAACGAAATTTGAGAATCACTCTCTGTAAGAAATTGTATTAACGAAGTGATTCTCAAAGTATGATCCTTGCACAAAAAGCCTCAGGAACTTATTAGGGTTCAAGGAAGGAAGGAAAGAACCAATCACCAAGGGACTTGTTAGAAATACACATTTTGGAGCCCCATCCCAGTCTTAGTGAGTCCAAAACTCTGACATGGCACCCAGTTGTCGAAGATATGACGCAGGTAAAGAGAAAGTGCATTCTTGGCACACCCAAGACATTCCAGAGTGTGAGAGACCCAGAGAGGACTGCCTTCCTCAACACACGTTGATGCCATCAGTTAGAGCCTTGCCTGGTATCAATTTCTCCATCTTACATGGCTCTTATCCCAATATGGTCATGAACATTTGTTCTGATCCAGCCTTAAAGGGGAGATTAGGATGTCCTTCTGGGGGAACAGATATCTGAGGATATGAGGACTGGCACATCTTGGACTCATGAATCCTCCATGGCACCTGGAGTCCTGACCCATGGGCTTACTCTTTGGGCTATGGCATTGACACTAGGCTGGTAGTTCTCAATCTTGGATTCATCTTAGAATCACTTAGGAAACTTAAAAAAAAAAAAAATCTCAATGCTGAGGCCATACCCCAGACCAATTAAATCAGAATCTCTCTGAGTGAGAGCCAATTATCAGCTTTTTTGCCTTTTCAGTTGATTCCAACTGAATTCAGTTGAATCCAAAGTTGATTCCTTCAGCTTTTTTGCCTTTCAGATGATTCCAACGTTCAAGCACCTCTGAGATGTCAATTAATGCTTTCTATAAAGACACACAGGGTTTTTACAGAGGGAGATAAAAGCAGAAGGATATGCAGAAGATTCGAAAGCACTTGCTCAGATTTGGGGATCAGGAGGAAGTTTGGCATGGCTACAGACTCTAAGCTTTTGACTCTGTGCCAGTTCTTCTCTACGGTTTTCCAAGATTCTTCTACCAGAAGCCACCTTTGCAGGCTCTTCATTTCTACACTACTTTGACTAGAATCTAACATGTACCACATTCTACCTTGTATTATAGTGTCATATATTAAGTTTGTGTCCTGTACAACATTGTGAGCTTTCAGGAATAAGAACCCTGGCTTATCCATCTGCCGTTTTCCCCAGAATACCAAATTGAGAGCAAGCATCCAAAGACAGGAGTTTAATGGACATTTATAAAATGATGTGGGAATGACATGGAACCTAAGGATGACCTATAGCAAAGCCTCCTGGCACTTTGTCCCCAGCCACACAGCAGGACTGCCTCACCTACTATGCTTCAAAACCTGCCACAAGCGCATTGATTAACTCTGGACTCTGAGTCTTATCTGAAAAGAGAGCCAATCCCTAGAGAAAAAGTCTGGGCGGGTGACCCAAGTGCAAATTCTGGCATACTGAACATTTAAAGCATTCAGTACACACTCAGCTCCAAACTGGAGCTTTTCCATCAGTGGAATGAGCCAGAATGAGAGAGGTTTGGTGGAGAAAAATAATAACAGCATGATTCTTTGGGGCGCCTCGGAATTACAAAGGCAAGGCTGTTCATGGTCAGAGTGGTCAAACCCAGCAAGATGAATGAAGGAAGGACCATAAAATTCTGGCAACCTCCTCAGCAGAGTGGGGATTCCATACACAAGACTTTTTTTTTTGAAGATTCATTAACTAGATGATACATGTGGTTCTTTCCCATCACCCTTCCCTCTTGCTCACCATCTCAGTGGCGGAGGAGACTTTGGAGAAATTGCCACAGGCACTAGGAGAACACAGGAATGCCTTCAGGAGGCAGGTTGGAGTCAAGGGTCCAGTGAGTAAGCTCTCTGGAATCTTTGGAGAGTTTGGAGCCAACAAACAGGAAAGAGGGGAACACCTTGACTCAGAAGGTATTTATGAGAGAGGAGAAGCAGAGGAACAGGAAAGCCCCCAGCTAAAGTGTATTGGAGTCTGGCAGCCAGCCCTTTCTTTCAGCTTTCTCATTCCTAGATGGATGCTCATGGCTTAAGTCCTGGGGGTACTGGAAGTTTAAACTGCCTCTTTGTTCAACTCCTACAGTAAGAATTTCTATTTGAAAACCATTGGCTGTGTTGGGACATTTGCCTGGTGCAGAAGATGAGGAAGCTGAGGCTTGATTGCACAAGATACACGGGTGGTACACAGGCAGAATGTTAAGGACGGCTTGCCTTTCCAATGGTCCTCTAGGTCCCGTGATACCACCTGAGCACAGAAAGGTGGGCTATTTGGCTCCTCCCTTGCCCCCACCCCCGCTCCAAGGCAGACACACACACCCACTCAAAGTGGGATGAAAAGGCAAGGGACGGACCCTCCCTAAGGGAAGGCGCAGGAAACTCGGATTCCATTGGCCCAAGGTTGAGTCCTTCCTTTGCCTTTTCACACTTCTGTAAACTTGAACTCATTGCCTTTCTCCTCAAGCCTCCGCACCTGGCCAGTTGGTCCCCTGGTGCTTTCCTCCCAGCCTGAGATGGAGCTTCAGTGCTTCCCCTGAATGTGACGGGCTCTGCCAACTGCGAGGCCATGCACCAATTCCAGAAGAGGATTGGAGTCCTAACCTAAGCCGGGGTTTCCTCCACTCTAAAAAGGGAGCATTCCCATCCATTCTGCAACGCAGAAGGGAGCCCACGTGGAAAGCACCGGTCTCGGACCGGCCCCTAGCGGCGCCCGCTCCCCGGCTGGCACTGGGCGGTGCGGCACCTGGCCTGAGGACGGCGGCGGCCGGGGCCTGCAGGGCGCGCGCTGAGCGCCGGCGAGCGGCTCGCGGAGGCTCGGGCAGCAGGAGGAGCGTGTGAGCTGTGGGCGTCCCTTTAAGAGCGGCCGGCCGACCCGGCCTCCGCCTCTCAGTCGGCGGAGCGCCGGCGGCCACCTGGGGCTCGCGGGGCAGCCGGATCGCGGCGGGGCTGGCGCTCTCACCGCGGAGGTGGGAGACGGGGCCCTGACGCCAGGTGCCTGAGCCGTCTGTGAGCGTGGCCGTCCCGCGCCTCTCCGCGCCGGAGGATGCGGGAGCGCATCTGGGCGCCGCTGCCGCTGCTGCCGCCGCTGCTGCTGCTGCTGCTGCTCCCGCCGCCACTGTGGGGCGGCCCCCCGGACAGCCCGCGCCCGGAGGCGCAGCGCGAGCCCGGGCCTCTGCAGCCCTTCGACCTGCTCTACGCCAGCGGCGTGGCCGCCTACTACAGCGAGGACTACGAGCAAGCGGTGCGCGACTTGGAAGCGGCGCTGCGCAGCCACCGGCGCCTGCGGGAGGTCCGCGCGCGCTGCGCCCGCCACTGCGCCGCGCGCCGCCCGCT
>NW_024412400.1:81515095-81520320 GCF_014898765.1 Herpailurus yagouaroundi | reverse complement strand
CACTGGCATCAACTTGTCTCTCCAAAAGAGGACAGTCCGCGCGCGCTGCGCCCGCCACTGCGCCGCGCGCCGCCCGCTCGCGTCACCCGGCGCCGGCCCCGCGGCCGAGCTGCCCTTCTTCCGCGCGCTGCTGGAGCGGGCGCGCTGCTACCGCAGCTGCCAGACCCAGCGCCTCGGGGGCCCCGCGTCCCGCCACCGCGTCAGCGAGGATGTGCGCAGCGACTTCCAGCGCAGAGTGCCCTACAACTACCTGCAGCGGGCCTACATCAAGGTACCCAGAGCGCGCACCTAACGCCCCCTGCGGCTCCGGGACGCTCTCTCGAGCTCTCCCCCACGGCCCCTGTCCCTTGGCCGGCGCTCTCTGCTCCTTAACCTTTCTGCGCGCGTCTCCTTTTGCCTGTCTGTCTTCTGTTTGTGCATCTAGGTATCTGGTGGCCCAGGGTGTGTAACCAACACTAGATGGATGAACCGGGCGCAAGCCATTAGCTCCACTGGCATCAACTTGTCTCTCCAAAAGAGGACAGCATTGATACTATGAGGTTTCAAGGACCCATCCCACGCTAATTTTTGAGACTTTGGCACAGCCGGGTCTAGTATAAGGTCTTCCCTCCCTTCGTTTCTTGATCCAACCTTACCCCCATTTCTCTTCCGTCTCCACTCACTCATCCCTCGTGTACACCCAGTCTGCAGCTTTTCTCTGAAGTTTAAAAGAGAACAACCTCAGAACAACAGAGTTAAAAGTTGCCTTGCTCTGAAACAAATTTCTTTTCTTCTATTTCCCCCTGCACCTACAAAGCAGTAAAGATCAAAAGTTAAAGAGCAGGTACTGAAGAGGTGAATCTGTGTGAGGCAATCTGACTAAAAGTATCTACCCAAAGTGCTGACTTACTCTCCTTTTACAGAGGGCTTCTGATTTCTGGAAGTAAGCACTGGAGTGAGTTATTTGACGTCAAATGCCCAGTACTCTCCTTTGGGTTTTATTTGTGTGTATTCAACCTGCCTGAAGTTAGTGTCGGCAGTATACGGTGTATGTGGGCATTTTATCCACATCCGCAATTTTGACCATCTATCTGGACGCTTCAGCAGAGAATTTAGTCTATTTCTGGACACCATCCATGACACTCTGAACTTATAGTTTTCTCCTCCGTCCCCCACTTTCTGGCTTTTTATGTCAAGGTGTCTGTGTCTCTTCTACACCTGTTGAAGTGACGGCTTTGTGGGTTGGCTCTTACTGTTAGCCGGTAGACGAGGCTGAATTTCTAGGGTGGCAAAAATAGACACCATGTACATCCATGTGAACACCATCCCACAAGGTCTGTGCTCTTGTGGGAAGGGCTCTCTGGAGATTTGCAGTTGTTTGTGGAGTTCAGGAAATCACAACTGAGACTACCAGTGCTATGGCTAAGGGGCTGGAGTCCACTAGACTAATATCTTGGGTAAGAAATAAGGATAAAGCCTGAATCCTTTCCAAGATTTGTCTTCTGCTTGCTTGTGCTTCTTGATGAATTTGCTTAAAGCATGCATGAAGTATAAATCTACTTTCTTTCGGATGAATGGCATGATTTTTGGTGGTCTTAGAGAAATCAGTCAATAGCAGAGAGGGAAGAGACCTTAAGTACCTGACAGCTGAAGATAAACTGAGCCAGTTCCCAGAATAGAATGTGTGGGTGGTCCAGTTTGGTCCCCATAGCACAGTCTTCCCAGGAATCTCAGATGTGAGGTTGGCAGTCCCCCACCTTGGGGAGATACTTCTGTCACACATCTTGGGGAGATTTTCCTTTCTCGTGTCTGGAGAAGGAACGTGTACTCGTCTCCAGCCCTATAAAAATAAATAACCATGAGGTAACTTTTGAAATGTCGGTTTCTTTGGTTCTCCAATGAAGCCTGCATCGCTGTTAATGTCACGTTTAGCAGTCATTCTGCTTCAGTCCCCTGGCTGGAGGGTCAAAATGGTGAAGCTATAGGTTTGACACGCCTCACATTTTTGCGGTGAATGGATCATAGGAATCAGCTACTCCTGGGCACCTCTGTGGGTGAACTGTTGGGTGTGACGGATCAACCAATGAAGTTTAAGAAGTTCTCTCAAAAAGATGAACCCGTGTGCTAATTTCTGTTTTATTAGCAGTGTTTCTGAGAACGGAACACGTATCTTCTCCCTCTTCACCTCTACTCTAATAAGCAAAGTTTCTTGGATCTACATAACTGATAATCTCTTGGGGAGATATTTGTGTTTCTTTGGAGATTCATTTTTGATGGCTGGAGTTTGTAGGGGTGTCTCTGTGAATGTGTAATAAGGTGTAACATGGTTCCTCCCTCCCTTCTCCCAAGAACTCCACAAGTTCAGTCTCTGCTTGGCTTCCTGGGAATTTTAATCATAAACACATGCACGCACGCACGCACCCATGCATGCAGACGCCATCCTTTGAGAGTAAAACAAAACTCTCAAATAATAACAAAGTATGCTCAGGCTCTGACAAGTGTGGGTCCAGAAGTGCTTACTCGCTGATGATAGAATGAGGAGTTCTCTGCATGTGCCTGGATATGAGTGTGGCCCTTCATGTTGTTGAATTATTTTTGACTTCAGTGAACCAGGCTGCACTTGAAAAGGAGAGTCCTGGGCCAGACTGAATTCAATGGCAAGTTCACAACCAGAATTTGAGAACCATGAAGCCTATAATATGGTCAGAACTAGTGGGCTTCCTAGAGATAAGGAAGTACCGTTCTTCTCAGGTCAGGATTTACCAACTATAGAAGCTCTCAGGAGCTGCTGTTCCTCTACCATATCCCAGCTGGTGAGCCACTGATGGAAGCAGATTTTTTATACCAGTATGTTGGAGAGGAAGATGGGTTGAGAATTGCAAAATCTGAGTCCCATCAAGTCCAATTTTTCATTTCGCAGCTGGGGAAAGGGAGAACCCGAGAGGGAAAGGGGCCCACATAAGTGTACATATTTAATGGCAGAGGCAATAGGATTTGATGAAATGAGCACAGGACTGAGAATCAGGAGTCTGGGCTTTGTGGATAACTAATGCCCATGCCTGTGCTGTGTCTGCTGCCCGCTGGGGTCGCCTTAGGTCCCCCGGCATCCTGCAGTCCCCAGGGCTATCCTTCTGCCAGATTTGGACAGCTCCAGGGATGAGTAGGTCCTTGTCCTGTGGTATAACAGACACTCACTGCATTTATCTTAAGCACTGCTCTGTAGAATGTTCCTTAAGAACTGGCATGTTGGGAATTTGTCTGGACAGCTATGAGGCAGTAGTCCCACTTGGTGTCTAGCCACACCTTTTTGTTTAAATGCAGGGTGAGACTCTTCAAACTTTGATTTTTATCATTTCAGATTGTTAGATACGACTCATCAGTCATAGCCCAAAGCCTAACATAGAACTTTCATTATAGTATTCCCTGCTCAGAAACCTTTAGTGGTTTCCCCTTGCTGCCTGATAAAGCCCACATAGTTGAATCCAGTGTCCATAGCCCGGCTCCCCCCTAACCTTCCTGGCCCTATATTCCCCTCTCTGCCTCCTTCCAGCTAGAGGGGGCAATGGATGTTTTGTGTATTTGTTTTGTGTATTTGATACTTTTGCACATCTGGGCTTTGTTTATTCTCTAGGTGGTGGGTAGGTTCTAGAATGGGATAGATCTGGAATTGAACTTTTAGTTCCTCAGTCTTTGGCTGCTTGACTGTGAGAAAATTATGTAAACTTTCTGAGCTTTGCTTTTCCCATCTGCAACATGGGGAAATATAGGACTTATCTGATTGGTTTAGGCTAGGTTTAAGAGAAGATTTTGGTAAAGTGTCCTATTTCTCACTAAACACTGGAGATATAACATAATAAGAATAAACATATAAACATAGAAGAAATAAACATACTTCTTCTTCTTACTAGTTTAATAGTAGATTTTTCCTTCTTCTGTACATGTTCGAATGGTAATTATCCTAACACAAATATACCTCTTTCTCTGAGGCCCTCCTTCCTTCTGTCTGGAGCTCCCAAGAGAACACAGTTTCTCCTTCCTTTGAATGTCCACAGCAAAGAATTTCTCCCTCTCATAGCATGTTTTATTTTTAGCTTTGTTTTCTGAGAAATTCCTTTATTTGCCTGTCACTTATGTGAGCTTCTTGACATCAAGAACTGTCTTAGTCATTTTTGCATCTCCTAAAGTGGGAGTTTCTAGATCTGGATGATTATTAGGTGGATGATTATTAATCATACAGGCATTAAAATATGATTTAAAATTAGAAATTTAGGTATAATAGATCTCAGTTGAGTCCTCAGCTTCTGTATCCCCCTCAAATATCAAAAACAGAGTGCAGTAGCAATAAACCCTCAGTGTATGTTTGTTGAATGATAATAGCTTGGTTTCTTGTGTAGAGATACTATTGCGAAAGATCTTTGTATGGCAGCTGGAGGTATCCTCATACTAGTTATTTGGTTTCTTGGCTGGTCAGTTGCAGCAGAAACTTACAGAAAGACTGCAGATTCCTTGACTTCTCACTCTTTTCTGCTTGTGAGTTCTGGCTAGTGTTGCAAACGTCAGTCTCTTTTTCCTCCATCTTTTTTTTTTTTTTTTCCCCTAATTTAATTATTACTTAAAGCTATGCTTCAGAAAATCTTTGACACATTGTGCCTGTTTTATGTATATCTGTTGAATTTAAACAAACGTAAGAGAGATACTTTTTTCCCCTTATCTCTGTGCTTTGTATTCAGGAATACTTTGACAGTAGCTGTTTTTCTCCCACTGTTCCCAGCCTTTGAATAAAAAACAAAAACAAAAAGCAAAAGACCAGTGCTGCTTATTTATTTTTTTAACTTAAAAAAAGCTTGCCCCTGCATGTTTTGTTTCTGAGTTGGTGCTTTGGGCCATTTGACCTTTGTTTTTCTTCTCAGGATTAAAGGGGGGGGCGCGGCCGCCGCCAAAAGGAAATAGCAGTTAAGTTAGGCAATCCTATCTCCCTCCTGGAGTCATCTCTTGACCATAATCTATTTTATTAGGGGTTTCTAGAAAAGAAAAAAAAGTAAACCTAAGGAACTTTCTCACTCTTAATCTACTTTATCAACTTCTTTCTCTTTCTAGATGAATGCCTTAACAAAACAAACAAAAAAAAAAAAATGGAAAGCCTAGGTCACGACTGCTAGTTATTTCTGAACTGTTACTCTGGAATAGAAACCTTTTTTGTGTCCCTTTTTCAAAACCTTTTTAGCTCTATGTAGACAGTGTACAGT
>NW_024412400.1:81352397-81514995 GCF_014898765.1 Herpailurus yagouaroundi | reverse complement strand
TTTTTTTTTTTTTTTTTTTTTTTGGTTACAACTGGGCCTTTTTTGTGCCTGAATTATCAAAATCCACTAGTAGCATCTTTGTGTCCCACTTCTTAGGGAGGAAACCTTGGAGATTCTTTGTCTAGGAGCTTTTCAGTCCTATGAGCCAAGGAATCAGAATCTCAGTTGTCTCCATTGGGGGCTTGTCCATTTGGGGCCTCCCAAATGGAGCTCAAGTCTTTATTAGTCATCCATTGCGATTACAAATAGGAAGTGCTTGGGGCGCCTGGCTGGCGCAGTCAGTTAAGCGTCCGACTTCAGCCAGGTCACGATCTCGCGGTCTGTGAGTTCGAGCCCCGCGTCAGACTCTGGGCTGATGGCTCAGAGCCTGGAGCCTGTTTCCGATTCTGTGTCTCCCTCTCTCTCTGCCCCTCCCCCGTTCATGCTCTGTCTCTCTCTGTCCCAAAAATAAATAAAAAACATTGAAAAAAAATTAAAAAAAAAAAAACAAATAGGAAGTGCCACAGAGGCTTTAAAATTCAGCTTGATGAGAGCAGGAACTGCTTATAAGCTCTTCTCTCCTAGTCTGGTGAATCAGGGATTCCTTTACAGGTTTTAATAAAGGAAAGCAATACACTGCTTGTCTCTCTTCACAGATTCCATCTCTGAGAATCAAATAAATGCATTCTGTCACTAATATCATTAGCTCCCTGATAATTTCCAGAGGGATAGCGGTGTGGAATTCCTCTGGGAATGTTTAATAAAATGTCAACTTGCTTCATGGATGGGGCTTGATACATTCTGAAAGATGGCTGGGTTCACCTAAAACAAAAAGTCCTGGGATTCGCTGTAATAATGGTTCTTCTGTATTGGCGAGGAATTGAGTAAACAGGATTTCTTAGAATCACATACAGATCTTAGAGCTGGGGGAGAGAGAGAGAGAGAGAGAGAGAGAGAAGTATTTTGCTCATGAAATGTGGTCTAGCAAGGGCGACAAGTGAAAATGGTTGCAACTATAATGATGCTATACCTTGAAGGATCCTCAGTGATCATGAAATCCGTCCCTGTCACTTGATAGCTGATGACACTGGCCTCAGAGTTTCCATGACAATTCGAGGAGGGTCACTAGGTGAAGCTGAGTTCAAAATGTAGGTGTTCTACTTTCTGGCCAGTGCTTTTCCCAGACTCTATGCAGTGGCCATGGCTACCTTCTGAAGGACTGTCTGGTGAATCAGTGGTGTGGAGGAGGTCTGCAGGGGACCTGTTGCCTTCGGAGACAGAGCAGACACAAGGCAGAGCTTCCTGAACGCCCTGCCCACCCTGCATTTTCATTCACATGATGCATAAGCCACTCAGCCAAGAGTCATAGTTGTCTGGTGGAAAATTTTGCATTTCTCATTAGGAAAAATAATTTCTCCTGTCTTTTTTTCCATTCAGCTTTTCTCCTATAATTCTTGTTCTGTCCTTTTATCCATCCCTCCTTTCCTGCCGTCTGACTTCCTAGCTATGTAATTTCCATGAGGCCTAGCCCTCATTTGCCAAATGGCCCAAACACATCTTTAAAAAATGATTTGGTATGCTTTAGTGCTGGAGTGTAAGATTTTTGGTTTTCAGGACGGAAGAAGGTTACAGACCATTGTCAGAAGAAGCTGGTCTCACTTGACCACACCCCTTTCTGCTTTACTTTGCTTTCTATACTCACTTCGCTCTTTCTTCCTCTCCTCCCTGATTCCTGGTCCCACTGGTGATCCACACAGTGCAATTACATGTGAAAAGGAGAGGGCTGAGGGGGTCGACACAGGAGAGAGAAAAGCAGGTAGTGGTAGAAGCAATGTCAGATTTCTGGCTCTCATGAAATGAAGGCCATAAGAGCTTCTTGTTTAATTTCGTGTACACACATAGGTATCTACTTCTGTGAGACTTCTTTTAATGTCCCTTTTCCCCATATGCCTAGTGCAAGACTTGGGCATATGTTGGGAAGATGTTCCCCTCCCCTCCCAGCTCCCCATCTTTCTGCAGCTGCTAACTACCACATTCATGGAACATCAGTGTTCCAACCATCTCATTTCACAGATGGGAAAATAAAGCCTGAAGGAGAATCAAGTTGTCCAAACTCATCCAGCAATTTAATGGAAAATCCAGATTAGAATTCAAGAACCCTGAGTCCCACCTTTGTGACATTGCAGATGACCACTTTGTTTATAAGGCTCACCCTAAAAACACAAACTCAACCCAATTTAAATGAAACACATTATTTGCTAAATGGAATAAACCCTGAAGATAAAAGCTACCTTATACGATGCTATTCCCTGAGCTACTATTCTGCCCACTTTGGGAAAAACTCAGGAATAGGAACCTGGGTTATTGCTGTTCGCCAGTAAGCCTGATGAAAATGAATGAGGCAAAGAATCTTCTTTGGAAGAGAAATGAAAGAGTAGAGCCAGAGAGAGGGAGATCCAAGATGTCAGATTTTCCAGAAGTTTAGGGGTATCAGAATGATCCTACTGGAATTCATTATCTGCAAATAGTGGATTTCAGTTTTTGGACAAGTAATGGGATACTCCTGAGGACTGCAGCGTAATTATACTGGAACTCAGGAAGGGACTGGAGAAAAGCAAGAGATAGAATGAAATAAACAAATCCAAAGCAAAACAGAGGAACTGTTAACAAACCCTCAATCACAGAAATGTTAAATGAGCCAATTTTGATTTATTTTTCCTGCTTCATTGCTAAATCTTTAGCTTTTACTCTGCCAAGATCAAGAGGCTTGCATGAAGAAATCAACACATAATTAGGACTCCAGACATAGTGAATTACCTTAAAACCAGATTTGGCTGTTTTTAAAAGAATGACCTCAAATTATAGTATCAAAGACTAATCCGGAAGACCTTACTAATTATTTCCCCACTGAAGCAAGAGCTGTTTCTTAATAATAGTTTTTAGATTGAATCCAGGATCAACAATTAGAATTTGATTCTAGAATATGGCATTTAGAAAAGTCACCAGGGACAGAGACTTTCATAGTCAATCATTGTTTCCATAGGATTACCGAGGACTCAATTATGCGGTGAAGTCTACATGCTTTCAGGTCAGTAGGCCTTAAGCTGGAGTGTCCAAATTTTTGCTTATTGATATTTTGGGATGAATTATTCTCTGTTGTGATGGGCTGTCCTGTACACGTTATGATGGTTACCAGCATGCCTGGTCTATACCCACTTTATAGCAGTAGCCACACCTTCAGCCTCACTCCAAGCTGTGACAACAAAAAACGTCTTCAGACATTTCAAAATGTTTCTTGGGTGTCAAAATCACTGCACATGAGAATCGCTGATTTAAATATTTAGGCATATTTAAGATAACTGGACATCACCTTTAGACAAGTATAAATCAAGTTTTTGACAATATATTCTAGATAGCAATGTGCTTACTGATGAACCATGATATTTATGCAAATGTTTGGCTGTAATGTGACACCTTTTATAAGGGGAAACCCATTGGAAGTTGGAAGTAGAGCTTCATTCTCCAAGATGCAGATCCCTGGGCTCATGTCCTATAGCTGGTCCTCCTTTGTGGGTGCGCTAAGTTAGCTTGTATGAAAGCCTGGGGGATCTGGCTTCTCTCTACTTCCACTTGTCAACTGAATGTGATAGGGCAGGTTACTTTAGCAATACAAACTAACACTCTTGGTTCTAAACTTCAGACTCCAGAACCAACTTACATCTCTTTCAACTTGGAATGTAACCAAACTCAATCATGTAAAAGTTACCCACTGCAACTGTTAGTTTTCTTGGGGTTAGCTCTGTGTCATATGTAATCTTAGAAAACAACTTGACTCGAACCCTAAACACCCACTTATAGAAGCCTAAAAGTAGGGAATATAAATAAAAGGGTTTCAGAGGAAAGAAAAAATGACAAAGAGATTGAGAGAGAGAGTGAGTCAGAGGGTATCTCAGTCTATTTGGGTGCTATCACAGAACCCACAGGCTGGGTGGCTTATAAACAGCAAACATTTATCCCTCGCAGTTCTAGAGGCTGTGAGGCCAAGATTATGGCACCTGTAGATCAGGGTCTGGTGAGAGTCCTGCTTTGCTGTAACCTCACATGGCAGAACGGGCCAGGAAGCTTTCTAGGGCCTCTTTTATAAGGTCCCCAATCCCATACATGAGAGCTTTGCCTTCACAACCTAATCACCTCCTAGATACCCACCTCCCAATACTATCACCTAGGGGACTAGGTTTCAGCATATGAATATCAGGGGGACACAAACATTCTGACCCTACCAAAGAGAGATACAGAAATAGAGGGAGAACGATGGAGAGATGATAGAAACAAGGAAAGTGAAGGCAATGAAATCAAAGGCCAGGCCAGGTCCCATGTGTATAAGGAGGTTTCATGAAGCAACACGTGGGTGTCACACTCTGACATCCATGTCTGTCATAAAGCCAATCATTCAGAAGCAGATGTTGATCATTCTGAAAGCCCTCCAATGCCACAGGCCTGTTCTCAGTAGAGACGTTTCTGCTTTGAGAACGCCTGGGGTAGGAGAGCCACTCAGTTTCCTCCGTGAAACAGAGAAGGAAGGAATCCTTTTGGGGGAGATTGTATATGCACAGCACTGAATATTAACCAAGTGATATGATCCCCCTCCAATAAATAAATAAATGACACAGGAAACCAAACAAAAAAGAGATTCTTAGTAAAAATGTTCCCTTTTAATTTATATTAAACTACACTGCTTTCCCAATCAGCAATTAAAGAATTTTCTGAGCACTTTTAGGGGTAACATTCTCTTTTGGGAATGTGAAGATGATTAAAGCATTTCTTCTACCTTCAAGTAGGTTCATTGAAGGAAACTCCTATGAGATTATGTGGACGCTGTTCAGGGATGTTCTGTATCCACGTGATGGAATTAAGTATGAAAAAAAGACATGTCTTAAAGATTTGTAGTATATGAGGAATGCCCTTTAGAAAATGCTGGTAATTTTAAACTTTGAGATAGGAAAACAGGACTAAAAAAGAAAAACTTTTGGAAGCAGAGATGGTGGAAAAGCCGAAGAATTAATCAAGAGTGCAGGTTGTTTTAAGAGTACATTGGCTCTATCGTATGTTTGAGGCTTAAAAAAAATCAATATATGGTAAGATATGAAATGCTACCTTTTAGGAAATTTTACTGATAATTAGAGTTATAAAATATACTGCCTCAAAGCTCAGTCCAAGTGAATTGTGGTTTCAGTGACTTTCAGTTTCTTGAGGGAAATGCCATTTTGCTACTTCAGGTTTCTTTGAAATCGTAGGAGTAGCTCAATCTTTCCTTTTATGGCATGCCTGGTTACTCACCATCTCTGTGACTCCGTGTCCATCTCTGTGAAAAGATAATAAAATTACCTTAAAAAAAAACTCCACAGAAATCACACATTTGGACTGAGCTTTGAAGCAGTATGTTTGTTTTTTTTTTATTTATTTTTTTTCAACGTTTATTTATTTTTGGGACAGAGAGAGACAGAGCATGAACGGGGGAGGGGCAGAGAGAGAGGGAGACACAGAATCGGAAGCAGGCTCCAGGCTCTGAGCCATCAGCCCAGAGCCTGACGCGGGGCTCGAACTCACAGACCGCGAGATCGTGACCTGGCTGATGTCGGACGCTTAACCGACTGCGCCACCCAGGCGCCCCTGAAGCAGTATGTTTTATAGTTCTTAGTAATTATAAATATTATTGATTTACTATTACTATGTTTCAGGTATTATGCTAAAAGCCTTAAAAAATTTTCCCATCAAATTCTCATAACAACCCTAAGATACAGATCTTAGTACAGCTGACCCTTGAACAACACAGGGGTTAAGGGCACCAACCCCCACACAGTTGAAACTCCACATACAACTTTTGATCCCCCAACAATGTAACTGTTAATAATTTACACTTGACCTGAAGCATCACTGATAGCATAAACAGTCCATCAACACATATTTTGTATGTTTACATGTGTCATCTACTGTATTCTTATGTAAAGGAAGCTAGAGGAAAGGAAATGTTAGTAAGGAAATTAGAAGGAAGAGGAAATACATTTACAGTCTGTGCTGTATTTCCTGAAAAAAAAAAAAAAATCTGTGTGTAAGTGAACCCATGCAGCTAAAACCAATGTTGATCATTGATCATTTAATTATCATTTAATTGGTAATTTAATTGTCATTTTGCTATAGGGACACTGAAGCTTAAAAGGTTAAATAATATGTCTGAGATTGGGGCGCCTGGGTGACTCAGTCGGCTAAGCATCTGACTTTGACTCAGGTCATGATATCACTGTTCGGTTTGTGAGTTCGAGCCCCGCATCAGACTGTGTGCTGATGGCTCAGAGCCTGGAGCCTGCTTCGGATTCTGTCTCCTTCTCTTTGTGCCCCTCCCTGACTCATGCTTTCTCTCTGTCTCAAAAATAAATACAAAAACAAAACAAACAAACAAAAATAAAAAAACCAAAAAAAACCATCAAAAATATGTCTGAGATCATACAGCTAGTACGACATAACAGAGGCAAAATCTGAACACAGGTTTTTCTGATGACAAAGCCAGAGTTCTCAATTACTTCTCATGGCTTACATTTTGGCATCAAACAGACCTGTATTCAAAAAGTCCTCTCTTTTATGCATTGTAGGACCTTCTCAAAGCTCACCTGTATGAACCTGAGTTTCTTTTCTTTTTTCTTTTCTTTTCTTTTCTTTTCTTTTCTTTTCTTTTCTTTTCTTTTCTTTTCTTTTCTTTTTCTTTTACTTTCCTTGCCTTTCCTTGCTTTTCCTTGCCTTCCTTTCCTTTCCTTTCCTTTCCTTTCTCTTTCCGTCTTTTCTTTTTTAAGTTTATTTATTTATTTTGAGAGAGAGAACAAAGTGGGGAGAGGCAGAGAGAGAGAATCCCAAGTGGGCTCCATGCTGATGCAAGGCTCGAACTCATGAACTGTGAGATTGATGAGGGACCAGAAGGCAAGTTGAGAGCCAAACACAAAGTTGCACAACCCTTCACCTGCCTCTCCCCCTTCCAAGGTGGGATTTGTGTGACATTCCTCAGGCACTCTTGGCTGCCCAAGAACAAAAGGACAGAGAACAAATGGTTAAAGTGAGAGTCTCCATCAGTTTACACATATTTTAGTAATATTACAAGAAAAGGGCTTTATTATCAATAGATTAATCTCCAGGAACTCCCTACTGTCTTAATGATAATGCTTTGCTAGAGGGGGAAACAACCTTAGTTTGACAATAGCCAGGCCTCCAGTAATCTGTGAGTCTTCTTTAGCATATGGAAATCCTTTTAAGAAACTCCCTCTTGACTTTACCTCCCTCCCCCCAACTCCATAGTACATAACCAGTCACTCTTCACAACCCCAGTGCAGCTCTTCCTGCCAATGGGTCCTTTCCCCAGGCTTTAATAAAATCACCTTTTTGCACAAAAGACATCTTTAAGAATTCTTTCTTGGCCGTCATCTTCGAACCACCACCACTCTTCCAAAATTCCATCAAGATCATGACCTGAGCCGAAATCAAGAGTTGGTTGCTCAACCAATTAAACCACCCAGGCACCCCTAAACCCGAGTTCTATCTGGCAAATGGGAGTAGTCATACCTACTCTACTGGGTTCTTGTGAGAAGTTTTTAAAGTTTGTGGGCTCACTTAGGTTGGCACTGACAGAAAAGTACTTATTTGGGGTGCCTGGATGGCTCAGTTGGTTAAGTGTTTAACACTTGATTTTGGCTTAGGTTGTGATCCCAGGTTTGTGGGATGGAGCCCTGCCTTGGGCTCTGTGCTGAGCAGAGAGGCTGCTTCAGATTCTCTCTCTCTCTTTCCTTCTGCTCTCTTCCCTAATCATGCTCTCTCTCTCTCAGGGAAAAAAAAAAAAAGAAAGAAAGAAAGAAAGAAAGAAAGAAAGAAAGAAGAAAAGGAAAGGAAAGAAAAGAAAAGAAAAGAGAAGAAAAGAAAAGAAAAGAAAAGAAAAGAAAAGAAAAGAAAAGAAAAGAAAAAAGAGAGGGGAAAAAAGTACTCATTCTTTGTCTTTGAGTGGGCAGAGGACAAACTTGTGAAGGAAGGTGAAAGGCAAAGGGAAAGTTAAACCAACATATCATGATCAACTGACAAGATAATTACATGTGCAGAAGGTAGAGAAAAGCTTAGAGACGCAAAAAAACCAGAACCTGACATGCTCAATTTGAGCTACTGGCTTCAAGTTCAATTCTCTGTACAATGGAGCACAGACTTACCAGCCTCCTTTCACCATTGGGCTAAAACAAAAAACATCTTCTTACTGGGCACTTGGGATTGTGTTGCAAAAAGTCCTTTTGCTCTCTTCCCCACTATGTTTTCTGACTCTCTGATTTCACAATTTCCTTGAGATTGTGGCCTCTTCTTTGTATTTTCCAAAAAAAATGGACTCTGTTCAAACACATTCCAAACTTTCTCTGTTTCCTATTAGTAGATAAAATCTCTTCCCACAGACCAACACATCTTGGGAATTTTAAACCCCTTTAAGCCTCTTCCCCACCCTGGTCTTGAGTATCCCTGGGGGATGGCCTAGGTTTGGGAATCAAGAAACAACTCTTTATCATAGACACCAGTGATTTAGACTGCTTCTTATATAACAGTCAGGTAAATGGGCGAGTAGCTCAAATAACAAAGTAGAGGGTAATTAGTCTAGGATCAAATAATTCAGGCTCTGTCCCTGGTTTTATCACTAATGTTTCTCTCTAGGCCTTAAGGTGTCCTTTTGGACAAGGGAAACATTGGACCAGAGGGTTTATAAGATCCCATTTATCTCTGCCAGCCAGAGATTCTAAAATACTTTAGTGGACTGGTACAGTGATTCAACCATCTACCTGTGGGAAAAAAAAAATGTGATGAGATTGTAATGGAATAAAAAGTAGAATGAGATAAAAGGCATTTGAAAGGTCACAAGAAAGGAAGTACTTCCAGTGTGTCTGATGCTGGTCCTCACATTTGGATAGTCAATCATTGCAAAGGAGAACTTGAAAGAAGGTTGCACTAATATTCATTTGGTGGTAACTTAAGAGGTATTAGATAAACTTGGGCATGTGCAGGAAAGACAAAGAGACGACTCAAAACTATGTTTTGTAAAAGTTGAAATAGGGATGAAGAGACTAAAGAAACAAGGTTTTAAAAAGATCATTAGCTGAGACAATTAATTATTCTTGATCTTTATGGCATTGAGGAACTGAACAATTTAGACCAACTAACAGAAGTTACAGAGAACAAAGATCTCGTCTCAAACACAGAAGACTTTTCCTAATGCTAAGAGGTACTTAGATATAATTGGGAACCCCAGAAGAAGGTGTTTGAAAATGAGTCTGACAAATGCTTCACAGGGAGGCCGCATTTAAATTTCAAGCACAAAAGTGATATTGAGATAGATAAGATTTAACATTTTTTTTTACAATCCAGAGTTAATAAGACTCCATGATCTTATGAAATGAAAATCTGTCTTGTACCCTCAGATGGGGGAATCATTAAGTACTTTTTTATTAGAAAAGTCCTACAGCTCTCTCTCTCTGTTCTGCTTCTTCATTCTGGTTAAAATAATCTTAGACCAGGGTCACCAGCACATTCTCTGTAAATAGTTTACAGAAATGTGAAAAAGTAAAAAGAGAGAGAGAAAAAACAAAACAAAACAAAAAACCCAAAACACAGTACCAACCCTTAAAACCCTCACGGGAACACACACTCATGGAATATTTAGCAGTAACAATATCCACATGTATAATCCACATCAGTCCTCTGGTTTCTGAGGACTGTGTCTCCGAGGTAACATCTGAAAAGGATTGAGTCGCGGTTACAGAGTACCACTGAACGTTTTAAGTTGGATGTAATACAACGGATCAAAACATCCATACTTAAGAATGGAAGGTGGGGTATACCTCTCTCAGTAAGTGCATCACCATATACTCAGAAAACCCAATTTCATTTAAACAGTCTTTGCACTGCTATTTTTTTTCTTAATGTCTATTTATTTTTGAGAGACAACGCAAGCAGGGGAGGGAGAAAGGATTCTAAGCAGGCTCTGCGCTGACAGCAGCAAGCCTGATGTGTGGCCCAAACTCACAAGCCCATGAGATCATAACCTGAGCCAAAGTCAGAAGCTCAACCCCAGGAGCCCCTGCACTGCTATTCTTATTTGTGTCACTTCTGTGCTACCCAGAGACCAGTCTGAAAACCTGGCCTTATTCCACACTATAGTTTCAGTTCTTAAACCTTTGCCAGTGTTATTCCTGGTCAGTTTCCTATGGAGGTTTTTAGGGGGTCTGCCCAGGACTTCATATTTAAGAATATTTAACATCCTTTAAAGGATTTTATATTTATAGAATTTTATATTTTATAGATTTTATATTTATAGAATTCATAAATATTTATAGAATCCCTTTATCTGCCTCCCTCCTCCCTGAAATTTCTGCCTTACTCTCTAGATGGGAAGAAGAGTCATGGCTGCTTCTCCTGGGGAAGACGGGAGTGGAGGTCCAGGCCTTCTGCTCAACCAGCTGAGCATGGTTTTTTCCCTTGTGTTTGGCTGGAGCAGGACACTTACTGTCACAATCCTTTCTATTCTATTATGACTAAGTTGTCTGGTCCTTTAATTAGAGAGAACATGCTTTGGGGGGCCTTTTTTGTATACCACCATTGGTATTACCATATTGTAGGCTTTTCCAGAGTCCTATCTGAGATATCTGGGAGACAAAAAGAAAATCCAGAACATTCACTATTATGTTGGAATTCACCTAGCCAGTCCACCTCCTTCATGCCACCTTTCAGTCTTCCTGTCTTTGTCTGTTGTAGTATGTCCAGAGTTTTTAGGTGTACTTCAAAGGAGGTCTAGGGAGAAATGAGTTTATTCTATCTTGTTCAGGACTAGAAGTCTCCATGCAGACTCTTTAAATTATCTTTAAATTATGATGATGATGATGATGATGATGATGATGATGATGATGAATACAATTTGGAGTGGACCTAATTTCAAAACTCTGGCAGAGCTATTACCAATGCTTTACTGCAAGAAGCTACAGAAAAGTCCTTCTGATCTCTCACAAAAGTCTCAGTCATGCTTCTCTCTCCAACACTAAACCAAACCTACGTAAATCAACTGGATTTTGCCACTGTTCATTGTTAACAGTATTCTGTTAACAGATTTAAAAAGTCCTGCTTATAAAAAAGTCCCAGCACTTTTGCTGAGTTGCCACTAGCCTGTCCTTTCATTTGTTTATGGACCCATAGAGGAGACCCCTCTGGAACACCATGATGTAACTCTTCACAGATACATAAATATTTGATAATCCTGGTTCATCTTTCCAATAAGACACATAATAAAGATTTGCCTACTAGGTTATACATGGGAAACCAATTTACATAGGACTTAAGAAAAAAAAAAATGTTCCTAAATGATGATTCCCTTTTCTCTTTCCTATTGTCCTAGAATAAATATTACATTACCATAATTAATACCTCTTTCATTCTACAGATTATTACATGTGAGTCTTTGACCTGACATTGATACATAGCTGATATCACTACTTGATTCTTTGTACTTGGTCCAACCTTATAAGTCATTTTAAGATTAATAACATAAAAAAAAGATTAATAACATGAAAGTTATTAGGTGTGATACTAGTTATTGGTTATTGGGTGTGATACTTTGGAAATACTAGATACTAGATATTAGTTATTGGGTGTGATACTTTGGAAATAATACTAGAGGAAGGTGTTAGAATATTGTGGCTCTAATCATAATATGCCACTAACTCTGTGTGGCTATATGATGATGTACTTCCCTTGTCTTGGTCTCAGTTTCTTCATTTATAAAATGTGAGGTGGCATGCCTAGTGGCTCAGTCAGTGACTCTTGGTTTGAGCTCAGGTCATGATCCCAGGGTTGTGGGATTGAGCCCCACGTCAGGCTCCGTGATGAGTGTGGAAGCTACTTGAGATATTCTCTCTCTCTCTCTCTCTCTCTCTCTCTCTCTCTCTCTCTCTCTGTTTCCCTCTGCCCCTCTCTGGTGCTCACACACTCTCTCAAAATAAAATAAAATAAAATAAAATAAAATAAAATAAAATGGCAGAATATTTCCTCCTATTAAAAAAGTCATTAACTGTTATTAAATTGTGAAACTTTTAGCAATTAAGTTGTTTGCTCCTTGATTTGGTCATTATAAATCCTAACATTTTACCCTCAGGATGAAAAATTTTAATGTTTAGTCACTAAAATGGTAGGTTTTGGCAACATAAAATGCTGAATGTATTAGAAAGGAAAGTCAAATGTGTAAGCCCTCTGGCATCCTAGAAATAGGCCTTTGTGGGTCCTGAAAAAATACTTTGACCTTATCACTCAGTTCAATTGTAACTTCAGTGTTAGAAACAAACAAACAAACAAACAACAAAAAACGTTGTATTTGCTACACAGTTCTATAGACTTCCCTCTGAAATTTTGTATGTTAATAGTTAAGATTCAATTTTATGTATAATTTTCAGTTGATTAGTAGCACGATATTAACTCTACCCTAGTGTCATTTAAAACCTTAAATGGCACACAGTCTGACTATAAAGCAGTAGACAGATTCCACAGATCCCTGAGAAAGACTTTAACATCTTTGAAACTCAGTTTCCCTTTGTGTAAAATGGGAAATGGGGATATCACTAATATTATTCTATTTGTGGAACAGATTTACTTTTATGGTTGAGTAAAGTATTTTGAAAATGTTCAAGTTCTATACAAATGTACCAGCAA
The DNA here is from genome assembly GCF_014898765.1 of Herpailurus yagouaroundi. Taxonomy (NCBI): domain Eukaryota; kingdom Metazoa; phylum Chordata; class Mammalia; order Carnivora; family Felidae; genus Herpailurus; species Herpailurus yagouaroundi. The sequence continues at coordinate 81,502,257 of NW_024412400.1, read as the reverse complement.
AGTCATTATTTATTCATAAAAGAATATATACAGTTTATAAAATTGTTTTAATATATACATATTATATAAATATAATTATATAATATATATTTATATAATTATATAAATATAATTAACCACATTGAATTGCCCATTTTTACTTGGACAATGGCAGCATCATACTGGTCATAAAGCTCAATAATATGGCCTAAAAGTATTTTTCTAAATGCTTTCAAGCTTATATAAATCAAATGTGGATAGTGTGGACATAAGAGAACATACGTAGAGATTTCTTTTCGTCCTTGCAATTATTAGGATCTCTGACTTCCTTTAATACATTCCAGACCCATGCATGCCTTTACCCCTGGGGGGTGGGGAGTGGAAGATTTTGCTTAAAACAATACTTGGAGCAGGAATAGTTTGATAAGGTCAGTGGCTAGAATATTTACAGCTTCTTGTTTTGAATTCTTATGATAACATTAGCTCCCAAAGATTATCTGGCAATGTGTGGGAGATCTAGCAGCAATAAGAACTGGGCCTTCAAGTGAGACTTCTAGATGTGATACATGAGGTAGAAAGAAATGAAAGAATGTGAGCTTGTGAGTGTGGTCTCCTTGACCCCATAGTATAGTAAGTGTGTGTGTGTATGTATTTGTGTGTGTGTGTGTGTGTGTGTGTGTGTGTGTGTGTGTGTGTGTGTTGGGGGGGTCATTAATTATCAGGTCAATAACTGTCATGATCCTAGAGCTGAAGTTATTTCAGTGCTGTGCCTTCTTAGGGTTGTTTGTTTGTTTTTTTGTTTGTTTTTATCAATAGCTTGTTTGTTTTATGAGTCGTTCCCTTCTTGGCTTTTTTCTTGAACTGTGTGTGAGAAACCAGCATCATTATCAGAGCAATTCCTTCCTTGAAGTCATGCAAAATATCAGTGACAGAGTCAGGACACGTGTGATAGGTAGGTTGCAGTGCTTAACTTCCTGATCTGGTTGTCATTGCTTTTGAGTGGTGAGGACTACCAGGGAAATGAAGATAATTGCCTCTCCTGTTTGCATCATGCCTGGAAATTGGTGAAGTACATTCACACACATGTCTTCACTTTTTCGTGGGAGCCATGTGAGAAAGCCCAGATTCTCTGGTCTGTCCAGTCAGACGCTGAGAGAATGGCAGCGTGACTCAGTAGAGGCCGTCTCACTCCAAGGCCAGTGTTCTTGTGCCAGCATATCACAGCTGCTGTCTGTTCAGATTTGAAGCATTCTTTGTAGCCACAAAGCTATAAACTCTAATTAAAGTTTCCATTCCAAGGCTCTCATGATGCCATTCTTCTGTGTCTTTATCTTTTCTGATATGTAGTATTTCCAAGCTAAAAAGACTATAATTCAGTCATTTGCCTCTCTCTTTAATATATAGGAGCTTTTGGCCCCTGTTGGGTGTCTGTACTCACTGATCTATGACAACATGAGAGGCGCTGGGTGTGAGAATGCTCTTTCCAGCCAGCAGCTAGCACGATGGCACAAATGAATGTCAGATCACCAAAAGTTTTTCCCATCAGAGATGGAATCCGTACCGCCCTCCTTGTCTCTTGAGCCCTGTGGGTAATACTCCCAATTGTCCATTTCATATAAATGAAGTCATAGTTATGTAGAACTAAATTCATTGGCCAGTTCTTGGCGTATATTTTTGTTCCATTTCTGAACATCCTATTTGTGCTTCATATAAGCACTGATATACAGTGTTAGATCCCATTCTCTGATCAGCGATAGGGCTATAGGATTTTTGGAATCTAAGATGGTACATTGAAAGAGATGGTTTACAATTACATGTGTTTTTATTGTTGTTGTTTTGTTTTTTCTTTTGCCCTTTATTCTATATTTACATGTCTTTCCCTTGACTTGTAGAGTGAGGATTATAACTTGTTTTTGTTTTTCAGTTTTCCCCTAAGTTGACATATCTTCATGGACTTAGCCCTCTCTTATTGTTGCCACTGTGTGGCCCAAGAGAAATTTCAACTTAAATCTCAGCTCTTAAACTTTTGGGTGGGATTTGTTCTTTCATATTGGGAAATTATAAACAATATGTTGAACACTGTATCATTCTGTGGAGTAATTCTTACTATTTTATAGACTTTGAGAGAGTTTGTCTTTGAGATACAACTATTTATTTATTTACGTAATCTCTACATCCAGCATAGGGTTTGAACTCATGACCCTGAGATCCAGAGCTGCATGCTCTACTGAGTGAGCCAGCCCAGTGGCTGTGACACAGTTCAACTTCTAGCTCCTGTGTATATCTTTGTAGCTTTGGGCAATTTATTTACTGTATTTATGAATCAGTTTTATCATCTGGCAAATGAGCATAATAATAAATCTGGGTTTTTTGGTCTGAATGAACAACTTCCAGAAGTATAATGAGTATTAAGTGAGCTAATTCATATAAAGTGCTTAAATATGCCCAGCAAGTCATAAGCATGAAGCACATGTTAGCTTTTCTGTTAAAACTAATGGATCACACTTTGGGAAATACTGATTCTGTTCTTTTAGTAAGTTTTCACACTTGTAATATTGATTAGGTTTGGCCTGGGTGGTAGAATTGGCTTGATATAACCAAACAATCGTGGTGGATATATTGTGCACCCAAGTGCAACCAAAATATTTGTAATATCCGGGATGTTGACCTTGAGTCAACCTTTCCAAGGCCACCGTTGTCCCAGTGTTTATGGAACCGTGCCTGGGTCCCGTGGAAATTGCAGGGAAAATGTGAATCAGTGGACTGTTTTGCTTGGCTGCTAAATTTGGCTTACTGTTTCATAAATTAGGACATATCTGTCTAGAATGGTTCTTGTTGCCACCAGTAACCAGGGTCACAGAATTGAAGGACATCAGATATGCAAGAGAAATGGAAAATAAGTTCCCAAAGTAATGTTTTCTGCAAGAATCCCAAGGCTAGTGGCAGTGCTGAAGAAAGCTAAATAGGAAATGTAGCTTGAGGCTTGAGATTTCCTGCTTTTAACTCAAAACGGATGTGGATATAGACATGAGGATGTGGTCCATGATTTTGCTTTGCTGGGTGGAAGGAATAGCATCAGTATTAGATTGTTGATTAGCATTTTTGGTAATGTATGTAGTCCCAGAGTTGCAGGCAATAGAAGAGAAATTAATCTTCCAGATCAGCTCATTCTCAATTCTGGTTATACAGTATACTGGATTGTTAGCCATTGCTCTGTATCAATGTTTGTGAAACTCTCAGAATTAACCTAAACTACTTTGGTTTATGCTACGTAGCACCATGTTTCTTCTTAAGTAGAGATGATAATGGAGAAAGAATATGAGATTTTTTATCATGTAAAAGAAAACATAAATAACATTGGGATCTTTTAGTGAAGTATATATATATATATATATACACATATATATATATACACACACACACACACATATAAGTATATATACATATATACTTACATATATATGTATATTTATAATATTTAATCATATATAAACTTATTTAATCTTCAGTTGTCCTGGAATTATCATTAAAGAAGATTATGGTGAGTTTTGCCAAACTTAAACAGAAGCCATGAGCTTTTCAATTATTTTCTGTGTATCTACTATTTATTCTGGTGACATGGTGTTAAACTAAACCAAAACGAAGACAGACACTCCTTTTGTACAGCTGCTTACTTTAACTTCCATACTCTGTCACATTCTAACCAATGCCACTACTGATCCCCCTCCTGGCTCCTGGACATCTTCTTTGAAGACTTCAGCTTCCAGTTCATGAAACTTTGGCATGGTCATGGCTTTTTGTTCGCTCTCCAACTACCAACCTCTGCGAATTCAACAACCATGAGGACATTGGTTTGACAGCTTCCCTTTAATCTGCTCAAATTTCTGTATCTGATTTTGCCCTGACTAGTTATCTAGTATTTCAGAAATTCCCTTGATGCCTCCCCTCCTATATTTATTTACCATTCTGTCTAAATCATCTCCAAGGCTGGCCTCTTTATTCACTTGTATAGAGGCAGATGGGCATTTGCATTACAATAAAGATTGACTCTCTCTCTTTTCCTTAACTTTCCCTCTTGTCAAGCTTTGCAGTATTTAAGCCTTGAACATTGCAAGATGAAAGTCACACAGCCGTGCCTTTGGGATCTACCACTTATTGTCACCACAGGCTCACAGCTAGGGTTTTAGTGTTTCTTTGGTAGTTTCCTGCTGTTCCTCAATATTTTTTTGTCAGAGTTGATGTTCAGAATCTTTTAGAGTCCCCAGATCTGTAATTCTTCATTCTCTGCATGACTTTATTTCTTACATTACTAAGTCATGTTTTAATAAGGGATGGAATTTAGGATGGTATGTTGGGAAAGGAGAAGAGAGGCCATGTATATGAGTCCCTAAGAAGGTGAAATTAATAGGCATTTGTATCTTTTTTTTTTTTAATAAAGTAAAAGTAAAAGAGAAATATCAGAATTGACCCAGCAGTTTGGAGCCTAGGTGACTGATGGATTGTGATTCATGAACAAAAATAAGAAATATAGGAAAGAAAGTAGAGTAGGGGATGGATGTCATTTTCCTTGCCTTTCTGTTCCTCTTTGCCCTTTTAAAAGTTTAATTAATTTGTGCTTAATTACCTTAAATAAAACAGGAAAAAAATACTGCTTAAGATGAATGAGCTTTCAAAATAAAAGGGCACATACCAGAGACCAAATAGGGTTCAGGCCCTGGCTTCCAGAAAGAATAATCCTCTTAATAAGTCCATTTTAAGCCCTCTAATGTTAGATAACTAGGACAGTATCCTGCCTTTGGGAAAATGCCATAAGTCCTTTGCCCTTACTTTTTTTTTTTTTTTTTTTTTTTAATAGAAATTAAATTTATATGATGCAGCTCTTGATAGGACTATTTTCTAGATTTTATGTCTTGTCTTAAGCACCAGCTCCTTTGCTAAGCTGACTGTTTGCTCCGAGGGTTTTGTTTTTTAGCAAGTCAAAGACTGACAGAATTGGTGAGGAAGTGACACATGGCACTGGGGTTATTCTAGTAGGTGCTTGGCTGGAATATCTACATGGCCCTTGTATGCTATTTCAGCTGAAACATTTCCTCTTTGATAGAAATATGGTGTGGCTAAGACCTACTGGAAACCATGACTGTACGGCCTTAGTGATACGTTAGCAGCACCAGGGATCCAGGTGGTTCCTACCATACAGTTCAAGTTAGGTTCTCTCTCCCCTTTCTCCAGTGTTTTCCTTAATGTTCTAGCCTCTCTGTGTCTCATCTTCTCCACTTCACAGAGAATGTCAAAACATAAGAAATAGACACTGAGTTTCCAACATCTCTTTGCTTTCATCCTGCCAGAATGCTGTTTTCCTCTGCCAGCCTATAGATTCTTTAAAAACTTCATTTGGTAGGGGTGCCAGGGTGGCCATCAGGTGGTTAGGCCTCCCAGCTCTTGATTTTAGCGGTGGTCATGATCTCACAGTTTGTGAGTTCAAGCTTCACTCACATCATGCCCACATCGGGCTCTGCACTAACAGTGTGGAACCTGCTTGAAATTCTCTCTCTTCCTCTCTCTTTGCCCCTCCCCATTCACACTGTGTGTGTGTGTGTGTGTGTGTGTGTGTGTGTGTGTGTGTCTCAAAATAAAAAAAAAAAAACAACAACACTTCATTTCACTTCATTTGGTATAAATGTTTTTAGTATTATCCAAGTAGTGTATATACTAGGGGTCTGGCATCTGCCATATTTCCTTTTAAACTTTTATAGATTGTCATTAAAAAAAAAAAAAAGAAAAGAACTTTCTGGCATAGGTACATAAGGCACATATACTAACTACTGCCAGATACCTGTTTAACGTGTATCTTTTCCTAACCAAGTTGTCAGTCTTGCTGCACACGTTATAATAACATTTCCTTTCTTTTCTTAAAGTAGGAATCAGCCTGGGCAGCCCATTATATTATTTCATTAACTGTGAATTAAGGAGAAGCAGGAAGCTGAGAGTATACCTTCAGTAACTTAAGTCACTGTTATGTGTATTTTTTGTTTCCACTTGGAAGTTGTGACTCCTAGAACTAGTTCCATCAGCTTGAAAGCTATTTCAGACCAGAAGGCATTCGACAGATTTAAACTTAATGTTGTCTCTAATTTACCTAGAAGGTAAATTTGTGTCTTCATATCAGAATTACTATGAAAGCCAACAGGCATAATTTTTGGATCACCTGTTTTTAAATTTATTTGTGGCCAACATTCCTCTTCATTTGTATCATAAAAACTAGCTTCATTATTTAATTCATGTATAGAACAAACATCATATACTAAACATGACAGAATCCCAGTTTTAAAGGTTCATAGTTTTGGGGGCGTGTAGGCAGGCATATATGTCAAGTTTTAAAAATCGTCTGTGAAAAGGACCATGAAAACGTGGATCAGGGAAAGGACAACTTGGGTTAAGTCAAGAAAAACTTCTCTGGGAAGTTGACATTGAAGTTGTGCCTTTCAAATGAATGAGAGTCCCCCAGACAGAGGGAACAGGGTGGGGCTTTCCAAATTGGAAGAGAAACCTGGTTAAAGACTTGGTGGTGGTGAAGTGCTTGGAAAGAATTCTACTGGGTAGTCCCTATTCTAAGGTAATAGTGGAAAAGATTTTTTGAGTCCATAATCTGCCCAGTGAGAATTGCAGAAGTAGATCTGTAAAATGTTTGTCTTTTTACCAGATTAATATTTTGTTTTTAAGAAGCACTTTACTCAAGACATTTTTTTAGTGCCTATGATCTAATCGACCCCAGAAGGAAAAAGAAATGAAAAGGAAATAAATGCTCTCTTCTAAATAAATGACCAATGATTTGAGGACACAACCATGTTTATTTAAGTAAGAAACTGGTTTGACCTGATGCATAATGAGGAATGAAAAAATGCTGTTGGGGCACAGAGGAGGGAGCAGCTCTGAAGACTCACCCACAGGGTCCCGGATCATCTACCTACAGAGAGGATTCATTGACTTGACATTCTTTCCACTTTATGGCACAGACACTGACCACAGGCTTTACCTCACCAACCACTGAGACTTTGCCAGGCCCAGAAAGCCTTCCCCACAAAGGCCCCCATTCATCATTTCTTCACTCTGTGATTGAAATGTGATGTGGTATCAGGCAATACTAGAGCTAAATATGGGATTGAAAACCCAAATTGCACTAGGGTGGTAGCTTTGTGGTTTCCAAGTCTTTTTTAACAGACCTCACAAATTGGACACCCAACGTGTCCTGCCCAGATGATTATGACGCCATGGGCTGGTAAGGCCCAGCCTGAAAGCCAGCACTTGTCTCCTAGTTTCTGACGTGCTTCTCCTCACACTCTCAAAGCCCTCCATGGCTTATTCCTGTAAATACTGCATCCTCGCCCTGATAAGACACAGAAGAGGATGGGGCCTAAGGGGAGCACTTGTGACTGCCTCCTAGAATTGGGAGAGACCATTTACTTTGTCCTGCCTGTGGTTGGCACGGCAGAAGCAGAAAGTCACAAGGAAGGAGAAATCAGGCAATTCTTAATAATCTGGCCTCAGGACGTGGAGGCCCATCCTCTATTGCTCTTGTTTCAAATGGCTACGTTGGAATTTTTTAATTAACCTCAACATCTGAGTCACTCCGTTGGAAGCTTCTTCAGTCATTTTGTATGAATGGTGGTGGCAGGGGTCCTGGAAGATAAAGGGGTAGAGCACATTGTGTGACTGTGGGGCTCCTAACATCTGCCTAGAGGCACCGTAGGGGGTGTGAGGAAGACTTCTAACTAAAATAGGTCTAGTTCTTGCTCCCTCTGGCTCTCCTGCATGCTGAGTACTCAGGGTGTTTTAAGTGTAGGGGAACTAAAGGGTGGTATAGGTGAGAGTCAAATATTGTACATTTCAAAACAAAAACAAAAGCAAAAAATATGGGGTGCCTGGGTAGTTCAGTCGGTTAAGTGTCTGACTCGGGATTTTGGCTCAGGTATGATCTTGCGGTTCGTGAGATAGAGCCCCACATCAGGCTCTGCACTCACAACTTGGAGCCTGTTTGTGGTTCTCTCTCTGTCTTTCTCTCTCTCTGTCTCTCTCTCTCTGTCTCTCTCTCTCTCTCTCTCTCTCTCTCTCTCTGCCCCTCCCCGGCTTGTACACTCTCTTTTTCTCTCTCTCTTTCCCAAAATAAATAAATAAACTTAAAAAATATATTCCATGGGTGGAAGGAGGTTCATTCCTGAACATTTTCAAGTATTACAGGGACTGTTTTCATGCCAGTCACATATGTAAAAATGCTAAGTAAAATTTATCATTTTAATAAACATGAATCTCATTACTATATATATTTTTTTAGTTTCTTATTTTTCTAAAAGTGAGAAAATATTCAAGCCCAGGGATTTTTCTTTGGATCAATGTTTAACGTTCTTACAGGTCCATAGTTATTACTCAGGGAAGAAAACCCAATCTTCCCTATACCTCTCTTCTGATCTGGTCTCTCGGGGTGTGCTGAGTTTTACCCTAAAACTGCAGGTATCAGGTAAGAGCCAAGATAAAGATGTGTTATTAGACACAATTTTTATCCTTCCATTGCCAATTCTGACTCATTTTGTTTACAATTCAGTTACAAGGGAGACCCACTTTTTTTTGTTTTTTTGTTTTTTTGTTTTAGACATCAGCAGTGTACAAAGAAACACAGACTTAGTTCATACCACTTTTCAGATCAACAAAGAAATATGGACCTTTTGAGCTTAATGAATAATCTTCCATCTTTCCCTTCCTCCCAAGACATCTCAAAAGTTTTCGGTGTGGTTCAGGACAGTCATTTCATTCTGTATTGCCAAAGGATTTTACCCCACTGCATGATTATCCAGATGCAATTTTAAGTATCTTTATATCTGAGGAAATAATATTTTTTGTGATTCCAAAAGGTTTTGAAGGAAATGTTAATTTTAAGGACCTAAGAAAGAACTCCTTTAAAAATGGCATTAAATTTTATGTTCATCAAGTGAGAGTTCAGATCTATTGAAATGAGGATTATTTCCATGTGTTCCACAGGAAATTTTATGTTTGGTCTCTGTTAAACTTGCCTTGCATAAAGTCAAATTGGAAACCTAGCATGTAAGTTTTGATAAGAGAAACTTTCATTGTATAATTCATGTGTTGAGGAGTCAGCAGACATTCACTTGAAGAGCTTGTTAAACACTTGGACTGATACTTTTATTTCTAATATTTGTTAAATGTGTGAAATATAATAAGGCATCGTTCAGCTTAGTTATCAGTGAAACTGTGAGGTAGTTACCTTTGCCTTTAATTTACATTAATCCAGCAAAGTTTGTCTTTGTCTTCTTTCTTTTACCTACCTGCCCTTTCTTTCTACTTATTCCCTACCCACAAATCGTCATCAAAAATAAAACAAAACCCATGAAAATTGGGGGCATTATAGAAGTTCATAGATCTGCATTTGGAATAACTAATCTATTTTTAATCAAATATTGAGTTCCTACAGTGTGTACTAATATCTTTAATTTACATTAAATAAGAGTTCAGATTGATAGATAACACATTGACCTTTCCCTGAAGGATCTTACATTAAAGCAGGTGATACAAATGTTTAAACAGTGATAGAATTTGAAAAGTATTTGTATAGAGTTAAATAAAAAGTGCTGTAGAATATCCATAGGAAAGAATTTGTTTTACCTGGTGGCATTTGTAAAGCTGTGACCTCATAAGAAGTGACTTTAACTGAGTCTGGATAGATGGGTAAGAGTGTGCAAATCCAGTTTCCAAGATAGAGTCAATAGCACTGGTTATCATATAAGGGTTACAGATTTACTTACTGCTACTCAAATGCATGAATAAGTTAAAGCTTATGTTCTACAGATTTAACCTTCATAAATATCCACCCTACTAAATGGATGGGCCAGGGGCTGGACTATGGAGCAGGACTTTAATTTGTCAGTTAATTATATTTCATTCCTTCCTGGTTTCTTTTTTTTTTTTTTTTTTTTCTGTTTTGAATGGCTCAATCTCTTTGGGAAAATACTCAGTTTTTCGGATTTCCTGTCTCTTCCCCATGCTCCTTTCCATGACAAGAGAATTTCTTTCTGGATATTTGAGAGAGCTTATGTGACTTCTTGGTAGCAGGGAAGTTTTGTCCAGATCCTCATGGAGTTCTCCAGATCCAGCCCCTGGACTGGCATTCACTGAGGTACTTTGGTCCCATTTGATTTTGTGCAGAGAAGAGTTTGGATTAATGATTTCCCTCGTCCTAACCTTTTATAAAATTGTGGAGTCTTTACCCACTGCAATCTCATTGCATCCCCAGGTCTCTGTGTCAATGACTGGGTCAATTCTGAAGTTTCTACCATGCAAGCAGGAGTAGTGGATCCCCTCAGGCTGTGTGCAGGCTCAGGAAACCCAGAGCACCACTGCAGGCTGGGAGGTAGAAAGGAGAGTTGGGTATCCGGAAGCCAGAAGGGCACCCAGTGACACCAACACCTCATATTGTGGTTCTTTCTTCAAAATTTCCACTCTGAGCTTTGCTCTTCCAGGGAGAGAATATTCAGTAGCACCATGTCAGAGATAATGAAGTATGAAAATGAGACAGTGATTTTGAGGAACAAGAGGAGACAGTGGGTCCAAGATGCATGAAGGTCAGAGTCAAATTTAGTCTGAATTTGGGGGATGAGTCATTGAAGATGACCTCAACATTTGTTGCTTGGGTGATGGTGTCGTTAGTGATTCCATTGGTAAAAATAAACAGTATAGACTGATGAGTGTGGGAGTTAACTTAGTGAGGCTAGTTTTTGGTTAATTGCCTTAGTATGTCCAGGTTTCTAAAACAGTACTATAGACTGGATAGCTTTTAAGAAAAGAAATTTATTTCTCATAGGTCTAGAGGGTGTGTAAGCCCAAGGTGGAGGCACTGACGTATTCTGAATCTGGTGAGAGCCCACTTCTTGCTATGTCCTCATGTGGTAGAAGCAGCAAGGGAGATTTCTGGGGTCTCTTTTCTGAACCAAGAATACCATTCATGAGGGTTCCACCCTTGTGACCTAATCACCCTCCAAAGGCACCACCTCCATTTATCATCATATTATGAATCAGGTTCCACCATAGGAATTTTTTTGGCAGGGAGGGGCACAAACAATCAGAATAAGCTGTAGTGAATAACACATTTTGTTTGATTAAATCTTTTCAGTATACTTTGCTTTCCTCGACAGAACAGTTTTCATCTCTCTTTACCTGTCCAGTGGAAAGTATTACCCTGGACATTTAAAGATCAGGCCATTACATGTTATTGATTTTGTAAAATTACTGGGAATATATTAAAGTGTGGACTTTTAAATTTAAGACGAGGGGCGCCTGGGTGGCGCAGTCGGTTAAGCATCTGACTTCAGCCAGGTCACGATCTCGCGGTCCGTGAGTTCGAGCCCCACGCCGGGCTCTGGGCTGATGGCTCATAGCCTGGAGCCTGTTTCCAATTCTGTGTCTCCCTCTCTCTCTGCCCCTCGCCCGTTCATGCTCTGTCTCTCTCTGTCCCAAAAATAAATAAACGTTGAAAAAAAAAATTTTAAATTTAAGACGAAAGTAAGGTAAAGAGGAAGTTATCAACAAAGTAAAAGTGCACTGCATTTCTATAATCTATGTTAACGAATGCAAGGAGGACATTCCCAAACATATCGAATATGCCAATAATTCAAAAGTTAATTTTGTACATAAACATTCTTATTTCCTCCACCGAGGTTTTCTAACCTGTTTCGAACAAAGAGTTAAAAGTAATTACTATTAAACAATGAAAAATATGCTGCAATGAGGAAAAATGTAGTCAGCTCTAATAAGAGTAATTCTAAAGTGTCATTCATTTGGAAGGAGCATGTTGAATCTGTTAGACTGTGTGGAGCTGCAAAGGATCGGATAATGTGCTTAGGCACCTGTGTAACAATTGGGAAATCAGTCATGTTTCTGCTGTGGCAACACCTCTGTTCTCAATTCAGAGCCTGTGTATTTAACCCCATATATCCAGAGATATATGTAGCATCCTGTAGCATCTCAGGGGCTTAGTTATCTTTAAGTGTGTCTGTATGGACAAACATAGGTGTTTCCTTATTATGGCCTTCTTGGTTGACACCATGCTTCTGCTAAAAACTCTCAGTCAAAACAGCAGACATCACAGGTGACTGCACCAGTAGATAGTGCTGTGCAGCAGAAAGAACACTGGGTTCCAGCTCTTTCTCTTCCCTGTGACTCCCTGTGACCCAGAAAAAGTCACCATTTCTCTCTGGGCCTCAGTCATGACTTCTGTGAAATGAGAGAATTTCATGAGGAGCATCATGAGAATAATCCAGCATCTACTCGAAACACGTCTTTAAACCAAGCCCACATATACTGTCTGAGGCAACATTCGTGGTTAATGCAATCCTAATTGTTTTCTCCAAAAGCTACATTGTTGTTGTTGTTGTTGTTTTAATCTCAATTAAAGCTGTGAGTGATCTCACTTCTGCTCTAGGATTGAGGAGACTGTGACTCAGAAAGTCCAATTGAGAGAAGATTAGAGCTGAGGTCTGTCTGACCCCCAAACTTTATGTACTTTGCATTGTTTCCTATTGTCTCCTGGAAAGAAAAATAAAGAAATGGAATAAAGGCATTTCATAGAGTTGGCGTATTTTTATATATTAACATTTTTAAAAATATTTAATGTAGCTTTGAAACTACAAGACCACTGGTCAGAATAACAGTTTTACTTTTAGCATCTGTGGCTATTCATTTACTCAGTTGACATTTGGATTATAGGGTCATCACAGTAGGGCTTCCTTCCCTTTCCAGTATGCTTTCAGGACTTGGAAATCCTGTGACTAAGACTATAGTCTTAGGCATTCTGGCCAAAAGATAGATAAAATTAAGACAGCTTTCTGAATAATTTAGACATAAAATGATTTTGACGCAAAATAATTTAGACACAAAATATATGAAATGTAACTGCAACTCTATCTTAAACGATGGGAACGTTTGGTTAAAAGCTCATGAGATTAATTGCCATCCATATTCCTTTTTGGTAGCAAGAGACTTCTTATTTTTGTTCTTCCTATTCTCAAGCTTGTCAGCTGCAAAGACATGGAAGAGGTCTTGGTGTAGGATAAAGGAGGTGAGTGGTGAGGGGATATTCAGGAATTCTAGCCATATACACCGAATGCATAGTATACACAATCAACTCACTTGAGTCCTAACCTATCATGGGTTGATTCAAATGCCAACTCTGCTCTTTAATAGCTGTTTGACCTGGGCTAAGTCTTTGAGAGAATACAACACTCTTTATATCTCCTTTTCATTAACAACTCAAGTTGCTTTGGCGAATGCCTATTGAATTTGAGAGAAATTCTTTTTTTTTTTCAAAATAATGAGCATGGGGCACTACATAGGCCCTTAACCTATTAATTGTTCCTATAACAAAAACATCCAAATTTTCATTGTAAAAATCCAACCAAGTTTGTAGTTATTATTTGTTCATCTTTAAACAAGTTTAATTAGCTGTTTTGTCTGAACATTGCTACAGGCCCAGTGGAAGCCAGAAGGCAGGGTTCTCTTGTGTGGAGCCCAGGATTGCTCTTGGGTGCAATTGGCAAAGGGGAGGAAAGGTTTGATGTTAATCCAAAATGTTTCTGAAAGGCTATACATGATTTGAAAATGGATTAGATCTCTAGGGGTGCCTCGGGAATTTTTATACTCAGTTAATTTTAGAAAGAACTTTTATTTAAAGCTTCTTTTATGTCTGTGATGGGGCAGGCCACACCACAATTACACATTTTTAGATGGGTGGATCCTTTGATGACAGATATAATTTCTACCCCCTCATTTTTCCCCAGTTGAAAGATTACCATTTAAAAATCCTTTGAAAAAGGGTTTGATCCTTTTTGCACATTGAGATTTTTTTTTCACTCTTGAGGAGATTTATGTAGGCTGTAGTTTTTAGTCGAAAAGGACACACAAGGGAATTGAATCCTTTCCTCATCCAAGTTAGAAAGAATGGGTGTGGGTTTTCTTCCTTTGATGTGGATGAGGCACACCTCCTCCCTAACACTTCTGATGATTTTAGTGTTTCCTGCTGTTAGGACTTTACCCTGAGCGTCCCATCTTTTCTCCCTGTCTTTCCCTTAAAATACACAAGATGTTTTGTGCCTACTCATGCCAAATACGAACTTGGATGGGTTACGCTGAAGAAGCAAGGCCATAAATTATTTTCATAACTGGATTTTCACATTTTTAGAAAGTCCATTTTTTTCATAAGAGGAATACCTGGACATCTACTCACTGGTTGGTTTTTATGACTTCAGGTGAATGTAGGTAAGTACCATGATTCTCTGCACTATGGGATTCTGGTTAAATATACATATTCACTTACTTAAACTTGGAATGTTATGTTCTTTAAAATACGATTACAGGGGCGCCTGGGTGGCGCAGTCGGTTAAGCGTCCGACTTCAGCCAGGTCACGATCTCGCGGTCCGTGAGTTCGAGCCCCGCGTCAGGCTCTGGGCTGATGGCTCAGAGCCTGGAGCCTGTTTCCGATTCTGTGTCCCCCTCTCTCTCTGCCCCTCCCCCGTTCATGCTCTGTCTCTCTCTGTCCCAAAAATAAATAAATGTTGAAAAAAAAAATTAAAAAAAAAAAAAGAAAAAAATAAAATACGATTACAGTGAAACTTCGATTTGTGTTTTTAAAATGTGTGAGTATATGACCTCTTCTCAAAAGTGATTCTCTATCTTCCTGTATGATGTATTGATATTAGTAATGGTAATTAGTTGTTATTGAGCATTTGTTCTATGTAAGGCACTCTGCTAGGCACATCTCCTGTATAAACTCATTTATTCCTCATAAGAACCCTGATGTAGCCATTCTTCTTCTTCTTCTTACTATCATCTTTCTATAGATGAGGAAACCAAGACTACCTTCTGCATAGTCATGTAATTAAGAAAAAGCAAATTCAAGATTCGCATCCAGGTTCCTCTCACAAGGTCAATGTGTCAGCCATTAGTTGTTTAGCCTTTCAGTTAAATGCCTTAAATTGGATGTCGCCAAAGCCCTAGCAATTCAGAACATTTTTGTTCCCTATGAACTGTAATTTTGTTGGCATGAGTGAGTGGCCTGAGTATCGTCACATTATTCTTCCTACTGCGCTGGTTCTATCATTGCCTCTTTGAATCACTTCAGCTTTTCTGCATTTCATGTTATAAACTTAGTTTATGTTCTAAAATAGCGTTGGCTTAAAGTAAATTTGTTATTTTAAGATCTTGAGGCAAATAACACAGTGCAAGGTGATGGTACCTCAGGCAGGTATATGGCTGATGTATAATAGTGCCTCTCCTCTAGATTAGACTCATGGACTGAGAAAGGGTCCCTTGCTCTCTGAGGCCTGAAGAGGAGAAAATGGTCAAAGTAGATGATAGTTTACTTTAGCAATCAGACTCATTTTCCTGAAAAAATTTGAGGCCCTTTCCCTTTCTCCAAATTACTCTTTTTCATTCCATTTGTATTCAGTTTCAGTTTTGTAAAGATACAACATACAACTTAATATAGGAAGCCCTTACATTATAGCCACTTATTTTGACGTCGATGGTAACATGAAGCTGTATTTTTTTACATATTAATTATATACTAAAGTAAGAAAAATAGGTAAGAAAATCTTAAAGACTTCCTTTAAATGGATATTACTATAATCTCTATTCCTAGTCTATTATGTGTCAAAGTAATTTACATACATGAACCTACAATAATAATAAATGATGCCATAAAACATGTAAAAGTTTTATAATTTGCAGATTGATTTTTATTCATCATATTATTTGACAACTTCTGTAGCTTTATGAAAAAGACAGGAATACTTATGCTTTGCCTATTATGGAGAAGGGGAAACAGAGGCACGTAAGTGCCAACTGTTTGCTTGGAGACACCGTAAGAATTAGATGTCTTAAGTGGGTGTTAATGTTAGCCATAGCTGTAAGGTTGGTAATGTAAACCCTGAACTTCTTTTGAAGCAAATTATTGTTTGTGTGGGGATGAAACATCAGCATGTTTCTTTTTGCTTTAATTAAGAGGTTCTAGAAGGTGTTGGTGAATTCAACAGAGGAGAAAGCCATTATTTTTATTCCATTCTCTCTTATTTTTCCATCACAGAAGTCTCCTGGAGAAGTGTTCTTTTTTTTTTTTTTTTTTTTTCAATTATTTTCCCCTCAAGTTTTACAGAGACCACATAAGGAGGGGTTAGAAAATTTGCCCAAATCTCATTCCCTTTCACCTTTGCTAACAAGATCATCTGGAGACAATGAGATAAAGACTAAAACTCTTATTATGATACCCAAGGTCCTTCATACAATGCAGCCTTACTGGTAGCCTCATTGCCTACTCCTTATGATCTTAATCAAAATATTGACATTGCATGAATTCATTCTGCCCACTTATTTATCTGTGATTATACTTATGGTCTTTTTTTTTTTTTTTTTTTTTTTTTGCCTGGCAGGCCCTAATGCCATCCCCTGAACTGATTTTCCAGATTGTGTAATCACCTCCCTAATTTGTCCATGGCTGTGAATTCTCTTATTACTTGTTTCTTCTGCCTTTACTTTGAGCATAATATATAACCTGCCTTTCCCTACCCTATTGTAATAACTGTGATGTTGTTAACTGAATGGTTTTATGGTCTAAGCACTGTCCTAATTACTTTTCATGCATTATTTAATGGCTTTTCATAAATCTCCAAAATTGCTATTAACACCCTTTCCCCATGGATAAGAAAGAAAAGTAGACCCTGGTAGGTTGATTCTCTAGGTCACACAATTGGTAAATGACAGACAGTATTTTGAGTTCAGATCTATCTGCTTTAAAGCCAAAGCTTTTTGCCATTAAAACATACTGCCTCAAGTCAGTGAATTAAAAAAGAAGTTAAATGCCTTATTGACTTCTGTGTACCAGTTCCCAGCCCCATGTATGGTATTGATAGTCAGTTAAGCAGGTAGAAAATGTAATGCAAACTGGGGCAGTGTTTCTGTGTCTTTGAGACACTAGTAGACTCTCAATCTCAGGAAGATCAGTTATCAAGGAAAGGTATTATGAGCTGTGGGCATCTAAAGGGATGCTGCCAAATCATATTCTACTAAAAACAAAATTTAAATATATTTATTGCTCATTAGTTGCTCATTTATTGTTCATTAACTTATGGTATATTATTTATGTATTAACTCAATTCTCAAAATAATCCCTTGTGGTAGGTACTAGTATGTCCCACCGCACAGGTGTGGAGTATTGAGGCACAGAAAGGTTAGGTTGATGTCAGTGGTTCCATAGGTTGTGGGTGACTGAGCTAGGACTGGAGAATGGCGGACATTCGGGCTCCAGTGCCCATGCCCCCCAGTGCTGTGCAAACAGCCTCCATGCAAACAGTGCTCCCACCCACCTGAACCCCCAGTAAAGGGCCCACGGGAGCTGGCTGACCACTCTTGCACCTTGTGACTATAAACATTAATGTGTACCTACAGCTTTCTTTGCAGCTTGTCTGAAAGAGCAGAGTCTTAGCTTGCAGGAAGAAAATGATGATCTTATCGAGAGTAAATAAAAACAAAGAGAAGTTTGGGCATACTCTCAACAGCTGAAGGAACTGAGCCTAATTTTTCCTCGCTGTGAAATTAAGAGTGAGGAGAGTAACACTTGGAATTACTATAGCCCTTTCTAGTCTGTGAAAACATATGTCATCTGGTCTTAAAATAAGTTTCCCTGTCGAATGGAGCTATTATTGTTTGCCGTTCTCCTTTGCTAGATTACAAAGTTCCTTGTACATAATTCCCCCTAACCACTTGCCTTTAAGTAGGTGATAATGAATGATGGTTGCACTGGAGAGTAGTAGAAGAGGAAACAACAGCATCTTCCATTTACTGAGATCTTGTAAGTGCCAAATAATAGACATGTATTTTCTAGTTTACTAGTAGTAATCATTGGTTTTTGTCAAACTCATCATAAATATAATCAAAACTGATAAAATGAGCAGTTTGACTTCCCTGACTACAGAATTTTTTCATCTTTCAATAAATGTTTATTGAAAGGTTCCCAAGTAGTAGAGCCTGTTCTAAGCAATGAAAACAAAGTGATAATTAAAAAAAAAATATATATATGTAAACAAAGAAAAGAACCCTTGATCTCTGGATTCATGGAACTAGGTTACAGTTGCTCAGTTTTTTTCCCCCTTAGGTATTTCTCTACTCTGTCTACCTACAAACTCCGGTTATACTTTATTATGTCTTTTTTTAATGTTTATTTATTTATTTTGAAAGAGAGAGAGCAAGGGAGGGGCAGAGAGAGACGTAGAGAGAGAGAATCCCAAGTATGCTCTGTGCTGTCACCATAGAGCCCAATGTGGGGTTTGAGCCCACAAACCATGAGATCATGACCTGGACTGAAATGAAGAGTTAGACATTAATTGACTGAGCCACCCAGGCTCCCCTACTTTATTGTATCTTAAGAGGATTGAGAGGACTTAGAGTATCTCTCTGTCAGTTCTCACATGAGGTTTTAAGCCATGTTGGAGGCAATCGGGAGGACCCTTGATTGATTTGCCTTGCGCCAACAGGAGCAGTTTTGAGTCATTTGAAAATTGTTAGATTGAATGACATTTTGTTTTTTCTGGTCTCCTATTTCTGTAAGATGCAATCAGTACTTGAAATTTGGATGATGAAGAAGGGATAAATTCTAATCATGTTATGACTGGAGTCAAACCTTAAGTGAACAATTACTGGTTTTCCAGTAATTACTGGCCCCCTCTATTTTTCTTTCTAAATGTGTGTCTAAAGGGTATTTCCTCTTCTTAGTGTTAAAATTAATACCATTAATGTAATAACTGAAATCTCTATCGTTTCAAACCATTTATCATTCCTTATGTCTTTTGAGCCTCACAATAACGAGCTGAGGTGGGTATATAACATCCCCTTTTACATGATGAAGTAACCAAAGAGTGAGGCACCATTCCTAAGTTCCCCATTAGGCAAGGAGGATTCCATATTTCTTGTTTTTTGTTTGTTTGTTTGTTTGTTTGTTTTTGTACTAGACAATATCGCCATCACTCAGGAAGATTGCAAGACCATTCTGTTTGCTGGTGTGTGTGTGTGTGTGTGTGTGTGTGTGTGTGTGTGTGTGTGACAGAAGAGAGAAAGGAGAAAGGGGGAGAGAGAGAGAAACCTAGGATGGGAGAGAAGAAATTCAATCTCAACTGATTTTCCAGATCAGGATCCAGACCTCAAGACCCCTTTGCTGGCATAGAAAGTTTTTCCTATGTCTGGACAGGAGATGAGAGAAGGACAACCATGAAAAAGAGCCAATTGCTACAGATGACTAGGCAAAGAAAATGTTGAGAGTTGCTAGGAGACCAGTTGTGCTGTCAGGCTCAGGAATGAGAACATGTCGGATGGAGGGCACTGGGCTGGAATTTGTGTTATACACAAAACGTTCAATCACGCATGCCAGTGGGGCTGAGTCAGAATCAACCAGAGCTAAAAACAGTCAGGAAAGTTTTCCTACCTCTTTTTTTGTTTCTCTCTCTCTCTCTCTCTCTCTCTCTTTAATTTTTATATTTTTCAGATATAGACTCCTGGTTAAAGATTCCACAGTAGGTATGGGACTCTTCAAAAATTTGAGTGCCTCTTGGATGTAGATGGTACTGTGTTTTAAACCACCATTCAGAATGAGAAAAAAAAAAATACTAAGCCCAAGGGGAGTTTTAGCTTGCTTGTCTTTGGAGTTCCTTTGAGGTAGTTGAAATTATTGATCAAATGAATCATCACTGCTGAGTCAAAGTCAAGTTTCCTCACACCGTTTACAAGAGAAGACAGGATGGTGTGTCCTTACCTGTAGTCGAAAGACCTCATTGCTGATTGCTGTGTTTGCACCAAGCAGCTGGTGTGGCCTTGAGCTTGCCATCTTTTTTCTGTGAATTTCCTTTCTCCTCAGACACATGAGGACAGAAATTGTGGATTATAACACCTTTTGGATTATTCAGCTTTATTTGATTCCAGGACCACAGACAGGTGACAGCAACCTCGAACAACTTCTGTTTATTCCACCTACGTGGGTCACAAGGTAAACTTGAAATGGGAGACTATGTGGATCCGTAAGCAGACACTGTCACTTTGTAAGAGTGTACCCTTCTTGGTGAATTTATTCTTTTCTACCTTGCATGGCAGTAACTTATTTCATGCTCTAGTGGATGTTGCTGGAGCTATGATAGCTACCTCATCTTTGCACGATTAATGCAGCACGTCACGATATTTTAGAATTGCCCAGCATTCCATTTTCTAGAGCCAGGAAAGAACTTCAGGGAATGTTCTGGCTTTTGATACTTTGTGGTCAAACACATCCTCTTTCTTGTCAAGATTCCAGGAAGCAGGGAGCACTTGGCTGTTGACATCCAGAGTGTGCTCCTTCCAAAGAACATAAATATCTCAAAATGAAGGACACTTGTCCTCAATTGCTTCAATTTTAACATATATATATATATGCATGTGTATATACATGTGTGTGTATATATGTGTATATATACATATATATGTGTGTGTATGTGTGTGTATATATATGTATGTATACATATATACATATATTCATATATATACACACACACATATATGTGTGTGTGTGTGTATATATATATATACACATATATATATATATATATATAATTCATGTCTTAAAATGGTTGGAAGATACCACTGCTGACATTAATGGTTAAGCCCAGGAAGAAAGTTGTCCAAGAAATATGAACTGAATAGATGAAATAAAATCTGTTTAATTCACATCTAATACCATGCAGAGAGCAACAGTTGACGCTACCACAAGCAGTATAAGACTAAGCTGGGTTTAAATATCCTTGGGGGATTTTCTCTGAAACGTGGCTGAAAAGTAGTTTGGAGACGTTGAACTATGAATCATTGCAAAGTGCATATTCAGTCATATTGTTCCTCTAATACAAAATCTGTAATAATCCCTCTACAGCATAAACAGTCTGCCTGCCTTAGCCTGGAATTCAAGGCTCTCGAGTTTGTCTGACCCATCCTATCATTCAGCCTGATTTTCCATTACTTCTTTTCAGGTACCCTAAGTACCAGCCCAGTCTCTCCTACTTGTCTCTTCCTGGTGCCTCTCCCTTCCATCTCTACATGGGTAAATCTGTTCAATTACCTACCTTTTCTTTAAGGCCCTTCAGGAAGCTTTCTCTGACCCCTGAAGTTGGAAGAATGCTTTCCTTTGTGTCCTCCTCTTAGTGCATTGATTCTTTTTCTGCTTTGCATGACAGTAACTTGTTTCACGTTCTGGTATTCACTGCTAGGTTGTGAGGTCCTTGGGTCCTCTGTTTTACCTCTGTATTTGTCAAAGGATCGCCCACATTATGGACTAACAAGTGATAGCGGAGTGGATGAGCGGTATCTGGAGGAAGTGCTGTTTGTCTGGTGTCCTCATTCAGTGTGAGTGGAGAGTAGCTTGTGCAAAATTAGAGGAGAGGAGGTTTTAGAAAGAAGTGATTGTGATCAGAGTCATTCTACTTGTCTAAGAGTTTGATGCTCTGTGTACGTTTCTCTCTCTGTTTACTTTCACATCTTTCCTTTCTTTATTTTAGAAGGGTCCTAAGACTATGTGTGAGGAAGGGAGAGAAAAAGACATGGAACAAGAGTTGACAAAAGAGATGCTGGTTAGGGAGACACTAGCTTGCCTTCAGTTGTGCACCACTGTCTCTTTTCATCTTTCCCCTGTCGCTGTAATGAGATGCGATTGTTCTAGAATACTCATACAGATAGACCTCTTGTAAATGTGAGAGTTAAATTGTGTTTGGAAAAGTGAGACATCTCTTTCTCTTTACAGGGAAGCCATAAGTGTGAGATTATAAATTTAGAATCATAGTGCTTAAATTTAGATTTGGACTCCCTGGAATGAGTGAGATTTTAAGATGAAGTGGTCCAATTATACTTTAATGAATAAATTGAAACAGTAGAAGATGGAATGTTTTAGTTCGAGTCACATAGCTTTTCTGTGGAGATTCGAGAGTAACCCAAGTGTCCGAACTTGTAGGTTAAGTGTCCTGTCTTTTGTCTGTGCAGTAGTGTTTCTTAACTTAATGATAAACATTCATTTTATGATATGTTTCAATAACTGATCCATCCACAAAGAGTAAACTGTGCTCAACAATATTCCCTGTAAGTTTTGTTTGTCAATTTAAAAGTTCAGGCAAGGTTCCTACATCTGCAGATACGATTCACCAAACAGTCTTATTTGTAGCTCATGTGAGGTATGTTTCCACGATCACAAGCACCTCTTCCTTCAGCTCCCATTTGTGGGGCATCCATATGCCACTGCACCACTGGCTTTGAAACAGAAATTCAGTTTGCCATCAGCGAAGCTGTAGACATTCTGGCCCCACTCTGCGTGTGTCCTACTTTTCTTGACCGCACCACAGTTTCTGGCCACGCTGCTGTCATCGTCCTTCATTCACGGCCACCAGAGCTGTGGGGGCAGCGACAGTTCTCAGGCCAGATGAAGGAGTGCATGCCGGGCCTCAGCGCTTGATGATCCTCTTAGCATCTACAGTCAAGCATGTCTGTAGTTGATTAGCTCAGACTTGACTGGAAGTTGAAAAAAGGCATATTGTTTGTGGTTCATTGTGAAAAATAAGGTTTTATCAAACCTATCTGACAGTGGAATGACATCCAAGCCTTTGTGGCATCTCTTCTCTGTAGCTCTGAAGAAGTGGGCTGAGAGGTTAGGGTGAGTGACCTCGTGGGCTTCCTTCTAACTCTCTGTGAGACTGCATGGAAATAGCCAGCATTCAATGGCTGGAAATATTTTTA
Organism: Herpailurus yagouaroundi; assembly: GCF_014898765.1. Classification (NCBI taxonomy): domain Eukaryota; kingdom Metazoa; phylum Chordata; class Mammalia; order Carnivora; family Felidae; genus Herpailurus; species Herpailurus yagouaroundi. Next base: position 81,479,435 of record NW_024412400.1, on the reverse strand, counting down.
ATCTTTTTCATTGAAGGATAATGTACACACAGAAAAGTGCGCAGCTCATAAGTTGCAACGTATGCATCCTTTTAACAAAGACCATTTACCATCACCCACGCTCCATTCAGAACTCTAGATCTCTCTTTCCAGTAGTGTTAATGGAAATTCGGATAATCAGCCTTCCACAGGGTTGATTATAAGCTACTGTTTATATTGTCTCTGTATATATGATGTTATTTTGTTCTTGCTATTTGCAGAGTGATGTAAGTGCAGCTTAAAAATAGTACAGGGAGACACTCTGATATGAGACTGTTACAATAGTGGCTTAAGAATAATATTTACTTTTTCTGGAATAATACATGTTCATTGCAGATAATCTGCAAAATACAGAGAAGCAAAGTACAAATAAGAAATTAAGTAATCAATGCTCACTCAACATCATCTCCCATACCTAACCATTCCTAACACTTCAATATGTACCATTTTAGGTACACTTCCGCTAAATACATATGTACATTTAAACAAAATTTGAATCATATGGTGCGTGTTTTTTTTCTAACTTTTAGTAATTAAAAATGTATAAAATGAAACCTTTATGTTTTTAAATGGCTGTAATGTAACTATCATATGACTGTATTATAATGTGTTTAACAAAAACTTCCTCTACTTTGAGCTGTGTACAGTTTTGCACTCTCGTAAATATTGCTTAATGCTCATTGGTTTATTTAAATATTCATTTCTCATCATTTCCTTAAAGTACATTCCTAGGAGTAGACTTACTAAATCAATAATACACACACTTTAAGGCATTTGAAACACATTGCCAAATCATTGTTGAGAAAGTTGGTACCACTTAATACTCTAAACAGCAGCAGCTGAGACATGTTTCCTAGAATTACTACCAGCTTTCTAGATTATATTTAAGTAAAAGAAACTGGGATAATTTGATGGATAAAAAAATTCATCTTGTCATAATATGCATTTTTGATTATAAATATGAAAAATTTTTAAAAATTGGGGTGCCTGGGTGGCTCAGTCGGTTAAGCGGCCGACTTCGGCTCAGGTCATAATTTCGCGGTCTGTGAGTTCGAGCCCCGCGTCAGGCTCTGGGCTGACAGCTCAGAGCCTGGAGCCTGTTTCAGATTCTGTGTCTCCCTCTCTCTGACCCTCCCCCATTCATGCTCTGTCTCTCTCTGTCTCAAAAATAAATAAACGTTAAAAAAAATGTTTAAGGGGCGCCTGGGTGGCGCAGTCGGTTAAGCGTCTGACTTCAGCCAGGTCACGATCTCGCGGTCCGTGAGTTCGAGCCCCGCGTCGGGCTCTGGGCTGATGGCTCAGAGCCTGGAGCCTGTTTCTGATTCTGTGTCTCCCTCTCTCTCTGCCCCTCCCCCATTCATGCTCTGTCTCTCTCTGTCCCAAAAAAATAAATAAACGTTAAAAAAAAATGTTTAAATATGTTTATTGATCATTGTTCCTGTCTTTTGTCCATTTTATTGAGGTATTGATTTTTTCAGTTGTTTCAGTTTATTTATTCATTTTTGAGAGAGAGAGAGAGAGAGAGAGAGAGAGTGAGAGGGGAAGGGGCAGAGGGAGAGAGAGGGAGAGACAAAATCTCAAGCAAGTTCCGCACTGCACTGTCAGCAAGGAGCCTGATGTGGGGCTCAAACTTACAAACCGTGAGATCATGACCTGAGCCAAAACTAAGAGTTGGACGCTTAACTGACTGAGCCACCCAGGAACCCCTGATTATTTTTCTCATTGCTATATGATAGGATTTATTTTATGGCTAAGGATATTAACCTTGCACATACTTTTCCTAATTCACCATTGTTCCTTAAATTATCACCCAAACTCAGATCTGAGATGAGAAGATTTACCCAGTACTAATTTGAAATAAATTTTAAATACTAGAAAAATAAATTATCTTTTTAATCACTCAGATAACTTTTTCAGGTTTGCAACTGTTTGTTGCAACATTTATGTGCCTAGAAAGACCCATGAATACTACAAGAAGATGATAACTATAATCTTTCCTGGAATGGAAAGTAGTGAAATAGCCCAGTAGTGCTTTTAAAATTCTCATTGGGATAATTTGGAATAAATCAAATTATTCTATTTTTGACTTTTCTAATAAAAATTCATAGTAGCTGTCAACCAACATTTGCCCATTGATTAGGATTAGTTAGGAATTATAGAAGTAGACTGGACTTATATGTCCCTAGAACTGTAAGTAGATTTAACTGATTTGCCAGGAAAAAAAATTATTGAATATTTTAATTCAGTATTTCTAGATGTAAGATTCCTTTTAGGGACTGGTACGAAAAAAGCCTGTTTATTGTGGTTTATAATAGAAGGATTTAGAAATTAGTATAAACCCTTCAGAGGACACTTATTTCAGCATTTAATTTGTAAACATTTGGATATCGTCTGGATGCCTAAAACAAATCATGATAGCTAAAGCCAGTGTCATGGGATTTTGCTTAGTTCATGAATTTCAGTGCAAATATGTCATTGTGGAACATGTTGGAATTTACTGAGGAAATTAGGTACTTAGATTTGATGTATCTCTTGGAAGCTAGTGGAAAAAATGTTCTAGAATCCAGAATTAGAGCCAAGATGATTTTACTTTCTAAAGTTTCTCCAATAAATTATTTTCCTTGATATAATTTACTCTGCTTTTAAATCATTTAAAAAGACCTTGAGCAGTGTATACATAATTTGATTGTGAAGTTCTGCTCTGGCCAGATTAACAATGAGCATTTTAGACTCAATTAACAGAAGTTAAAGAAGTGAGGGCAACATACAATGTGAAACATAAAGCTATAGCAAAAGCATGGAATTTGAGGCTAGTTTGAGGTGATGGAAATTCCTGCTTCAGGCAGACAATGTGTTTTTACTAAAGATAACTTTTTTGAGAAGACTGGCTATTAATATGGCTTGTTAGAAATAAGAGTGTTTAGTGTGGGGAGGAGAAATGGCTATGTAGATAATCAGGATTTTTTTATCTTGTAAACTTTTGCCTCCTTGCTGTAACTGTTAGTACTCCCTCCTTGGATTGGGTGCTCTTGGTTACAACTCTTGATTATGCTGGAGAAGAATAGGGGAGGCAGCATGACTAAGGCAAATCATGCATATTCCTTCAGAGGACACATTCAATTTTTGTAACTTTAGGAACTTGATATTCCTAGGACTTAGTTATTCCAAATGCAAGACAAAAATTGAACCAGATACCTTCCAGAACCTCTTCTACAGCTTGTAATATACGATGACCTCTAAGAAAATGAGATAGATGTCATCAGATGAGAGTAATCTCATATTCTCACCATCAATTCCTCCAGCCCACTAGCTTCTGAAGGTATATAGACATGCTTCTTTCTTTTCTATCTCAATAATAATAATAATAGTAGTAGTAATAGTAATATGAAAAAAAGACAATAAAGTAAAATAAATCTCTATAAAGATTAATAGGTTAAAATTTTGACTAGTACCTTGGATCTAGCTTCTTCCCTGTTGCTTTCCAAAGGAGTTCATGCTTGCAATTTTATTTATTTATTTATTTATTTATTTATTTATTTATTTATTTTTTATTTTTTTACTTCTGCATCATCAGTATATTTATAGCTACAAGGTGATTGCTATCAGTTCATAAACCTACATTAAAGCACCCATCTTGAAACAATAAACCTCCTTTGGCTTCACTTTTTTCTCCAATATCACAACTTTCAAAACTTGTCTTGCTGTCTCTTCTGCCTCTTCCCCCTTTTTCTCCACAACTCATCCTAATTGGGTTTCTGGCTACACCACCACACTGCAATGGTGCTCATAAATGTCCTCAGTGGTCCACATCTAGCTAGAGCCAATGGTCAGCTATCTGCCTCCAGCTTTCTTGACCTGTCAGCAGTGTTTCACTTTCATGATCTTGCATCTGGAACCCTAACTTCTCTAGGCTTCCCTTCTCTTATTCTTGCTAGATTTCCTTCTTTTGACAGACTGTTTTCTATCTTTTTTGTTGGCTCTTCTTTTTTGCTAGATCTCTGAGGGTTGCAAGTGCCAGACCATTTCAGTCATTAAAGAGAGACAGATTTTTTAATTTTATTTTAGTTTAGAAATTTTGTTTAATGTTTGTTTATTTCTGAGACACACACACACACACACACACAGCATGAGTGGGGAATGGGTCAGAGAGAGAGGGAGACACAGAATCTGAAGCAGGGTCCAGGCTCTGAGCTGTCAGCACAGAGCCTGATGTGGGGCTCGAACTCACAGACCGTGAGATCATGACCTGAACCAAAGTCGGATGCTTAACCAACTGAGCCACCCAAGCACCTCAAGAGACGCAGAATTTTAACATACAGGGATAAAGACTGGCAAAGCAGGAAAGAACTTGTTGCAAATTTTACCAGGAAGAAGTTCTGTCGGGTTGGAGCTTAGGGTAGGTGAAGGGGACATTTATTTATGGAAGGAGCTTAAAATGTCCCATCAAGTATGTAATAGCTACTTTGAGAGTAGGAACAGATTTCTAGGGACTGTGTATCCTCAATTTTCTCTAGCCTTGACATTGGTGAAAGTCAAAAGGTGCTAACTCAGTGAGGTTGGTGAGCTAATTAAACCCTATTTTGAGGGTGGCAGTTTCCTTTCATTGGAAACCAAAGTCTTAGCAATGTGCCAGAAGAGAAGCCAAGAGTGTGTCACCGTAGACTTTCTTGTTCTTCTTGGTGTATTTTCTCTAGAGGGTACTACTCTAGGGTCTGGGGCCAAACCACATTGAGGCTGATATTCATTCCTTAATTCACCCAAATATTTTTTGAGCTTTTATTATGTTGAAGGCACTGATGGGTTAAGCTGTCTTAGACAATATACCAGAGAATGGAGTTTTTGTTGGAACTAATAATTAAAGTGCCACTGACCTCTTCACCATGAAGTACCTTCTTTCCATAGTTTCTCAGGATACCATTGGGCATGGGATGGCATATATAGCAAGGGTTTATAAAGTCATAATAAGGGATTAAATCAGTTGATTTTTAAAAATATATTTGGAACTTTTTCTGATAAAAGTCTTAGAAATTATACTTTAATTTCAATTTTTTTGGATGTGAAAGCATCAGTAAGTAGGAGAACTGAAAATTGTTGCTAAAGAAAAAAAATGCATTGTTCAGAACAGCAAATTTCAGTCATCCTCCTGAGCAAAATAGATAACCCATTTATTTATTTATTTATTTATTTATTTATTTATTTATTTATTATTCTATTTCATTTTGCAGGCATAGGTGATCCTTTTAAGTGATGAGACTTCTCATTCAGGAAATTGCAACTCTGCCCATTATAAAACAGCCCTGTCTGTGTATCTTCCTTCCAGGAATATTGTATTGATCAAGCAATAGATTTCCAAAGAAAACTAATCTCGTACATAGTATTACTCTATGTGGCTTTGCCAGGTCTTGAGAAATGCTAAAAAATAGGAACTAGTTCAGTTTTGACATCAGTTAGGGTTTAGAGTGAGCCCAGTTTACCAAATCTGGTATGTCTAAGACCAAACAACTTTTGTGTGAGAAAAAGATGAAGCTAACTTCCCATCAACATCTGCGTGTGTCCAGCAGGGTCCCAGTGTGGCTAGAACACCAGAGGACCGACAGAGTCACAAGCAGGGAAGAGTACACCCCAGTGTGGGCAGAACACCAGGGAACCCACAGAGTGACCAATAGGGTTGGTTATGGTATCTGGAGTTTTATAATGTTTCAGAGGATGGGACAGTGTTGTCAATTCTTGTTATTTAGCTGTTTGTTTTTTTTTTTTTTTCCAATTCTTGTTATTTAGCTGTTGATTTACTTTTAATTGCTTGTTGCAGTTCAACTAGGTTAATTTCCTTCTTAAAGATCTTTCAGAATGTTTGCTGACAGTATATTCTCTTTCAAGTTCTGAGAAAGGATTTTATAAGTAATTTATAAAATTTATCTTAGACAACTTCACAAATAGTTAAAAAGAAACCTTTTTATCAGATACTTATGGGTGGGAAGAATCATAAGTATATACTTATGGTAGGTAAACGTGTCCATCCCACATGTAGACTAACATTAAATATCAGAGAGTAATGCAAAATCATTACTTATCCAAAAGAAAAACCCTAGAGATTGAAATGACAGAATGATGGAAAGGATACTGAGGATTTGTCATTAGGAGTTTTTGTGTCATTAATTCTTTCTTTTTTCATTTATTTGGGTAGTGAGGGAAATAACTAGTGAAAGGATATAGAGTCACACAAGTATTTGTGTCTTTGCTCCTGTGGAAGAAACATGGACCTCAAGTTTCTAGAATATAGAGAGAACCTCAAAATAATTTGTATTTCTTCTTCCTCCTTCTCTTCTTTCTCTTTTCTCTTCCTTTACTTTTTGTTCAATAAATACTTCTTGAATGCCATATATTAGGCATTGTGCTGGGTGAAAAGATGGCTCAGACTCCAATCATGTCTACTAAGAGCCAAGGATCTGATAATGGAGACATCTACAAAAAAAAAAACCCAACACACACACACACACACACACACACACACTCTTTATAGTTAAATGTAAAGATAAACTACTTGAAAATATAGTGGAGAGAATTACTCTTCAGTTAGTGACTGTCAAAGAAAACATTATCCAGAGTGACATTTGAACTGGATCTTGAAAAGTAAGAAGGGGAGGCATTTGGAAGACATTCTAGACAGGTGGAATGCCATAAGTGAAAGCACAGATGAGGGGCTCTATGGTTTTTTTTGTTTTTTGTTTTTTGTTGTTTGGAAGCTCTGAATAGACAAAGCCAGAGATATAGGTTGGAGCCAGATTGTGAATGAGTTTGAATGGCATATTAAGAATTTTATATTATAGATGGTAGGTCTTAAATGATTTTAAGCAAAGGAATTTGACTGTCAGATTTGTGAAACTGATCGCAGGAGGACAGACTGATGGAAGATGGATGGAAGCTATTGTAATAACCCAAAAAGGCTTTTGCCTTTGGTGACAAAGGCAGATATGACAATCATATATTGTGTGGGCATTTTATATAAAATTAAGGACATAACATTATAAAAAAAAAAAACCAATATTTCTTTTCAAATGCTGTGTTGACCAAGGTTTTGGCTGAGGAGAGGGAGAGCAAGAACGAGCAAGCCATCAGTTAGAATGGCGTAGGTACAGAAAAAATAATCTCTGTGTCTTTATTGATATAACTCTGGCTGTTATAAAAGAGAAACTCCTAAATATCAGTGGTTTAAAACAAAAAGAATTATTCTCACTTAAAATTCAAGTGGTGGTGGGTGGTCGTGGGGAGTACTTTCCTTGGCCATCTTCAACAAATGGCTTTCAAGGTCATTCTGGGTATTGACATCTGTCAGCCAGTAAAGAGAGGAGAAAGAGTCCATAATTACATGGGAGGCTTTTCTGGGTCAGGGCTGGAAATGGCATAAAACATCTGCATCCATATTTCATTGTCTAAGTCAGTCTTGTGGCCACAATTAATTCAAAGGGGCTGAGAAATATACTCTATCTTTGTGCCCAGGGTAAAAAGGATGTAGGTTTAGTGAACAACTAGGCAAACTCTGAAATACTGACATCTGTGCTGACCCTGGGAGAAACTGGATTCTGTAATGGAGGCCATAATACTCTTCTGGAAACCTTGGACATCTTGCATTCTGGGACAAGGGGTTTTTAGGCATGGGCATCCTATTACTTCCCTCTGCCAAGAACATGCTCAAGATACTGTGTTAATTTAGGGGGGTGGGGATTTACAAAACTGTACAGAATTTTATCTTTTTAAAATGTGGACAGTCTTTGTGTTTTTAAAATATATACATTTAGATGGTTACTTCAGTGAAGTCTGGGAATGTGCTTGCCCTGTACCTATTCCTTGTGCCTATCAGAGAGCCACACACACTCTGAATCTCAATAAAGAGAGGTCAAATAAATATATACATATGGGAATGCACAAAGACTAGAAATATACACGAGCTGTTAATTGTATTTATATCAAGCTACAAAATATGTGCCTGTTTAAAACTGTCTGTTCCCCTCTCTGAATATCCATATCCAGCTCATCTAGCATTGATTTGTCTCGTGACTCACGCCTCAGAAAGGATCAGAAACCAAATGACCTAATTGTGTCCTAGAATTTTCTTATTGAGAATGTTTATTCTAAGTTTATTTTGTTTTAATGTTTATTTAGGGTCAGTTTAAACTTAATTGTGTAAATTTAAGGTCAACTGTGTAGTTGAATATAAGCAGTCTCAAATCTAACTCATCACAAAAAAAGAATGGAGGCGCCTCAGTTTCCTTCCTTGCAGAAAATAGTTAAGTCTGCTTTTCTCTCCTCAGTCTCTTTCCCTACACTCCTTGGGTGACAGGGCTTGAGTTTTAGAGGCAGCTCAGAGAGGGTCTGCTGGTCGTCACACAAGCTTCATTCACTCCACGAGTAATACTAATTATAATAAAACAATCATGACAATGGATGGGAGGAGACTTGGACACATTTGTATGTCACTGAACATCAAGGTTGGAAACTTTAATGGAACGTTATTATTTGAATCTCTAATAAAACATATACCTGGTATTTAATAGAACATTAAACATGCCGTCAGAACTTTTCAAGTTTAAAAATGCAAAACAGAAGCCTGGAAGCAACTGCAAATATGACTTCTAAAAATAACTTTTTTTTTTTTTTTTTCCGTCAAGCAGTGTCTGCTAGAGGACAGCTGTTAGTACTACAATATACTAGTCAAATGCACAGACCAGAGCAAGAGTTTAGCAAAATACCTTTGTCCCCAAAACATTTGGTTTTGCCTTTGGCATCCCGCGAAGTAGGATTCTAGGCTCAGACATGGAAATGATTAATTCTGAGTCTCTCATGTCAGTATTACTGTTTTACATTTGACTACTCCCCATCTCATGCTATCTGCAGACTGTCTCTCACTGACTAATTAGAAGCAGCCCGTCCTTTACCAGTAGCTACATTCCATACATGGCACATTTTTCATGGGTTATGAAGCAATCTGTAAAGGTAGTTCTCTTAACTTTAAAATAAGCCATTCCACAAACCATCCATTGGAGAATGTGGTTTAGTACCAATATATTACCCTAACAGAATAGCTTGACGTAACTTCCTTAAACAAATAAAGGATCCTCTTCATGGAAGCTCAGAACTAAACATAAACAAAATTATGCAATAGGATTTGCACATGGTTCCAACTATGCCTGCCTTCACGTACCTATTCTGGTATTCTCTCATGCTGGTATTCTCTTCTCACTAGTACATTCCTTCTGGGTCTTGCTCCCTACTGAAGTCATTGCTTATGGTTGGGGTGGAAGGTAGGGTTTACAGATATAAGAGATGTTGGTATTAATAATGTAAATAAGGACTCAACTGGGAGCAAGATACTATTATTAGCCCCAATTTACAAATTACAAAGTACAGAGTGATTAAGTAACTTGCCCAAAGCCACATAGTAAGCAGAAGGGCTGGGATTTCAACACAGATAGTCTAGCTTTGCCTTAATATGCAATGCCCATGGGGTACCTGGGTGGCTCAGTTGGTTAAGCATCCGATTTTGACTCAGGTCATGATTTCATGGTTCATGGGTTCAAGCCCTGCGTTGGGCTCCGTGCTGACAGCTCGGAGCCTGGAGCCTGCTTCGGATTCTGTCTCCTTCTCTCTCTGCCCCTCCCCCAATCAGTCTCTGTTTCTCTGTCTCTCAAAAATGAATAAACATTAAAAAAATTTAAAAAATAATAAAATAAAATTTAATGCTTACACATGATACTCGTACCATTAATCAGTAAGTATTATTGGAAACCTATCAAGTCCATGGCATACAAATATAGCTATTCTGCATAATGTGATAGAACAATGGGTGATATATGGCTTGTGGGGTTTCAGTTATTAGAGCTAGTTATTGGGAGTGAGAAATTATTTTATTTATTAATTTGAATTTGTTAAATGGGTTATGGCCTGTAAAACATTTTGAGACTAGAGAGTTAAATAAGGTGACGTTTGTATCAAGGATTACGGCATGAGGAGATATGATATGTCATGTGCATATGTTTATGGTATAGGACACAGAATTAGGAAGTGCCAAAAGACAGATATACCTAAGAAGCTATGAGTCTCACAGGGAAAGGTTAAGGTTCAAGGAAATAAGAAAGGATTCCAGAATAAAAAGATAGTATTTCAGTTGAACTTTGAAGGATAGAAGCATTTGAATACAACTGACAGGATCCCTGTGATGAGGGATTGGAGGACATTCCAGGCAGGGGGTGGGGGAGGGTGAGAGGGAGGGCTTGGGAAGGGGGGGAGGGAGGGGGGGGGTGGGTGGGGTGGAGAATTCTGCAGAAAAGAGCATCATTTTGTTCTTAGTGCACACTGAGAAGTAAAAGTATGCTGAGATTGGAAAAGAAAATTGGCATATTATGGAGGACCTTGAGGAAAAAGAAAGTCTGTCTGCCATTTATTGAGTACACCAGACATTTTGACAGTTTTCTTTTTTCTTTTTTTTTTTTTTTTTGTCATGTAATTCTCACAACCATGAATAGTTGTTGTTTTCTGTTTTACCAAAGAAAAAAAAACATTGAAGCCTATCAGACTAAGAATCTTGCCCAAGGTCAATTGGTGATATGCTGGGATTCAAATCCATACTTGCATGAATCTTAACACATGTTGTTTTCATTCCATCAGACTCTGTTTCTTCCAAAGGCAATAAGAAATCCTTAAAGATTTCTCAAGAGAAGAATACATGAGTATATTTACTCATTAGGCACTATTTTGCCCAATGATTAGGAAGGAGACAAGAGTAAGATGTACTGGTGGCCTCAAGTAGAAGATGGGAGAACAAGAAATGGTTTGTAGGACATTGTGGAATTAGACTTTGCAAGGCTTAGTATTGTTTACGTACAGTAGGAGGGGTTGGTAAACATAAACTGGGTGATCTATTTCTGTCTTTGAATTTTGTGGTTAGATCTGCATTCCTATCATCCTACTGCTGGTCTTTGTAATTCCTGACCTTTCCTTGAGCCATTGCCTGCCCGCCCACCTCATCACCAGAGTGTTTCATTAAGGACATGGAACCATATTGCATTAAATGAAATCTACCCATAAGCTCCTTTCATCAGCCTTTCAATGAAATATGTGTTCTTTTGAAACATCACATCTCCCTCAGTTGAAATTTGTACACAGTAAATTCCCAAACACGGCATACTATGTGAGTGCCGTCCTAAGGCCTAAGGAAATAAAATGGATAAGGGATTGTCAGGCAATTGTTGGGGAAGTAAGAAGAAAGGCAAGCAGTGAAAGAAGCTTTTTTAGTTTTGTTTTTGATTCCAGCCCAATGCCTTTATGAATGCCTCATGGTCAGAAACAATGACACTGGGGCACCTGGGTGGCTCAGTCCGTTGGGCATCTGACTCTTGGTTTCAGCTCAGGTCATGATCTTATGGTTCATGTGTTTGAGCCCTGCATTAGGCTCTGCACTGATGGTGCAGAGCCTGCTTTGGATTCTCTCTCTCCTTCCCTCTCTCTGGCTCTCCCCTGTTTGTGCTCTTTCTCTCTCTCTTTTTCTCTCTCTCTCTCAAAATAAAATAAATAAACTTAAAAAAATATAAAAAAAAGAAACACTGGCACTGGATGTGCTAAGAGTCCTACCATTAAGAATGAAGCAGGAACTCAGTATAGCATAGGAAAATCAAGATGTTCAGGTAATCATTCCTGCCATCCCTCTCTCCTGTTCCCTATATTGCTAACATGTTAATAGGTGGATTTTGGCTTATGATCCACTCTGAAAAAACTCCCAAGTTTTTATAATCAGATTCACCCATTTGTGAGACAGAGGGACAAAATGGCACAAATTATAGTTTGGTGTGAAATCTTTGCTTTGTCCCTTGGGGATATACTACATCTCAGGAAATAGAGATCATAGTCTAAATTAGGCTATTGTTGGGGCGCCTGGGTGGCGCAGTCGGTTAAGCGTCCGACTTCAGCCAGGTCACGATCTCGCGGTCCGTGAGTTCGAGCCCCGCGTCGGGCTCTGGGCTGATGGCTCAGAGCCTGGAGCCTGCTTCCGATTCTGTGTCTCCCTCTCTCTCTGCCTCTGTGTCTCCCTCTCTCTCTGCCCCTCCTCCGTTCATGCTCTGTCTCTCGGTGTCCCAAAAATAAATAAACGTTGAAAAAAAAAATTTTAAATTAGGCTATTGTGACTAAGGTACAACGTATCGTTCAGTTACTTAACAGAGAAATGATGTCTTGACCAAAAGCACGCACAACTACCAAAAAAAAAAAAAAAAAAAAAATACTAGCTGGAATTAGAGCAAGTGAGAGGGAAATACTTCCATGACTCACTGACTGTTTAAAATATCCAGGAAATTTTTCTGATTTGGCATTCATGGTACCTCTAATTCCCACAAAATTAATATGTGAGCTTGAATAGATTTTGTGTTCACTTGTAACTTTCAGAAACTTGGCAGCTTTGGTTGTTGAATGACTTACAAGTTAGATATGAACTTCCTTACACATCTTAAGCCTAATTTAAAAATAGATGCCTTGGGTTAGGATTTAGCTTTATAGTTTATTAGTGGTAGTGTTACTGTAGTTTTTAAATAGCTGCTTCTTTCCCTTAACCTTCAGGCATTTGGCGAACCTCAAAAGCAGTGAATTTCAGTGAATTTGATGCCTCCCTCCAAAAGCTGCTTAAGAGCAAAAATTTCCAGCTTTTTTTTTTTTTTTTTACAAAACCCATGTAGTTTTCTCAGGCATTGTTTCAGGCATTGGATTCTATTTAAGCAAAATGGTCACATCAAAATGTTCAAAACTCTGAAGCTAAACAGATTTTATATATACCCAGTTTTTAAAAGAAGTTTCTTGATTTTGTCCAAAGCCTTAATATCTGAGTAATCCAAGATTATTACTTTGAATTTTTTCTTCATTGATCTGTCATAACTGGTGAAAAAAAAAAAAAAACCCTTTACCTTTGCTCTTAAAAATGGAACCATGCCTTGTAGAATTTACCAATATAACTTACTTAGAATCATGATGGCATTCCTTAGCCTTACAAAATCTGTTGATGAGCAGAAACCTGCACTTTCATGGTATGAAAAGAAGTCAGTTAGGCTTACAAACAAGAATATGTGATAAAGGGAGTGTGGTTAGGGCTCTAGCAGGATACTAAAGGGAGTTCAAGAATATATTTGTCCTGGTTTTGTAGTTGGCATCAGTTTGTTTCTCACATCCTACAGTGCTAGCAGGACAAGGACATCAGCATTAATGGAAGGTGGCCAGGGTTGTTGGAGGGTGTGATACAGTGTACGTGAATGGTCTTGGGAGTGCAGTAGAGCAGTGAAATAAGGACATAATGATGAATAACAAAATGTCACTTTTTCCATTTCTGGAAGTTAATGGCTCTCTCAGTCCCTTGGTCTTTGTTTCTTTCATGATGACACCATGGCTGAGATACAGGGGAGGACACGGCCTCCGTGACTGAGAACAGTGACCTTTCCACTTTTCCATTCTCTAGTGTTGGATGACAGTATATGCTTTTGGTGTTGCCTGGTGCAGCTGGGCTGAGAGTCCCTTACACCTGGAAATTGTCTTTACCTGATACATTGGCCAAGCGCATACTGAGCACTTACTGTGTGCATTAACTTTATAAACGTGCAGAGGGCATAGACCTGCTGTTCAAAGGACACACAGTCAGTGGGAGAGGCAGCCATGAAGACAGTTAATATGCTAATGTGGCATGTTGGGGGGTGCAAGAGGCATGCCCACAAGACTACAGAAGCACGGGGTAGGAAGCCACTTCAGCCTCACCAGCTGCCAGGAAGCAGGTGCTACCTGCCTGGGTCTGCTTCCTCTCTGGCTCAGCCTTTGTCCCAGGGAAATGGTGGGTACCAGCAAGCAATCCGGAGAGGTGGTTATCAACACAGAACTTCTACAACTGGATGTACCTTGTTGGTAGCTAATAAAAATGCTCTCCTTCCAAATCCATTAAGCTAGTAACACAGCAGGAGAAGGAGAAAGCCACAGAATGTCACTACAAAGACTCTCTGGTAAAACCCAGATTTCTCCCTGAAAGAGATCTCACCTTTGGTGAGTTTTCTTTGCATGTGTGCCTTCTCTGGTTTTTTCTCAACATCCTTTTATTATTGGGGAAGAACACTCTGACCCTTTGCACAAGGTTAAAATAACAGAAGCAGCTCAAATGAAGGTTGGATTTTGCTGACCCTTTTACATCCTCCCTATAACTTGCTGTCCGTATCAGTAAAGCGGGGATATGGAGGAGGAGGGGTCTTCTCCCAGCTTCAAGCATGTTGTTAAAGCTGTCGAGACAATTAAGTCTCTTTTGCTCTTTTAAGTTGATATAAACATGTCACCCTTTCTATTCCTGGCCACACCCCTTCTTCTCCTCACTCCAACTGTGTTACCAACTTGTTTCTAGCATTCTTGGGATCATTTACCACCCATTCCATCTCAGAACTTTGACCCATGTTTGAAACTCCAAGAGTCTGTCTCTTGCAGTTCCTGTGGGTCCTGACAGTTTTGGCCTGTGTTCAAGGCATACTTTTACCTTCTAGGGGATTATTAATATCCATGATCTTTACTCTCAGGTTAAAATAAAAAAAAAAATCCGTAAGAAATTTGATAAGTGCTACTTGTGCACAGAATATCACTTACCATCATCTTATTGGAAAAGGACTAGGTGGTCAACAAGCCAGTTGACAGACATGAGCTAAAATTTTCTTTGTCCAAGGCGTTGTGCAGGCCCCTTAAGGGTACATGTAGGAGAATATGCACTCTCCTAAGTGATTCTAAGTCAGCAACTGCTGAGGTGATCTGAATAGCTGAAGTTTGGTTTTGTACTGAAATGTAGATGAACGAAAAATTCTGCCTAAAACAAACACCTCATGCCACACGGTCTCTGGTTGGCCCACCTTTCAACAAGGTGTCTCCTACGGGAGAGACCTGTGAGGTAAAGTGTGGCAGCTTCTTTCTTCCTCTTCAGTGTCCACTCACTATGGCCACTATAGGACACCTGTAGGAAACCCCTAAAAGAACAAGCATTTGCTTCAGATGGAGGCAGGACACAGGATTCTGCCCCCAGGGGAAAGAAAAGGGGCAGCTCTGAGGAAGGGGGCCCCTGGAGAGAACTGTGAGGGAGAGCAAAGGCCTCAGCAAGGCCTGAATGGTGGGTTTTAGATATTTCCCCAGGGACTTAGCCTCCTCTGCCTCTCTCTGAACCTTGAGAACCAGTGCTTCTCAGACTCTCTTGTGCATACACATCACTTGGGTGATTGTGTTCAGATGTGGTTTCAATTCAGGAGCTCTGGAGTGGAGCCAGAGATTAGCATTTCTACCAAGTTCCCAGGTGATGCTTTTGCTTCTGGTCTGAGGATCACGCTCTTTGTGGAGCAAGACTCTAACCCACCCATCAGCGTGTAAAAGGAAGCAGGATAAGAAGATGTTTAATAAAATCAAATTGTCCGAACTTTTCCAAATTGATTTATAGGTGGTGCTGAATTCCATCTCTTTCTGCTCCAGTTCCCCTCTCCCCCTCCTCCCTTGTCTGAAGGTTGGCAGCTCCATCAGGCCTCTCTGCTATAAATGAACCCAAGTTACCCGGGATGAGGTCACATTTTCCAAAGACATGTTTCTAGTCTGTGGTGAAGGATGGGGGGGGGGGGCGGTCTGTCTGAGCAGTTGAGGCCTGGGAAGTGTAGCCTGTGTAAGATAGAGCAGAGTCTGGGCAGAGCTCAGATTTGAGGACATTCCCTGGGCAGGGAAAGTGGGGGGGCCTGAGCAGCTGTGTGGGTTTCTTTAATCCAGTCTCCTGGACCTGTGGAAATAGACTCTGTTCTGGCATCTTTCAGGCATCCCAGTTGCCTGCTGCTAGAGAAAAGTCTCTGTCATTTCTGTTGGTACCTACAAGTTTAGTTAGAGTTTAAGTCTCTTAAAGAGGAATGAATTAACCCAGATGAATTAATCCATGCCTTCTTGAAATTATGCTCCCTATAGATTTGGCTTTTCAGTGTCCAATATTGTGATTTATAAGCAATATATATTTGGTCATTCAGATGACCAAAATATATTTCTCATACATATTTGGTCTTTGTCCAAGGATCCTGGCTGATAGCTCCTAAAACCTTGGAATTTCCTGTGATAAAAGCCAAAATGGTCTTCTGTTATGTTAATGCGATGACTTTTAGAAGCCCTTTGGTAACCTAAGGATGGGGACTGGTTGCCTGGAGAATCCACCCTGTGAGTAGAGGGTTGGAATAATTAATCTCACCTCCTTGGGAGGGGGAGAGGCACTATAATTGAGTCTCAAGTCAATTGAGAAGAGTTCAATTGCCAATGGACAATGATTTAATCAATTATGTCTATGTATTAAAGCCTCCTATAAAAAATCCAAAAAGGACTGGGTTTCTAGAGCTTCTGGGTTGGTGAATGCATGGATGTGTGGGGTGAGTGGGTATACCTAGGGAGAGCATAAGAGCTCTATATCCATTCTTGCATACTTTTCCCTATGTCCCTCTTCCATCTGGCTATACTTGAGTTGTATCCTTTATAATAAATCAGTAATCTAGCAAGTAAACAGGTTGCCTGAATTCTGTGAGCCACTCGAGCAAGATAATTGTACTCAAGGAGGGGATTATTGGTACCTCCAATCTATAGGCAGTAGGGCAAAAGCACAAGTAAACTCCTGAATTTGAGATTAGTGTCCGAAATGAGGTGGTGGTCGCGGGGCGGGGGCATGGTGGTGGTGGTGGAATCTTGAGGGACTAAGCCCTTAACCTGTGGAATCTGATGCTGTCTTTGGGTAGATGCTGGCAGAATTGAGTTGAACTATAGGACACCAAGTTGGTGTCTAAAGAATTACGTGTTGGTATGGGGGAGCCCCCCATCCCAATGTCAGAATTGGTTGCAGAACCATTTTATAGAGTCCCAATATCAAATAGAATGAGAATATTTTTAAAATTTCCAAATTTCATTTGAGAAGAATCTAGTTAAAGTTACATAATTTTTTGTAGATATTTATTGAGCAACTGCTATGTGGAGTCTCTGTGTTGAGTACTTGGGAATATAGTTGATAACCAAAGGGAGGTGGTAGCTGCCCTGATGGGACTGCCTATACTTTAGTTGGGGAGACAGCCACTTAACAATTCATATTGGTCTATTGCGGGGGGGGGGGGGTAGGGGGCTGCATAGCAAAATACCGTAGACTGGTGGCTTAAACAACAGACATTTGTTTTCTTATAGTTATAGATGCCAGAAGTCAAAGATCAAAGCTTCATCTCATTCCATTTCTGCTGAGAACCCTCTTCCTGGCTTACCCACAGCTATCTTCTTTCAGTTCTCAGTGCATACACAAAGGGAGAGATAGAGATAGAGATAGAGATGATAGAGATACAGATAGATAGAGATAGGGATAAGAATAGAGCTAGAGATAGGAGAGAGAGAGAGGCAGAGAGGGAGAGAACACTCTCTGATGTCTCTTCTTATAAGGACACTAATCCTATAGATCTCATTTAACTGTAATTATTTCCTTAGAGGCCCTATCTCCAGATAGAGCCACCTTGGGGTTAGGGCTTCAATGTAAGAATTTTGGGGAGAACACCAACTTTTAGTCTACAATATAAACAAACAAATTAGACCTAATTACACACTATGGTACATACAAGAAGGAACAAGATAGAGGCTCTTTTTTTAGAGCTGTATTCTATGTAATTGGTTTATAAAGATTATTTTATCCATCAGAATATAAATCAGTAAAACTAGGAACATAAAATTGAGAATAATAGTATATTCTGTGTGCCTTTTTGGAAACCAGGGTTTATTTTATTCATACTTGCTCCAGTGTCCACATAGTAATCTTCAGCTTCCTTCAAGAGAATGTGACTGGTTTGTGAAATATGACTATTGCCTGACTCTTGAAATGTAATTAACAGATACCTTACATATGTAAATACTGGGCATTTTGGTTTTTAGTGAAACTAAGGAATGGGAAAAATAACATTTTCTATCTGGCAAGAGTGCCTATCCCAAAATTTTTCTTACATTTTGCTTATCATCTAAAGTCTTCCTTGC
Organism: Herpailurus yagouaroundi; assembly: GCF_014898765.1. Lineage (NCBI taxonomy): Eukaryota > Metazoa > Chordata > Mammalia > Carnivora > Felidae > Herpailurus > Herpailurus yagouaroundi. Next base: position 81,461,360 of record NW_024412400.1, on the reverse strand, counting down.
ATGAATTGAAAACCTTTTTGTTATCATGGTTCTTATTCAAATAAAAGGGTATAATTTAAAACACATTAATATGGGGGTGCTTCGGTGGCTCAGTCAGTTGAATGTTCAATTCTTGATTTCGGCTCAAGTAATGATCCCAGGGTTGTGGGATTGAGCCCCAGGTTGGGCTCTGCACTAAGCATGGAACCTGCTTGAGATTCTCTCTTTCCTTTACCCTGTTCTCCACTCATGCTCTCTCTCTCGTTCTGTCTCTCTCTCTCTCTCATTCTCTCTCTCTCTCTCTCTCTCTCTAAAATAAGACTTAAAAAAAGAAACAAAACACATTAATGTGAATTTCAGTTTTTCAGACTTGGTTTTATAAAATTAAATATAATGTCACTCTTTGGCTGAAGAAAAATCAAGTTGAGAAATTTCTAGTTTTTATCCAAACCAAAACAAACTTGGATGAGTAAGAAGACTACTAAAAATGAGACTGTATATTATGTGCACCTTGTTATTATTCCTAACTCTAAAATGCACTATTAAGGCTTGTTTACGAGCACAGAGGTCAACGTTCTCTTTACCATGTAATGTTCCTGTCACACATCCTATTTCTACTGGGGAACATATGGAATCCCCTGACTGACTGAGGTCCCTCTTTCAGAAAGCAAGGAAGGTGTGTATTCCCCATGCCCCCCACTGCTGAGGAAGGGGAGAGGGCTTGGGGAAGTCTAAAGAACATTATATTTGACTTTCCTGCTGTACTGCTTGCAGGACCACTCTTAGAGAAATGTGTTCAGTTTTGGGCTAACCATTTAAGGTAGATATTGAAGAAGGAAAACTATTCAAGTTAGAGAATGAGATAGTATGGGAGATATAGCTCTATCATGTGAAGAGAGAAGACTATTAAGTTTAGTTGTCTTGGTTCTTACCCATCATACTGGGTGGGATGGGGGAATTAGGGCAGTACCTGAGAGTATCTCCACATGCCTGGTGGCCAAGAAGAATCCTTGTGGGACTACAAAACTTGGATTGATAGGTGAAAATTTCAGGATCATAGAAATTGTACAATGTGAGAACCAGTTTTGAAGCAGGGTTCATAGATGAATGGGCTGCTTTGGGTAGAGGAGGGAGTGATGTTGGCCTCACTGTAGGGATCCAATCCAAGCTTGATGAAGAGTAAAGATATTATACATGATAAAGAAGATCCTAGTGCAAACAGCTGACTGTGAGTCAGTAGCATCTCTCCCAGGGCTGCAATTCTATGATTTTTCCTCCACCCTTAAACACACACCCCAAAGATAAGACAAAGCCAGCCAGATGTCCCTTCTGAGATGAGCTCTCAAGTCATTCTGAGTAGCAGGTGATGACTTCACCAGATCCTCAGAGAACAGGCGCCTACTTTTAGATTATTCATAATGTAGTTCCTCTGACTCTGATCTTCTTTAGACCACCATAATTATATAAGCCAGATTCTTTCATTAGCTAAATAGCTTTCTTGATAATAAAGTAAACATTTAGAAATTAAAGTGTGGATGAGGGACTCCGATTAGGCATTATTTCAGTGAACTCACTTTTGCATTAGTGGTTTCAGAGTGTAATGTAGTGTTAGTGATTGAGAACATAAGAGAATGAAGTCCATTTATAGCCCTCTGCATACATGGTCAATTGATTTTCAATTAAGGTATCAAGGCAATTCAGTGGAAAAAGGATTTTTTTTTTTTTTTTTTTTTGTAGCAAATGGGTGACAAAAAATTAGTATGCCGTTGGGCCAAAAAAAAAAAAAAAAAAAAAAGACTCAATCTTTTATCTCACATCATATACAAAAATTAACTGAAACTGGGGCACCTGGGTGGCTGAGTCGGTTAAGTGTCCGACTTCAGCTCAGGTCATGGTCTCACGGTCTGTGAGTTCAAGCCCTACATCAGGCTCTGTGCTGACAGCTCAGAGTCTGGAGCCTGCTTCAGATTCTGTGTATCCCTCTCTGACCCTCCCCTGCTCATGCTCTGTCTCTCTCTGTCTCAAAAAAAAAAAAAAATAACTGAAATGGATTACAGAGTAAAGTGTAAGAATTGAAAATATAAAATTTCTGTAAGAAAATATAGTAGAAAAATCTTAGTAATTTTAGATTTGGTGATTATTTCTTAAATAGGGAATGAAATGCACAAAATGTAAAAGGAAAAAAAAAAAAAGCAAGAAATTTGACCCCATCAAATTTCAAAGGATTTCTCTTCAAAAGACACATAAAAAAAAATGAAAAGGCAGCCATGGACTGGAGGAAGGTATTTGCAAAATATTATCTGACAAAGGACATGTATCTACAACATATAAAGAACACTTATAACTCAGTAAAAAGAAAAACAAGTTTAAAAAACAGGAGAAGATTTAAACTGACACTTCACCAAAGATGATGTATAGTTAACAAATAAGTATATGAAAAGTTGCTTACTATCATCAGAGAAATTAAAGACTTTTATCTATTGTTTTTAGCAGCATTATTTGTAATTGCTAAAAATTAGAAACACATATCCATTAATAAGTATATGGTGAAACAAATTACAGTATTGACATACAATGGGATACTACTCAGCAATACAGAGAAATAAATTACTGAGATGTGCAACAACATGGTTGAATCTCAAGCTATTTTTGCTGAGTGAAAGAAGACAGATAAAAACGTATATGCTGGGGTGCGCCTGGGTGGCTCAGTCGGTTGAGCATCCAACTCTTGATATCAGGTCAGGTCATGATTCTAAGGTTGTGGGATCATGCCCCACATTGGGCTCTGTGCTGACAGCATGGAGCCTGCTTGAGACTCTCTCTCTCTCTCTCTCTCTCTCTCTCTGTCTCTCTCTCTCTCTTTTTTTCTCCCACTCCCCTTTCCTCTGCTTGCACTCTCTCTCTTTCTCTAAAAAAAAGTGTACACTGTTTAATTCATTTTATAGAATTAAAAGAAACCTCAAAAAACATAAAAATATAGGAAGCAGATCAGTGGTTGCCTCTGAATGAGCAAAGGGAGAGAGATGGATTTTACAAAGAGGTGCAAGGAAACTTGTAGTGGTAATGGATATATTCATTATCATGATTGTGGTATTCTTTCATGAATGAATACATCTATCAAAACTCATCAAATTGCGTTCTTTAATTTGTACAATGTATCAGTCATCAGTCATATCTTAGTAAAGATCTATATGTATGCTTGCATATGCACACATCCACACACATATGTAGATACACACACTCATATAAGCGTGTATACACACAGATAATTTAGTTACATACACTCACACATACCTAACCATATATTCTTAGTCCAATTAATAGCCTCTCTGCCCTCAGTTTAATTTTGTGTAAAATAGTGATATAATATTACTTCCCTCCTGGGGAGAACAACAGTGCTGAGCACAGAGCAAGAGCTCAATAAACATTAACCAGAATTGTTACTCTGTGGTGATCATTTTGAGTCTATTGATTTTATTCTACCTCTCATTTATTTTCCCTTTATCTTTATGAGCATCTGTACTACCAGGAACACAACGGTGTTCCTTCATGAACTATTTTTTTTGGAACTTCTAGTTTGTTTTTTGTTTGTGTGGTGTGTTGGTTGGTTGCAAGATCGGACTCTTGTGGAAGACTGAATAGAACAAATGGGTGCAGAAGACTTTCAGATGGCATTCCCAGGCCTGAGAAAGGAAAATATTGTGCTCAGAAACTTTCCATCCTCCTCCACAGCTGAAATGCCTCCCTTGGCTGAAATGCTTCCCTCAGCATTTCTGCTTTGAACACCCTTTCTTGAGGGATCCTAACCCAGCTGCAAGAATTCACTGTGGGCTGAAACCTGGCAGATTAAATCTTGGGGAGGGAAAATGATTTGAAAGTAATATTTGTTCTTAAAATGGCAAACCAGTATTGCACATTTTTATTATTTTCTGTGTTTCAGTTGAATTGTTGGGGATTTTGCCTATCAGCAGCAATTAGACACTTGAATTTGCCAAATGGCAGATTTCTTTTGCTTCTTGTGTTTTTTAAAAGAATATAGTCCAAACTATAATTTTTCAAAATCAGCTCTTCTTTAGGTAACATCTCATTAGTGCAGCTACTGAACACCCACAGTTTGTATCCATTTTTTTTAAGTGTGTCTAGTGGTAAAGAAGGTTAAGCAAATTATGTAACCTATTTCATATTAAATTGCATTAGTTGAGCAAAGAGCGAAATGGCATTGTTTATTTTAATGCCATAAAATTCTGTCATTCCCCCTGCCCCCGTTTCCCATTTTACTATAGAGAACGAAAACAAAAACCTTGCTATGTACTGATTGCCTATCATCCTGATTAAGGTGATTTTCTTCTGTTGCATCCTTGCTCTTCTGTCATTCAAAGTGACCACTCAGCTACTGACAGCCTGCTTCCTTCAGATCCCAATCTGCACCTACATCAGTTTTGATTATCTTCATCCTGTACCTGCAACACTCATAGCATATCATGCCACATGAAGGTATTATTACTGATGTCATAGATGTGGATTAATATAAATGACATTATCTACAACTATGAACTGCTTACTTGGGCTTGCAGGTCAGGAAATTGCTACCGATTAATATCTTAATTTCAAAAGACATTTGACAGTGTCCTTCATTATATTCTAATATTCATGACCAGCTAGAGAAATGTTTTCTGATTGGTATTACATGTGGGTTTGTAACTGCTTGAAGGGTGTCAAATAATGCATCAGTATTAAACCAGAAGAAGGACTCTAGCTAGTAGTAAGCTTTGGGGTAGCCTAGAGTGATAACATTTGCCTAAAACTGAAATAACTTGGTAAGATAACAGAAAAGAGAGCCCACTTATTGTACAGCAGAGTCTCTGCAATGGAGGGCAATTGGAATCCAGCCAACTTTTTCTAACATTTTCCAAAAAACTCACATATACACCACACTTAGCTACAAAGCTTAGGAGAAAGACTCAAAAGTTGTAGTAAAGTAATGGGAATCAATGATAAGACATGTCCTCCAGACAAAAACTAATGAGATCTAGGACTGGATCTGAAGAAGCATATTAGAATTTCCATGTTCACTTCTGGGTAGCTTCTCTTAAAGAAGACATACAAACAGAGAGGATTAGAATGTGTAATTTGACACATTCATTTAAGAACTGGAGATTTTTCTTCTTGCAGAATAGAAGACTGTGTGGGAATATAATTGCTGCCTTCATATGTCTGAAGAACTATCACAGGAAAAGGGGATTACATTACTCTTTTTTCATTCTTCCAAAGTGCAAAATCAGAGGTAGTGGTGGTAGTGATAGGGAGGGAGATTATGGTTCAACCTTAGAAAAATTATGTTTTTACTTAGATCTTTTGTAGAATAGAGTAGACTTTTTTGGAAAGTAGTGATTTTCTTCACACACAAAAATTCAACCAGAGACTGTACAAACACTTTGGGTTCATTTAGATAAGCATTTCTCACAGCTAGTCAACTAGCTTTGAGAGATAGTACACAGAATATTGCTCCCATGGATATTCACAATGGATGTCAGCATATTAGTTGTTCTGAAATTCCCACAACGAAGACACCTATTTACTTGGTTTAACCCAGCATGTTTCAAATTTATTTAAGTCCTAAAAATGTCCACATATTGTGAAACAGATATCCTCAGAACACACATTGAGATATACAATTAAAGCAGGTAGATCTGATGGCTTTGATTCCATGAAAACTAGTCTCTACATATTTATTAACACATTCATGTGTTGATCAGTGTGTGTGTGTGTGTGTGTGTGTGTGTGTGTGTGTGTATCAGAGGGTGGGTTTTAAGGCATGTTTATATATAACTGACAATTTTGAAACATAGTTTTCGTCAAGGTTGGTAAATTAATGGCATGATGAATAAATAATGCTTTAAGGATCCCAACTGCCTCAAGAAAGCTACAATTCTTACCTCTCCCTCAGAGAGGTCATGAAAGCCAAATATATTCACCACACATCATCAACTGCTCATCAACAGAAAAGTAAGGCCGTAACCCCAGAATTATTTTTTTCTCCTCCCCTTCCCTTCTCTGCCATTTAGGCAAAAAGCCAGTTTCTTGAAAGTGGTGAGGGAGGGCAGGGAGGGATGTGAGAGAATACAGGGTTGAATCATATCTTAAACATCTGGTTTTATTTTTGTGCAAGCACCATGCACAGAACTTAATTAATGTGACTGAAAATAACCGTGTGTCTGTTGAAACATTGGGTAGACCTTGTATACGCATGCTTCTCTTTCCTAAGTGCTCTGACCCTGTGCCCATTATCACACCGTCAGGATTTAGTTATGAGCAGGAGTGATGAACGTGTGTAGCCCTCTCTTTTCCTCTTCTGTTTTCTGACTTTCTGGGTTTTTTTTTTCCTGTAGTTTTCTTTCTAGAAAACTACTACTTTGGCAAGGGTTGAGGACTGAGTCACGGACGTGCCCTTACTCACGTCTTCTGTAATTTGAAACCAGAATCTGAAGCAAATTCTAATACAGCTGTGACAGGCAGCCTTTCAGCTCTTGAAATGCTATCCACACACATATGCACACACCTGCAAAGCTGTTTTTCCTATTCCTCTGGAAGCTTCTATGGGATGACATGTAGTTGGGAAGCAGCAAGGAGAATCCCCTTCCTGTCTCTTACAGAAGTTTTTTTTTTTTTTTTAACTTGTGAATGTTATGCTGATCAAAACAACAACAACAACAACAACAGCAACAGCAACAACAGCAACACAACAACACTTCTGGAATATAGAATACATTGTAGCTGATCTTCAGCTCTTGTCCCTGTAGTCCAATCAGATACTATAAGTCTTCAAATCTAATAAGCTTCTCTAAGAGAATATTGGTGTGAATATTTTATGTAAATATTACATATAGAAACCTCAGTACAGCTAGCCAAAGATATGAAAAGTACTAGCTTTAAAATAGACCAACGACTTGGTACCAAGCTTAAATTTTAGCTTTTCCTGTCTCTCTCTCTTTTTAATGTATTTAGTTATGAATGTCAGAGCCCATATCTACTAGGTAAAAAGGATCTCTAATGAAAGGAAGCAAAATCTAGTGTTATTTTCAAACCATTTTTCTTAACTGAATCCATTTTTCAAATGAAAACTCTTGAGTGATCGTGATTTTAGGAAAGAGAAAGAGAGAAGGAAAGAAGGGAGAGAGGGAAAGAAGAAAAGGAAAGAAGGAAGGAAGGAAGGAAGGAAAGAAGGAAGGAAGGAAGGAAGGAAAAAAAGGAAGGGAAGGAGGGAGAGAGGGGAAAGAAGAAAAGGAAGGAAGGGATGAATAGTATGAGAAAGTGTATGGTTGGCATGGGTTTAGCCTTCCTTTGCCCATCTTCCACAAAATTGAATCCATATTTTGTGATCTCAGAAGTGAAGGAGTATGTTTATCATTATGTCTTTGGTGTTTGGCACAGATTATCTTTAAGATATTACTTTAAAATAAGTGTGATCTTGTATGATCAGGTTCAACCAGAAAAATGGAAGCAGATTATATTAAGAGATGTTTATTGCAAATAAATGGCTTACATGATTGGGGGGGCTATCCTGACAAGTCTGAAATCTTTAGGACAGACCATCAGGAAGGGCAGACTTGAACTCTTGGCCGTGAGCTGAAGCTGCTGTCTACAGAAGGAACTTATTTTTCCTTAAGGAAGAAGGAATTATTTTCTTAAGGCCTTTCAAATTATTGAATCAGGTTCACTTGTTATCTAGGATAATCTACTTAAACTGTTGTGGAATTTAATTACATCTACAAGACACCTTCACAAATGTCCAGGTTGGAGTGGGGACTGTAGCCTAGCTAAGTTGACATATGAAACTGGCCATGACACTTCGGTATTTAGTTTACATTAGCTCTCTCTGTCACTGTCTCCCTGTCTCTCTTTCTCTCCACTGTGATTAGAACTAGAATGTATGAAGGAATTTGGGGGTGGGGTGGGGAAGGATACAATCCAGTAAACAGGAAAGCAAGATAATGGGAAGAAGAAAATTTGAGTTGATTTTTTTTTTTTTTTTCCCTACAGATGACTTTTCTTACAATGACAGTCTTATTTTCCCTTGTTGAGGAAGAAGCAAGTTTAGAGGTTTTGGCTCCCAGGGGGCTCAGACCTAATTGTGATGCCCAATTGCGTTAATTTTCCTATCATTTAGAAGTAAATCCAAGTTTCTTACCTTGGCCTACATGCCTTTGCTGCTCTGGACCTTGCTTGATTATCAAGGCTTAGCCATATATTATCAGGTTCTGGAAAAACCAGAAGAGTTTTTGTATTCCTCAAAGATGTCAAAGGCATCCTTTTTCTTTTGCCTTGAATATTTTCTCCCAAGTCTTCTGTCTCCAGGCTTTGTTACTAAGGTCCCATCTCAGTTATTACCTCCTCAGAGAGGAGTAAGGACCCTAAGGAATCCCCTCTTCCCCAAATTACTCTATCTCACTATCCAATTTTAATTTTTATTTTGAAGAGTTATATCTGTAATCATCTTAGTGATTTAACAGTTTTCTTAGTTATGTAACTCTATCTGGATCTTTTTGAAAACAGAGACCCCTTTTTAAAAAAATTTTAATGTTTATTTTTGACAGAGAGAGGGAGAGACAGAGCATGAGTTGGGGAGGGGCAGAGAGCGAGAGAGACATAGAATCTGAAGCAGGCTCCAGGCTCCAAGCTTTTGGCACAGAGCCTGATGTGGGGCTCAAACTCACAGACCACAAGGTCATGACCTGAGCCGAAGTCAGGCACTTAACTGACTGAGCCACCCAGGTGCCCCAAGACTCCCTTTTTGTTTTCCACTATATCACAGTGACAGGAGCCTCATCTGACATTTAGTAAGGCTTTACACCATTCTTTCTTTCTTTTTTTTTAATTTTTTTAACTTTTTTTTTGTTTTTTTTTTTTTTGTTTTTTTTTTAGAGAGAGAGAAAGAGAAAGAGAGAGAGAGTGTGAGTGAGGGAGGGGCAGAGAGAGATGGGAACCGAATCCAAAGCAGGCTACAGGCTCTGAGCTGTCAGTCCAGAGCCCAACTTGGGGCTCGAACTCATGAGCAGAGAGATCATGACCTGATGACCTGAGCCAAAGTCAGACACTTAACCGACTGAGCCACCTAGGCACCCCAGCTGCACACCATTCTTATTGAATGAATGGATGCATCCCAATTTACTTTTCAGATACAATTATTTACTCATCCCTGTATATTCTTTTCTTTGACCTTTCTCCTAACACTGTATTTTCTCATTATATATATTTTTATTTTAAGCTAGTTTATAATATTATTTTTGGAAGTTGTATGTATATATTCTGTTGATAAAATGTGTGGCTTTGCAGAATTAATCAAGTGTCCCTGGTGAGGTGTCTGATGCTCCAATCCTGAGTAGAATGTATCAATGTCTTAGAATTCTTATAGGGACCACAAGGGAGACAAATGTCAGAACTGTATTCTGTGTGTGACGAATTCTAAGAAGAGGTGTGGCAGCTGTAAGGGAATTGGGAGCCGAGAGAATGTGCCTTGGCTGAGATTTTCTGTATCTTTCCACCGTACTGACTTTTCTGTACTGTAAAATCTCTCCCTTTTGGCATCTGGTTCAGCCGAAACTAATATGTCATATGTTAGGATTATGAAGTTGGTGAGAAAGCAGTGAGTATCTGGGGGGTAACTTCTACTTCTGCCTAATTCTGTAGAAGTATTAACTGATTATTATCAAAATCTTGAGAATGGAGTTGGACATCTATTCATTCCCTTATTGGTACTTTTGTTCTGCTTTTATTTTGAAAACACTTGATTGACCCTGTGTATTATTTAGCACATGTGCAAAATCCTAACTAAATTAAAATAAGACACAATTTTATTTTTAATTTTATACTTGTTTGCACAGTGTTTACTATTACCTGGGAAGTCCAGTAAAGCAAGATAGTTCTATTGTTCTCATCGGATTTCCGCCTGGAATTCAGCCAGATAACATTCCAAAAGTCCTATTTTCATAACAAATATGTGATTTTAAGGAAGATTTGCTAGGAAAAAAAAATTAAGGTATGTTTTTTACTCCGCCATGTGTGCGTTCAAAATATAGCGCTTATATATGGGCAGATTATACTTTCAAACTTTGAATATCATATCATGCAGGGAATAACTTTGTGCTCTGTTTTCCCTGTTGTCTGCATTGTTCTCAGCTAGGAGGATATGAACTTGTGTGCATTATCAGGATATCGTCAGGGCAATTTTTGGTAATGGATTAATAATTAGGTCTTAAGAATATTTCTGATTGGAAATACACTGCAGAAGACTTCACCAGCGCTTATTATGATAGACATAAAAGGATGTACAACAAGCCAGGGAGTGGATACCAAGCAAATTAGAACTCAAAAAAGAGCATGATACTTCCATGATTATCAAAAAATAAATACTTGTGATTTATGATTTCCCTTCTTCAGATGTGCATGTTCTAGTTTCAGAGGAGAAAGTTTCCCCAAAGGTCATGTGCTTTTATGAAGTCACTTGTAAGAATGTAGTTTTCTGTCTGTATCTCAATGCATTAAGACCACCTACATTGTCAGTATTATTTGAATTATGAAATAATTTAGTTGACTGGATTTTGTTTCTTTCTGGACATATCACCAGATATCACTTAGATAAAAGCAGACAACTCATTTATTTACATATGCTTACTATTTAAGTGATTGACCTTGACCCACAGTCAGTAGCTTTGCTAATGCTCATAAGTTACAGAGGGAATATCTTCTCTAGCTGAAGTTGGTTTAGTAAATGTAAACCTAACATAGTAAATGAGAGGGCTGTTGCAAATGGAGGTGCAAATTCAAGCAGGTTATTTATACAAATATTTGGATTACCTCTGGGTAATCAAATGCCATCTGGGCATTTGGGCAGATGGGTAAACGAATTGCCATCTATTGACTACCCTCCAAGTGTCCCATCTCAGTGGTTCAGTGGGATGCCGAGTTGGCTTTGTCATCAGTGGCTTCTCCTGGACCTACACTGTACACAAAGCATAGACCATAATAGTTGCCAAAGGGGGGAAAAAGACAGAATTCATTTTGCTATAAGGAATGGACAAGTTCAACTCGGAGGAATGATGATATGGTTTGAGAACTGTCTTTGAGTTCTGGAATGACTGTAAGGTAGAAATGAGATGGGGCATCTTAGAAATAGCTGGAGAAGTCAGAACCAGTACCCGTGAGAGGATTTTACAGGGTTGCAATGCAACACAGCCACATCTACTCCATTGAGCACCTTATCCCGGGAGGGGTTCCCATAAAGCCTGGACAGTCCAGTGGCAGTGGAGGTACAAACAGACATGAGGAAATTGATGGAGTATTTGCAAGGCCATAGATTTGTTTTAAGGCTTCACATCTTCCCCAGGCACTGCTATTTACTATTTACCAAAAGCAAAATGTCCAAGAAACTGGAAAGGGAACAGATATGTATATTTTAGTTAAACTTTAGATAAGCAAATAAGGATTATAAAGGCTTAGTATTTTGCCCAATAGTTGATAGAACTGGGAATCCGTGCGAGGTCTCGTTGGCTTCAAAGCTTAATTTGTTTTAATTTCCTTTTATTGTTTCCTCTTCTTTTAAAATGAGCTTGCTGACTTGGCAGTCAAATTAGATTAATTAGCAGTCAAATTCTTAACTCCTTCCTCTTCTGCATTTGCTGGAGATCTAAAGGAGGACTGTGAGTGTAGTGGAAAGAACATTTTACTAAGGATCAGAAAATCTGAGTTTTAGCTCTGATTCTGCTACTGACCCTCAAGAACCTTGTAGAAACCTCCCACCCTCATGCCATTCATCTTTGAGCTGTAGTTCCCCATGAGAAGAATGGGCTTCTGTGGCCTCTATGCTGCTTTTCAGCCCAGGCACTGTGCCTCCTGCAAGTCCAGGATTCTCGACTTGACTTGGGGAGACACTCCTGACTGAGGATTTGTGGAAGCGTGTCCAGATTGATTACCATTATTCTCATTATCATTCGGAATCATGGTAGACGTGCACCTGCTTAGTAGAACAGTAGAAGGGCTTGATAGAAGCATAGTACCTTCCTATTAAAAATCAATAGGAAATTCCTGCATAATTAAATTGGGCCAAGCTCTCCCAGGCTTCCTATTTCCTGGTTTCTTCCCTTCCACCAACATCAAACAGTAACTCATTCAAGGAGAGTAAGACGATGCTGAGACCTGTGAATTACCCAGAGCAAACTAGCACCGTTTTACTCATCACTATGGTTTCATCACCTCAGGCATCAGTGAGTTCCACAGGCCTTCTGGATGATAGAGAGCTGGTGCCTTAATTTTGATTTGCTGTTTTAGTTCTTAGAGGAAGAAAACTTCCTGCATTTCCATTATCTGCAGTAGGACTCAGATGAGGTTTTACTATCGTTAATAGAAATGTGATCAATGTAATGCTGCATCTTAACCCACACACATACACATATACATACACATACACACATATACACACACATGTTTATTCTCTTATAATAGTGATGATATAGGAATGGTTTTGAAATTGTTTCATTTTGTATATTTTCAAGCACTTTCCTATGTTTACTTTCGTACAACCTTTTGCTAATATGCTATGTATCCAGCTCTATTCTATTACTAGAGATTATTTTAGGAAGGAAAATGTAATGACCATCTCTAATGGATACATTTCAAATGAAAATATCTATCTGCCTTCATTTTCAGTGTTAGAATCGATCAGCTTTCTTTCCTACTCTGGCTTCCTACCAAAGTGTTATTTTATTTGAGTGAAAAACAAATACAAGGGTTCACCAGTATTCTCCAGAATGTGGAGCTCTGGGGACACATTTTCACAGCTTCTTGTTACTAAGACAGTCAGCGTACTGGAATCCCACTTACCCTTAAAAGGGAACAGTAACTGCACCAGTGTAAAATAAAAACCATTCCTTTGAATTCAGGCCAGAAGATTTAGTTTAGGGACTGCAAATGGTGCAAAATAGAAAATATGGCATTTTTGTCCATACTGTTGTTCTGAAGGAAGAGGTTAAATTAATCTTTAAAATCTTCTCTCACAAATCTAATAATTTCTTACTACATTTTTATAATAATAATGATAATAATAAAAATAATATTACAACATAGTATTACAATATTATTGCAACAAAGATACAATGTAATAAAATGACATTTGCAGGGCATCCTGACCATGGACATACAGAGTGAACAAGTAAAAATTTTTGTAATCACATCATCTGATTTCCAATACCATGCTCTTTCTGCTGTCTACACTGCTATTTCATGGAAACTTGCAACAAACTCTGGACTGGATCAATTAAAAAAAAAAAAAAAGCATCCAACATGCTGATGACCCACAACCACCAACACAGTGCAGAATCTGAGATTCCTATTCCTGTCAGGTTAGCAGGACATCAGGGGATCCTACTCCAGCTAGGTCTTAAACAAAATAAAAAAAATTCTTCCTCCCCATCTCTACTCCTCTACCATTGCATTCAGACAATAGGGGCCAGTTTGAGATATTGAAAACAGCTAATTGCCAGATAAGATAAAGGCAATTATACACTTTAATCATTAAGGTATTTCCGTCTGGGGAATGTATTTTTGTGTGTGTGTGTGTGTGTGTGTGTGTGTGTGTGTGTGAGAGAGAGAGAGAGAGAGAGAGAGGGAAAGAGGGAGATTCCAAACTAGGTAAGAAAAATGGGGTAATTACTTTCTTACATGTTGAGAAATATCACAAAGTTGAACTTCCCATGACCATGAATTTTTTAAGTTCTGTTTACAGTACTGCTTTCCACTTAACAATTAAAAATTGTCCTTGTGGCCAATAAAGGCAATTTGTCCCTCTCCCTGTCCTTGGGGACATCTAAAGTCACATAAAAGCAATTGAGAGAAATTATTTAAGTTTTAAAATGTTAATGGAGGGCAAACAATGGCCAGACCGGATGTTGAGCTGTTGACCTAGGTCTTTGGGGCCTTTCAGGTTGCAGAATAGCTATTAGTGGCTTTCAGCATTTGCAAGTCAGGCATGGAAAGTTTTGAGCAGGCTCTGACAAAAGTACTGGTTTTAATTCTGTAATTGCACTAAGTTGAAGCCAGCTGTGAACCTCTTAGGACCTGTTATTGGACTGAGATTTTAAACATTTTGCTGATTAGGCAGTAGAATTTTCTTCGCTTCACTCCCACCCTCTTTGTGAAAATGTACTCTTAAAAAGTTTAAAGGAAACAGGATATGAAAATAACAAATAAAGAACTTGTGTTGAGCACAGATTTTAGTGCTTACCTAAAGGTCACATAACCCACCATATGGAACTTAATTTATGACTGTGACATATTAGCTTTGTATTATATGCTCAATAAATATTTGTTGAATGGGTCACATGTTGGTCAGCCCACTTTTTGTGTGTGGTATAATGGAAATGTATCCAATCTATCTACAAGACCAGTAGCTTTTCCGCAGATAATAATTCAGTTTGTCCTAACTCAGGGCCACTTTATGTAAGGACAACAAACTAAAAAATGTGGATGACTTAAGTCAAAACCATCACCACTCCTGGAAAAATACGACTTTACCTATCGTGATCAGGAAGATGAAAGCATTGACTCTTCATAAGGGATAGATATGAATTTGTTTATTCCATACATTGAGTGTCCTTAGATGACCATTCAGATCAGATTCTACTGGTGATATTATGATTTATGAGAAATATATATTTGGTTATCTGGATAACCAAATATATATTTCTCAAATATTTGGTCTTACTCTATGGTTCCTGTCTCATGGCTCCAAAACCCTTGGAATTTCCTGATTGATGAGAGCAAGGGGAGCATCTTTTGTTATAATAGTTGGTCTCTTTTCCTCAGTTCCTATAATCACTTCAGAGCCATAAAGGTGAAATGGGTGTCTTGCTTTTCATAAAAAGCCCCTTTCCACCAAAACTGAGTTTATGTTAATGAAATGACTTCTGGAAAGCACCTAAAGACAGGGGCTGATTGCCAGGATAAGCAACCTTAGTTAGAGGACTGCAACTTTTAGTCCCATGCCCCTGATTTCTGGGAAGAGAAAGGGGCTAGAGGTTGAACCAGTCATTAGTGGCCAGTCACTGAATCAATCATATTATATATTATAACTTTATAAGATAAAGCCTCCATAAAAACCCAACGAATAGAGTTTGGAGATCTTCCAGGTTGATGCACACATGGAGATTTGGGGAGAGTGGAACAGTCCAAGAGAGCATGAAAGTGCCACACTTTGCCTCATACATCTCTTCCATCTGGCTGTTCCTGAGTTATATCCTTTTGTAATAAGCCAGTACTCTAGTAAGTAAAATTGTCTTCTGAGTTCTGAGAGCCACTCTAGAAAAATAATCTAACCTGAGGAGGCGGTCTTTGGGACCTCCGGTATGTAGACTGTAAGTCAGAAGCACAGGTGATAACCTGGGCTTACAACTGATGTCTGACATGGGGGACAATGAGGTCAGTCTTGTGGGGCTGATCCCTTAACCTGTGGGATTCATTTGAACTGTAAGACACCCAGCTGGTGTCAGAGCAATGCTTGCTGGTGCAGGGAAACCCCCTCTCTCCCCCACCACACATAGTGGAACTGGAATCAGAATCGTTACCATGTCTTATGAGACCACGGTCCACATTGAATCTTAGCTCTACTTTTCCAAAATTATTCTGCAACGGACAGATTCACTAACATTAGTTGCCATTCTCTTTTACAAGCCTGAAGTAACTCCTTTATGCGTACGAGGTTGAACAACATAATCATTTATAGACCCAATGAAAACTACTTAAATGTTCTGGCAATTCTTTGCAAACAGCCCCATCCCAGAACTTTCAACTCTCCCTGAAATCTATGCTGCCAAACATGCAGTTGTTCTGTAGTTGGCAGTCTCCAAACATGCTGTCACATGCACTTTTATAGACAAATTTCTGCAGTGCCAGTTACAGTGAACATTATGACACACATATTGAATCATTAGGTAGAAAGAATTAAAAGGCTGAATATCCCTTCTCAAAATATCTAATGCAACTGTGGTCACTCTTCTCGTTTGTCAGTAGTTCAGTGAGTTTTTGTTCCTGTTCCTTATTCCTAGAACACATAGTAATCATTTTAGCTATATCATATGAATGAAATACAGGAAGCAACGTTCATGCCTTCACTGTATTTACTCCTTCCAACCAACCTATGCTGAATACCTACAGAGTGTTCTAGACTCTGGGGGAATAAGAATGAATAAGTCTCATTTTCTATACTTGACAAGTTCCAATTCAATAGAAAATCAACCAAAATAATTTCTTTTTTTACTTATTTTGAGGGAGAGAGAGAGAGAGAGACAGAGAGAGAGAGAGAGAGAGAGAGAGAGAGAGAGAGAGAGAGAAGGAGAAAATCTCAATCAGGCTCCATACTGTCAGCTCAGAACGATGTGGGGCTTCATCTCATGAACCATAAGATCATGATCTGAGCTGAAATCCAAAGAGTCAGATGCTTAACTGACTGAGCCACCCAGGCACCCCTCAAATAATTTCTTATATCAATTCCTCTCTCCTGTAACTCCCATGCTATTTTGGAAGTCTCCGGGGGGGGGGGGTGGTTTACCACAGTCTGCTTTACATGAGAGTCTTATGTGTGTAACTTTTATGCTCTTTGGTGGACTCAGAACATCTGGAAGGCAAAACTGTGTCTTCTTACCTTTGTATCCGTGATTTCCACTGTAGTTCTTGGGACATACTATGTGATTAACATATTTCTAAACTGAATGAGTGGAGTGATCCAATGGGCATCTTCCACTAAATTTGTAAGACTTTTAGCTAGTAATCTAGTATCTCTGGGTCCCTTTTCCTCATCTGTAAGTAAAGAAGTGAGGATAATATATGCTATATCTTATAAAGTTATAATATCAGATTTAGGTGCATTAAATGTTGCAAACTGTGAAGCACTAAACTAATGTGAAGGATCACTCCTAATAAAATTAAATATGTGCTTTCATTTAACTGTGAGTTGCCACTGATGTATAATTGGCAGTGATGTTTGAAGAAATCTGATAGGCCTTATAATTAGTGGAGAATTCAACCATCATATGTCCCATAAAATTTTCCTTCCTTATAATGATCATTTGTTAAAAAAAAAAAAAAGGAAAAAAAAGGTTATAATGAAGCATACTAAGTCCAGTTTATTTTTCTAAATTTTTAACCTCTGTCTTGTCTATATAATGTGAATTATTGTGGCATATGGTTCTATTCAGAGTATGATAAATACTGTATGTACTTTGGGAAGGAAACTGTATGGTATGTATCTGGCTTGTCTTAAGGAAAAAATAAATGACTTTTCAGTTACTTCCAATTCTGGTTTCAGTGATTAACGCATCCTAGAGGAACAACTTTCTTTAGGCTACAATGCCAGGTACTATCCTTATTTCATCCCTGGAGTTTTAGATGGAATGTAAACTGAAAAACATTTAGCTTTTATTTTGGATGACTTTTTTTTCTTCTATTCCTGCTTGTGTCTTTCACGTTTTTCTTTTTCTTTTCCTCATTCTGGAGTGAGTTCTTCTTGTTTAAATCTAGATTTTTATCCAGAAGACACCAGAGGGCATTGAAATACTAGGGCTTGGGGGTGGAGTGGATGCTCAGGGGGTCAGGAGAGGCCTCAGCAGCTCTAGTGCCAACAGGTTCTGTATGTCATCATAGCCTCTAAGAGACTTGGGACCAGTCAGGATTCCACGTTAGTGCTGGGTCTTGTCATTAGTATAGGGGATGAGCACCTTATGAAACTGTTTGGGTGTGTTTTGTATTCTTGTAGGAGACAGTTAGTCCAGTAAAACCATAAGAAGGGGCAAGGATGAGGTACAGGAAACTAAAGTGTTGTATTCACAGATCCTAGAGAGAGAGACTCACTGCCTGTAATGAGAGGGGAGCACCAAGGAAGCTGACTGCATTAAGTAGTTGGGGAGAGGGAGGGAGAGAGCGAGGACCCATGGGCAAGTGCTTTTATTGGGTGTCAGGGTGGAGTACATAAACAGAAGGCAGAAAAGGATTTCATTGGTGTATTTGAATGTCACCATATCATAATCAGGGGAGGGCAAGAAGGGAAATTTTTGGCAAGGGGAGTCTTATCACACTGGTACACCTGGCCACCTGGGCAAGTGTTCATATCCTCTTTGTGGTTTTGTTGAAACAGCAGGAGTATTTGAAGTTTTAAAATTCTTAATGTGGAGGGGTGCTTGGGTGGCTCAGTTAGTTAAGTGCCTGGCTTGTGATATCGCTAAGGTCATGATCTCGCAGTCATGGGATTGAACCCCAGGTTGGATTCTGCATTGATTGGACTCCGTGTTGGGTTCGGCATTGGGTGTGGAGCCTGCTTGGGATTCTCTGTCTGCCTCTCCCTCTTCCCCTTCCCTGCTATGTGCTCATGCTGTCTCTCTCTCTCTTTCTCTCTCTCTCAAAATAAGTAAACATTTAAAAAGAATAAAATTCATACTGTGGAGTGTTTGTCAATAAATATTTGCTCTAGTTTGCTCTTGGGTTTAGACATATCTCAATACCGACTCTAATTCAGTTTTATTTTTCCTATTTCCCAAAAGGATAGTTTCTATCATCAGTGTGAACTAACTATTCTCAGGCGTGTTCTTAGATTTGGAGGTCTTTGAGATCTGTGGAGAAGTATAAACTTAGCACAGACTGGAAGATGGCTTCGTTATGAAAATAAATGGTAACAACTTATAGATATTATTTAAACCCAGATATTGATCCTCACACTACTATGGGAATAGTCCATTGTCTTAATTTTTAAGAAAAATCATGTTTCATTGAACAAACATTGAGTGCAACATGTGACACTAAAACAGATGCAAAAAAAATAAAGAGTAGACACAGTATCCGTATTTCAATTGCTATGACTTGATCTTAACAAAATGCCTTACCATAGAATCAGCATTCATATTTCAAATGATTAATGAGCATCAGCCATCCAAAATAACTTTAAAACCATGCTGATTAATAACTATATGAAGAAAGCAGTATCATGCAAATAGGATCCATAGGTGTGGGAGACTGAGGTATTGAGACTGAGGGATAAAGATTAAGAGAGAGTAAAAAAGTCCATTTGCTAAAAGCTGAGATCTCAGTATCTTATTATTTTCTACAATCTCTATTCAGAGTAGTGATTCTTCTTCCTTGGAGTCAATATTTTTGTTGAAGCTCAGGGATCTATGAAGTCCCCCAAATTATATGCAAATTTGTATATACATGATCATTTTTATGGGGAAGAATCTAAAGCTTACGATAGATTCTAAAAGTTATAATCCAGTAATATTAAGAATCGCTAATGCGAATTTTGGCTTATAATTAGCTTCCCTTTTAGGGAAGATAGTGTTTGGTGGAAGGATCCTAGAACTGGGATGGAAATGTGTAAATTATAGTCCTTAATTCTTTCCATTCTAGCAGTGTGACCTCTCATGTGTGTGACCTACAATATTTTTATCTCTAAAATTGTGGATACTCCCTTTCTGAGAGTCAAAAGATGTGGGGTATATGGTTGGCTGAAGTAAATAATTAATAATATGCAACACAAAGATAATTATTATTGTCTTAAATTGTTTGGGCTTCTACAACTGCTAATCCATGATAACTTTTGTTTGTTAGTTGAAAATTTCATTATATTACCAAGTAAATATATCCTTCCTATCTTGCCAATGTTGTCAATGTAGTTTTTCAACGATTGTTATTCAGCTCATAGGTTTTCCATGTATCTGGAGGCCTTTGTCCTTAAATGAATCAATATAAGTATTTAATATACAATGGTCATTGCCTGGTCTACATCATAGTGGGGACAGTGGGGTCAGGTCGACCACAACTCTAGGGCAGAGCAAAGGGTATCCCTGACCTGTGGCAGAGGCTACTAAGGGAATTTGGGAGAACTAATTTTGTTTTCTTTGAATAAAGATCAAAGATAGGTTTAGAGAATAAGACTGAGGAAGAAGTAAAAAATAAATGAATGTGATTTGACATAAGGTTATGAGTTGAATTCTCTGCCTTGTCTCCATGCAATCATGCAGATTTGCTAGAAACTGCTAGAATTGTTTCTGAGACTCAATGTTGCTGTGTTTTTTTTTTTTAAATTTTTTTTTTCAACATTTATTTATTTTTGGGACAGAGAGAGACAGAGCATGAACGGGCGAGGGGCAGAGAGAGAGGGAGACACAGAATCGGAAACAGGCTCCAGGCTCTGAGCCATCAGCCCAGAGCCCGACGCGGGGCTCGAACTCACAGACCGTGAGATCGTGACCTGGCTGAAGTCGGACGCTTAACCGACTGCGCCACCCAGGCGCCCCTCAATGTTGCTGTTTTTTAAGTGGAGATAAAAAAGAATAATCTCATAGAATATACTAAGCATGAAATAATTATATCTGTAGGATGCAACTTCTCAACTACAAAATGGTATACCACTTTAAATGTTATTAGTCATTAAAGAATAATCATTCAACACAATTCCAAAGTGCAAAATAATTGGATCATTCCCTTGGAGTTTGTTCTGATGGGATTTCACTAGTATTTACATGTAAATATATAGTATAAACATATGTGTATATATATGTGTGTAAGTACTATAAATATATATAGTACTTACATATATGTATATATATATACACACACATATATATACATCATTTACTATTTGTTGTTTGGGGACCCATTAAATATGCAGGATGCATCATTAGTTAAGAGCAAACTTCTCAAATGAGAAATCAGAGACAAAATAAAAAATGAGAAAGAGTTTGGAAGAAAAGGGAGAGTCATGGAGTACAAAAACAGAAACTACCTACCAGTGAATATTTGAGAACAGCAAAAGGGAGGTGGTGACAACAACCAGGACTTTCAGAAGTAAATTTTGTTCTGGAGGTAGAAAAATAGGAAGCCAACCGATTCAGAGATAGAACAGGACAGACAGTGATTCCAAAAGAATAAAATAATTAACAGGAAATAGTCACAGCACTGATAGTTTCAGGGACTCTTTACCGCAGCTTACTATATATTACTTAAACTAAAGTACCTAACAGTTGGGCACATATCCTGTTTGTACCTTTCATTCCCTGCCCCCACGGCAAATCTCACTGCTAATTAGCAGCACATGTTAAGGGAAAAAGTCCAATAAGACATTCCAATGTGAGATTCGGGTTTGCTTCAATTCCCCAAACCCCCTCAAGCTCAACAGATGGTTCTTGGTCATTTGCCTTTTGTTCACATGGGGATAACTGAGCTATCAATAGCTCAGTACTCCCACCCTGCTGTCTTTTAGTGTAAATTAAGGCAAAGGGCATGAAAACAGCATCAGTAAGATAGCAGAAATAAAAGGAAAATGTATAGGATCCTTGGTGGGTGACAAAAAATTGATAACATAGATTGTAACTGGTAGATCAAAACAGAATGACACAAACGAATCCTGCAAATTGAATCAAGTGTTCAAAACAGAAAATAAGTTCTTTAAGGATTTAAGATTCTGTATTCTTTAGAAAGTTAAAACTTTTTATATATCTTCAATAAACTTTATATTCATATAGCATTTGATAATTTTAATGTTATCTATGATTGGATGTTATATAGGGTAACTCACCCAATTCCCAAATTTAATGGGGTGAGTAGGGTGTCAATTATCCTGATACCTGTTTTATATATAATGACCCAGAGGAGTTAATACATTTTCTTAAAGTCATTCAACAAATTATGCAGGAGCCAAGGGTCAAATGTTTGTCTTCTGATGCCAAGCGCTTTGTTTTACCAACTATTCTTAATTGCCAAAGAACCACATTAAAAACAAGGGAAAAATAGTCATTCTGGCAGATATTTCCAAATCTTTAAAATTTATTTATTTATTTATTTATCTTTTTTGTGTGTGTGTGTGTGTGTGTATTTGTTTAAATTCAAGATAGTTAACATACAGTGTAGTACTGGTTTCAGGAGTAGAACCCAGTGATTCATCACTTACATATAACACCGAGTGTATTTATTTATTGTTAATTGCATGCAGTAAATTGTACCTTGTGGTGTAGAGTTCTGTTACTTTTAACAAATGCAAAGGGTCATGTAACCATCACCAGAATTAAGAGACAGAGCAGTTCCATCATCCCCTCAAAATTTCTTCATGCTGCCCTTTTATAGTCTACACCTCTCTTGCCCCCAGCCCTTGATCACCATTGATCCCCTCTTCGTTCCTGAAGTTTTGCCAACTCCAGAATGTCTATAAATGGAATCAAAGAGTGTGAAGGTTTTTGAGTCTGGCTTCTTTCTGTTTTCAAATATTTTATATGTGTGATTGGAATCACATGGAGAATATGTGATTATTTCCCTATTTTTAACATTTATATCTGGAACTGTGCAGTCTTGTAGAAACTGCTGAATTCCTATGTTTATTGTGAAACCTGATGTCCAATTTCTGAAGCAAATCAGTATTCAAATTACATCACTTATAGGCTGTACCTAACATACCTAAAGGAATACCAGCACTGAAAATGTTAGTTTGTCTCTCACTTTCTTTGAGTGTCTCCAACATTACTAAACCCGACTTGAAATTGAAATTATGAGGATAATTACCGACATGTAATTTGGTATACCAACTACCTCTTTAATCAGACTTCTGCACAATTTTATTTATAGAAGAGGTCCATGAAAAATTTTTAGATGCCTTTATGTCATGCTGAATCTTGTGTTGGCTGGCATTTGATAGGAGACCATATTAAAACTTTTTTGAACATTGTGTTCAGTTTGAATATTGTTCCAGAAAGTGTTTTTAAACATTAGCCTGAAATTAGGGAGACCTATGTCAGGAAAGTAAATATATATCCAAAGGCAGAAAATCCTAGCTTCTCTGGTTGCTAAGGCATTGTATTCAAATTCATGTTTACTGAACGTTTGACTATAAACTAAGAACACTATTGAAAGGGAGAGGACCTATTTATCTTGAGTGATAGAATAGTAATATTGCTCCCTTCTGCTTGGAAAAATCATCAAAAACATGGGATTTCAGACTAGATGGCTTCTGCAGTCTTTTGTAAATTGCTTAAACCTTGGGAATTAAAAGGCAGGAAAACCAGGTGTAGGTAACTCGATAAGAATAGTTTTTCTTCCTCAGGAACTTTCAGAGTTAGAGCCAAGTGCCACATCCCAATAACATGATTGAGAGATGGTTTGCAGATGAAAATTGAAATTTTCCTTCCAGAAACAGACAGAATGGATGCAGGTGATCCAGAAAGCATGCACTGAAAAGCACCACAGCAACTAGTGAGATAAAGCATCTTACGTTTTCTCTGCATAAATAGCAAAAAGATTTTAAATTATTTTTCATGTTTATTTTTGAGAGAGAGAGAGAGAGAGAGAGAGAGAGAGAGAGAGGCAGAGAGAGAGAGAGAGAGAGAGAGAGAGGCAGAGAGAGAGAGAGGGAGACACAGAATCCAAAGCAGGCTCCAGGCTCCGAGCTGTCCAAAGCCAGGCTCGAACCCACTGACTGTGAGATCATGACCTGAGCCAAAGTCAGACCCTTAACCTACTGAGCCACCCAGGAGCCCCAGTAGAAAAAAGATTTTAAAAGACCAAAACCAAAACAAAACCAAAACCAAACCAAACCAAACCAAAACAAAACAAAACAAAAACCCAGGTGATTTGCTATAAAGAAGTATGAGAAAATTACCAAACTGGACTAAATATTTACTTTCTTTAATGAATTCTTCTGTATGGCTTTACACATTTAATATTAATTTTTAATAAAGATTTATATTTTGATTATTTTAATTAATAAAAGGCAAATATCACAATATTGCTAGCTCAGTTAAATCACATCTACAAAAAAAGTGAAAACTTAATAGTCTGTCTTAGTAATTAGGTGCCCTCTGTACTCTGGTGACAATTAATCTAATTGTAGACAATGATCTGACTTTATTTTCTGTAATTATCGGTAAGACATTAAATAACAGGTCTACTTCTGGTATAAGGACTTCATAGTGAATTGAATCCCAGCTATGGAGATCATGAACTCCTATTCAGATATTGAGAGCTCAATGAAGTCAGATAATATACGTGAGATACCTGTGGGATGCCACATTTACCATGGACATTCAATAAATATTAACTGCCCCCCACTCCTGCTCTTAAGAGATAATCAAATATTTACTTATGAAACACAGGCCAGCACTTTAGTGCAAAAACCTAAAAAATTTAAAAGGCCTGTAAATGACTTCATGAGTAAGTGGTAATCTCAAGCTTTCTATCTTCCTCTTTGCTTCCTGGAAATTTGTCTCTTGCTTCCTCCCTCCTCTCCCTAGACATTCTTAGCCAAGGTCCAGATACATCATCATTTTCTTCTCTCATATCAGCAGAGATACATTTGGGCTTTTAAAGAATAGACTTTGTAAGGAAACTAAAAGAAAACCAAACAAAAATAAAAATCACCATGAAATTGCAACAGAACACAGGGTCCCCATTCTAAGAATCATAGAATTTCAGTGAATTCTGGAGGTATTCACTGAGTACCAAACCTTATGCAGGGCCCTACAAAGATTAGGTCAAAAATACCATTGGTCTGAGCTGTGACTGCTCATTTGGGTACGCCACTCACTGTGAGGACGTCTCAACATGGAAACATGGAGCAATGAAAATTCCCCTTTGGGTGTGTCAACTGGAAAGAAGAAATGGAGGTTTCTGAATTCCACAGCTTGGCTGGAAAAGCTCTTCAAATATGAATCTCCATTCTTCCAAATCCTGACTTTGCATTAAGTCCTTCACTCTGACTTTTCATTCTGTAAGAATAGGAGTCAAAGGGAATACCAGTCACCTGTTTTTGCTTTGGGGTATCCTGGGTGAGATGGCTTTCCAGTTCTTCTTGCTAAATATGATAATTATCCCTCTGAGGATAGGGGTAACATTTCTCTCTTATTGGGTATGGTACTGTAAATTTGGGTTCCAGATGATGGGAATTGTGAGAAATCTGACTCACTCTTCTAGAAATATATGCAAATAGAGGGAACCTGCTGACAGGAATAGAAAAGCCACCTCAAATGAAAGGCAAGGAATAGAGTACAGGGGCCTCAGGGAACAATGTGGGTAGAGAAGTTGGAAGAAACCTGGTCTGAGAACTGTATTGTGTGATGTCAGATTGGAGGGTGGATGCTTAGACCCAACACAGAGAATGTCTTGTGCGCAGAACACATGTACCAACATGGGGAGAAGGATCAGAGTGGGAGGGGGAAAAGCAGCAAAGTCAAATCCTGAGAGGAATGATGGATGAAATTAGTAGTATAGTCTATTGTGCATTTAAGATTCACTAAATATTAACAGTACCTACTATGGAGATCTATTTTATTTTAGTGAAAATATCATTAATACTTATAGGCACTTTTATAGGTCAAGTAATGACCTCCTTCATATAACCTGATATTACATTATAAGGTCAGAATGAATTATTTACTCGAATACTTTTCAGGTACCCAGCCATTCTCCCCAACATTGGTTAAGGATGGATTATTGTATTTTACATGGGGGGGTTAGCTGGTTGTGATACCGTTTTTTGGGGGTTGTCTTTATGGAAGAATACAGAAGAATAATACCACAAGGCATGTTTATTTCATCCCTACTTCTAGTAAAGTATTACCTATTTGGTCATTTCTCTCTCCAGAGCTAAGTAGCAGGAGTTTATTTAGGCATCATAGCTTAAAAATCACATGCCTCTGAGCCAGAATGCCTGCATTTGAATTATACTCTGTTGTTTCTAACCCCATTAACTTGGGCAATTTCTTTTCAGTGCTCGGCACCTCAGTTTCCCCAAATAGGTATGACGATGCATTGATAATATTACCTACTGACAATAGTCCCTAGTTTATAAGATTGTTATGTGGATTAAATGAGTTAGTGCTCGTAAATCACCTAAAACACTGCTTGACTTATGGAAAGTACTGATGTTTGAAATAAAAATTTAGAGATTCTCTTCTCACTGACATTTTTCATTTTGCAGTTTAAAACACCTGGCAAATATTCATTCATCTTTTCCTAAGGACATGCATTTCACTGATTGAAAAACCAGACCCAGGGGCACCTGGGTGGCTCAGTCAGTTGAGTGTCCAACTTCGGCTCCGGTCATGATCTCACGGTCTGTGAGTTCGAGCCCCACAGTCGGTCTCTGTGCTGACAGCTCAGAGCCTGGAGCCTGCTTCGGATCCTGTGTCTCCCTCTCTCTGCCCCTCCCCTGCTCATACTCTGTCTCTCTCTCTCTCTGTCAAAAATAAATAAAAACCATTAAAACAAAAAAAAAAAAAAAAGAGAAAGAAAAAGAGAAACCAGACCCAGATAATAGAACAATTAATGCCTATATGATCTGTTCAGTTTACAGAGCTATTCTCATTTCAGGTCGTTATAACAATACTATGAGAAAAGAATGGCAAGAATTCTCAAGAATCTCATTTTTAAGTAAACAGGCTAAGAGAAAGAAAGTTAATGAACAGTTGGATGTATGAATGGCTGCATGGAGAGATAGAGGGACAAGCAGCAGATGGAGAGCTAGGGGATAGACATTTGTTGGAATGAATATTACAGATTTGTACAATTTGAGCTTTAAGTATGGACTTCATTTTTAAAAACTGTGGATGGGAAAGATTTATACATAATGCAGGAATAAAATTTTTACAAAGAAGAGAAAGCCACTTTTTTTAAAAAAAGGAAATTATAAAAGAGAAAATGTGTTTTCTTTGGATTCAGGCATTAAAACAGTGTTGAAAATCTAATTGTTATAAAACAATAACAAAAAATTTCAAAAAAGGAAGACTTTAAAAACAAAGTGAAATAGGCCAATTTAATTTTACTTTTCCAGGCTTAAGAAATGCCAAAAAATAAACAGAGCCAGAGGCAAATTATTATTATTTTATAAGCTGCAAAGATGCATAAGAAAGGAAATCCATCTTGTTTTTTTCTAATTATTTCTCCACCAGATTAAAGCATTTACCAAAATGGTATGAAATCTCTGAAATCACCCAAGTGTTTTGTTGTTGTTGTTGTTGTTATGTTAACTTTTTAACTGCAACTTTCGATTATTTGGAAACATTTCATGTTGGGTGTTGTATAAGCATCAGTTTCCAGATGCCTGTAGTTCGGCATTGTTTAGGCTAACCATCTGGAGGATTCTAGCCTGGTGTAAGGCAAAGGTCCCTAGTTAGGGTCTTGAGGACTGAGGTTTCCAAGTGACTTTAGGAAAATCATTCTCCCATTCTGGGTCTCAGTTTCTTCTTTTATAGAATTGAGGGATTTGGACTAAACGATGCCTAAAACTCCTTCCAGTTTTATCACCAGCCAATCTTTGCTCTAGCATTTTAACTGGGATTTTGTAGACATTGCTTCCTTTTGTCTTGCATTTTTGACGCAGTCCACTCTTCCTTGGAAAATGATTCCTTAGAACGCTTTTCTGAAAGGCCAGTTAGGCTTCAGGCACTTCAGCAGACTTAAAATAATCAACATGTGTTTGTAGCAGCCGCCCAGCCAGACCACGCACGGGAAAAATCACCCCACCCCGGATGGACTTCACACTAGAGACCCATACTTAACTATGACCTTATTTATCTTTGCTATGTATCTGGGACTGATCAGACATAGCAGGCTTTCATGAAAGGGGAAAGCTCTGACTTTTAAGATGAGACCTGAGGTCAGGCCTACTCAGCTCTAAAAAATGATGCTTATGAGAGAAAGTCCTTGATGGACTCATCACAGCTTCTTTAGAGTTATTGCTCATGCTATATTTGGGAATCCAGTAAGTTGCTTTAAAGAAGGGTTTGGATGAGTTAGAAAAAAGAAGAGGCAAACTTAGTTAGTTATTAAGAAAGTTTTCCAGGTCTTCCCCCCAATAATATTTTAATTAATTTTAATTTTTCCTAAGTCTCTTTGACGTTCTCATTATCAAGATGACACATTTGTGTGCTGATTTCATGTCCAATGCTATCAAGATACTTGATGCGGGCTTCTTAAATCACTCCCTTTGTTTTCACCAGCAACCTGGTGTTGAATGCCATAGCTTTTCTGGAGGTGGCAGCTAATGGAAAAGACTTTGAACTGACTTGGTAGCTTCTTACTTGTTTTATGGAAGTAGACCAACTGTGAACCTTTCCTAATCAGCAGGTTTCTGCCACCTCCTGCTGCCAGTGATGGTGACTACTCGCAGAATTGTGTCTACCGGACAAGGCATGTTAAATTTTATATTCGTCACTGTCATTAACATCCAGGGAATGTGTCCCTTCCTAAACACTCAAGGTAATAAGAAAGATATGACAGGTTCTTGTCATCATGGAGGAGAGAAGACATACTTAAATAGAAATAATGATAGCAACATTAGTTGTGGGTTTGTGGATATGTGTGTGTGTGTGTGTGTGTGTGTGTGTGTGTGTGTGTGTGTGTTCATTCTCAGTAATATCTTCCATTTGTTCCTTACAGAAATCCTTGAGGTAGACCATGCAAGGATCATCATTGCTATTTCATCAATGGGGTTATTAAAACTAAGAGGGCAGTACAGCTACTTGACTGAGGTTCTGCCAGTAGAAGATAGACTCAGGTCATTTGTCTGCTTACTATTGCAAAGTGTCAAATTAAAAGTATTGTAAATGACTGTAAGCATCACGATATGTATGGATGTAGGGATAGAGGAACATTTTCATGTAAGAATAAATCAATAAATCATTGAACCAATACTGTTGAGTATTTTGACAATTTTTCAGTTCTAGAAACTAAGCTTAACCTCTCCAAGTATTCTGAATATGGAATACTCACATTGTACTTCTGGGCTTAAGTATTTTGGCTTAAAAATAGGTATTTATTCCAGGGGAACATGTGGTTAAAAGTAACATCAGTACCATTGATCTCTGTTGTTTTAGAAGAGTCTGTGTTCATAGGCACTGGAAGGACCAGGCCCCTTGGGTTTTCCTCTCCTTTGTTTGTCTAACTAGCCTTTCCTTAAATGTGAGGTCAAAGAAGTGACTGTGTTGAATCTTCCCAGTTATTGAAATGAATGACAGTTATCTTGGCTTTCTTAAGCGAGGACTTGGTCAAACTGTATTCCAAGTCTCCCATGTGTGTTTTGGATAGGGATGAGTGGTATAGAATCCAGTAGTTTCTTCCTACATAAGTCACAGTGGCACTAAGGTTTCTGCATCTATTTTTATAATAGTCTGGCCCATTACCACATAAGAAGTTTGCAGATGTCTGTATTAGAGGAAAAGTTAAAAATATTTACTCTGTCCTAAAACAATGAACAATTTACAGAGAGGAACGCAACAACCTCAAGTGATACATGAAGACATATATCCACGGCCACTTATAGTTCTTTCCCTCCTTATGCTTACATAAAAATAAACTAGCAGTGGGAAGGAGTAGTGTTAGAAAGGCCTGAAATCCTTATCGAAGCTTGGGTTTTCTCACCCAAAATGAGATTATTAGCACCTGCCTTAGAGTGATATTAAGAAGGCTAAACATGACAATTTATTTAAAGTGCTTAGCACAGTGGTACAATACATGGTAATCATTTTATTATCGTTATTACATTGCAGAAATCTGCATCGGTGTGCAAGTGATATTGAACTGAGAAAATGTGAATAGTTCAGTATGACAGGCCACAATGTCTAAGGGCATAACTTGCTTAAAGTAGCTTCCCTCTTATTAGAAATTCTCTTTGCTGAGTAGAAAATTTTCTGATAAAGTTTCATATAATTATTGAACAACTACATGTGAAATAATAAGAGGGTCAGTCCATAAATATCTGTAGAATTGACCACTGTATTGTCACACCCTGACAATTCATAGGAAAGATAAGCTAAACACATTTATTTTCACTGATTTGTTCAAATCTGTTGTGCTTAGGTTAATGTGTGTGTGTATAAATGAGGTTGCAGGTCTATGGCATTTGCAAGTTTTCTCTGGCATTAAAGCACTTTTCTGCTCTCTTAGGGCCAATTTGCACCATTCCGATGTCCTGAGTCATTTGGCTTTAATCACGAAGACAAGATCATTCAAGTCAAAGAGAGAAACCTTTCAGGAAATAGGCTGTAGAGAGATATAATGTTAAATTTTTGGTTGTGAATCCACAAACTAAACGTGCCTTCTGTTCCAGAATAACAGGGGCCATAACACCCTCAGCATACAATATCTCATACCACCTGCACAATGCATCATGGCTTAGAGATGTGGCTCCATGACAAACACATAACTGTGTACTGCTGGCAATGAATGTGCTAAGGAGAAATCCAGAGGATAATTTCTTTTAAAATCTATTTCCCATTATCCAAGCTGTCTTAGGGACTTGTTTTGGTTATTGTCAGGAATCAGATATATTTACCATGCTGTTGCTGGCTCTACAGAATCAACAAATCTTTCGCATCCCATGTGTGTGCTATTTAGCCTTTGGAAATAATGCCTCTTTTTGAAATATTTTTTGGGATGACCCCCAAGCTTCTGTAACTAAAGAAGCAACAGTAAAAAAAATTTTTTTCTTTCCTGAGAGAGCAGCTGAGGTGGCTTAAATTTATACTACTAAGTAGAATTTCACTGCTGCAGTCATGGTTGTCTGATTTATGAAGGAACAAGAAATGACATTGCCATATGATACACTACTTCCTTGAACAAAATCCTTTAGACTATGGAGGGACCACTCCTGACTGACAGGACAGCTGGAAAGGATCTAAAGAACAAAGCAAGGGACACACAGAGAGAAGATGGGGGCAGATTCCATGAGAGAGAGTGCTGCCACCTATCTGCCTCCAGAGCTAAGACATCTGAAGCCCATGATGAAACTATTCTTAAAGGAACAACATTTTCTACTGAAAAGACTCATTGATTCAATGTGCCTATGTTTGAAGGGTTACCTTACGCCTATTTGGAATGGTCATGACCAGTGGATTGAAGACCAGTTGCTAGAAGTTCTAAGACACATTCTAGTTAGCACAATCAAGGGCATTGGAAAGGCCAGAGCTTTCTAAAGCTAGAATGGGCTGCTCAGGAAGATAGTGAATTTCCTGTCACTGAGGTATTCAGTCAGAAGTCACATGACCATTGATGGAACTTTGAAGAGGATTTAAGCAACAGAACAGAGGATGGAGATTTGGCCATGTGACTCTTAAGATCTTTTTGAGCTCTGAGATTCAATGGAAAAAGCAGTGGGAATGTAGTAAATATATATTAGATTTGTAATTTACAAACTTGTCATTTTTTCTACAAATTACATTCTGGATTTAAAATTAAAATAAAATAATAACAAAATAAGCATTGCTATTATTCCCCTTGTACACATGAGACAATTACATTAAGACAGATTAGGATTTATCATATACTGAATCCAACAGAATATGAAATCCCATCAATCATCTATGTTGTGAATTTCTTCTCCCTTCAGGATAAATGAGCCATACATGTAGTGACCAGCGATTGAGGCAGAGGATTGAAAGACCAGCAAAGTAGAGAGCAGGAGCATATCGTAGAGACCTACCATCACGCCTGAACTCTAAGGGAAAATATTCGATCAAGAAGCAGAATGCAAATACCCCACCTCCCCTCACCACACACACACACACACACACACACACACACACACACACTTCTCTATTCAAATTTTTCTAATTGCTTACTTCCAGTGGACTTTTTTATCTGTTGACTTAAACTTGGGGCTGAGTTTCAGGCCCGGCAAGACTATAGCAATCATAATCTTAACCAAAGAGTTTTCCAAAGGTACTGGTTGTACCCTAGCTCATTCCAGTAATATCCAAAAGACTGAAGTATTGACTTCTAGATCAGTGCTATTTCTGCTGTAGAATACAATCTCTTATTGACATGTGAGGAAGATCCTGGAACAGGAATGAATTATTCTTCAGTGAATGAAGCAAGGTAGGGATAGCCAAAGGATGTCTGGGTAAGGCTTGTTATATACTGAAGCACCCTTTAAAAATTTTTTAATTTAGCGTCTAAAATGGGTTGACTTGATTATATCATTCTTGGAATTTATATAATCAGATATGTAAACATAGCAAGCCAGAAGTCACCCAGCAGAGGAAGTAGCAGATTCAGAGATAGTGATTGGTCAACAAGATGCCAGCAGAACCAGAACTAGAATCTATGGCTTTTGTCTCACATATCCCTCATTACACAGGTAGCTCCTTCCTCATATGTCTAGTAAAGAATATTCTGTACCTCTGAAGACATCAGCTTCAGGGCATGATGCTGTCTATTGGAAAGAGTGATGCAGATCAGAATGATATATAAAGAAGGCCAAGGCCTTGGAAATGCCACAAGACCTTCCAAAATGGCAGAGAAGACAGTGAGCCCCTCGTTTTGACTCAAGCCACAAAAGATGTTGCAGGTCAGGGTTAGTGTCTATGTTCATTCAAGTATGTTCACAATGTAAACCTCTTCTCTAGCCCAATTTCCCATTTTCCCATGGTCAGCCTCAGTTACAGCCAACTGAAACTCCTTTCCCAATACATAGCATGCTATTTTCAGTCATGGTTACTTCACCTACAATGCCTTTTTCTATCCATCCTCAGCTGTCAATCTTATCCGTCTGTCAAGATTAAAACCAAATGTCCCCTCCTTTATGCAGTCTTACTTCCCCTTCCCCAATGATATGCTTTCTCACATAGCCATGCTTGTTGGTGCCCTGTCTACTTTTCTCTCAGAAATAATAAAGATTATTTGGATAAAAATTAGAGAAATTCCAATGACAAGAAAATACAAGGAATTCACTAACTTCATGAAAGTATGAAATAGGTATTCATTTTTTATTTCATTTTATATAATATTAGACTTATTTTATTCATTCATTCTTTTAGTTTGATAAACCTTTGATTATGTGAGCACCCACTCCTCATTTCCAAATCACATCTTTTTTTTCCAAAGACCAGCACAACTATTATAGTCTTCATGAATCTCTCCCTAATTCCTGACCTGTAAGTAATAAATGCTTCTCATAAATCAGCTATGCTTTGTCTATATTTTGCCACCAAACATTCCCCCATCCCCCCAGTAGAGAGTAAATCCCCAGAAGAGTATTTTTCTTGGAGAAAAATATGAAGAAAAGATAGCACATATTTTTTTTTCCTTTCTTAATAAGATCAAATCAGATTTGCTGATATCCTACTCACACCAAATTCTTGGTCTCTCGGTGTAATATTTCATATGCAAAAATTATGAGGTGATGATTTAATTGACTCTTTTTTTTTTCTCTATGAAAGATTTCAAGCCATCAGCATTTGGCAGCTAAGACCATTCCATTTACCCTCTGGTTCTGGAAAAGATATTTGAAAACGCAACAGCATGAAAGCCAGGGTTGTTAAAACTATCATTTCCCTAAAGGATGTCAGAAGTCCTAAGGGGAAATATTTACAAGGAGAATCTGTTTTCCCTTTGGAATTTGCAGATTTTATTTGTCTATTTTTCTCTTATAACATGTCTCACCCTTGCCCCATCCCACGTGGCTAGAAGACAGATCTGCTTGTCTTCCCACTGATGAATTCATCGTTCCGTAGCTCGTTGTAAGTCTATGCCTACTTAAGTAGATGTCTTTCAGTTAATCAAGGTTTGCTAACAGATCCTCAACGTTACCATTAGTTTATTTTTATTTTTTTAAAAATTCTTTAGAACGACCTACTAGTTCCAATTTATAACCAAACTCTTTTTGAAAAATAGTTATCTGGAGAGTGCTATAATTTTAACAGGCTACCATAATTTTAGAAACTTGTCGACCTAATAAATGCCACCATTTTGAGTTAAGTGTTCTTTCTGTGTGTTACCACATCACTCTTTTTTGCACTTAACTCAATGTCTGATTATTGTCTGCTTATTTACTGGTTGTAGCCCTCACAATGCTATAGTCTCTTATTATATACATGTATATGCAGAGACACACTCATGCCCTATGTGCCTAAGGTGTAATCAGTGCTAGCCCACAATGACAATAAGTGTTTGAAGAGTAGAAAACTACATGAACAGCTTCTGATAAAGTTCTTATTGACAACCTAAGCTGTGCCAAGGAGGCTTAATCACTAGGAATACAACAACCAGTCAGAGAGACAGAAACATAACTTTTTGTGAATTGAACATCCCTTCAAATTAAAAAAGAGAAGATGGTTCTGTTTTGTTTTTCTACAAGTGAGTTTATTCTTTCTTCCTCCCTCCCTCTTTCTCTTTTCTCTCTCTCCCTCCCTCCTCTTCTCTTTTCTTTCTTTCTTTCTTTCTTTCTTTCTTTCTTTCTTTCACTTGAAATATCTCTTAATCTTCTGTATGCTGGTTAAAAAAAAAAAAGTCTTCAGAATTCTGCCTCCAGAGAACCAATGGAGTGCTCAAATATGTCAATGGGTAATTATGATTATACGAGGGAAGTACTATGACAAGTTCACAGATCTATCTGGCATGTGAGATTTGGTTATTTCATGGAAGACATAGCAGAGGAAACAATGTCTAAGTAAGCCACTAAAGATAAATAAGAACTAATCAGAAAAAGATTTGGAAGAAGAATGTCCCAAGAAAAGGAGCACTGTAACCAGAAAGAGGAGAGATGAATGGAACTGACACAAAAGTTAACAGGCCCATGTTTAGAAAGTAAAGAGAATAGTGTGAGGTGAGTCTGGGCAGGTAAACCAGGACCAGTCAGGCAGGAGTTGATGAGTCACTTAAGGAATTTGAACTTTCTCCTCATACCAGTGGAGGAGCCTTTGAAAATTTAAATCAGAGAAAGATAAGATCAGATTTGTATTTTAGAAAGGATCATTCTGGCTTCAATGTAGTAAATAGACTAAGGGGATTAGGAGTTTACAAGAATGTTCCCCTCAGCTAATGGTTCTTTGTGTATTTAGACATTATGCCCTTTATGCACATGTGCACGCATGCGCTCACACGCACATGTACATGCACACACACAGAGCTTTTTCAGAATTTCAGTTATTTAAATTATATAAATCAAATTCAGTGGTGACAATAACACACCTTCTTCCAAGATTAAACCCTTCCTTGAAGGAAATATTTCTTTATTCAGAAAATCACGATCAACTTAGACTTTTGCTTACTTCTCATTCTGCTTTCATGTCTTTTCCTTCAAAACACCCATATACCATATATCTGTTTTGGAAAATTAGAAAACAAAATAAAAAATAACAATTGTCAAGCCCTAAATGAAGTTCCCTGACTCTGCTTGAACACAGCTAATATGAACATTTGGTCCATAAAATTTTTCTAGTGAATTTCTGTTACATAAATGGATTCATACCATACACACTACTATGCAGTCTGCTTTTTTCTTCCAGGGGTATATTATGAACATCTTTGCGTGTCTTATTATCCTCAGTGGGCGTATAATATTCTACCATATGATTGTGCTGTAATTTAGTCCATCCCTGTTGTTACAAACGTCACTGTTAATTTGATCAGATCAGTTTATATGGAATCTTAGAAATTCTGCTTCACAAAATTAAGATGACATTTCCCAGGCAGACTTCTCTGGTATTATGGGTTTTTAGCATTTTTCAGGAACTTTACCAGCTCATTAAAATAATACCAGGAAAGTATCTTCCCTTTGGGAGTTTTCTATGTTAGGAAACTTTTTACCTAACAATAAAATGAAAGGAGATGCTTAGAGGAAGAGAGTCTTGATCAAACTCCTTTTTGGAATAAGCCAAAATGGAGGTTTAAGTACCATAAATAAAAACAGATGTACCGCTCCAGAATGCCGAGGAGAGAAGATTAATTTGCCCTGAAATTTTTAGTTTTATCCTGAGAAATAATAAAAGAAACCATGTATTTTAATTCTCATTTGGAACTCTGATTTTTCTTAATCTTGTTTCCCATCCTGTTTTAATGTCCAATGGGTCTACCGAGGTAATTTCATGATACTTTTGTGGAGAGAACCTGCATTAAAAGTTAGAGTACCCTAGTTAGGTTGCTAGTGTTGTCTTGATCAGTTTGTCACTTGGGAGAATATAGCTGAGAGATTATGGGCCTGAGTTCTGGTATAAGCCATCACTGGGTTTAGAGTCAGATTCAATTCCTTATGGTTTTTAGTTTTCTCAATTGTAAATGAAGTTATTGACTTCTTCCTCACTGTTATTTTTATGTTTAAAATGTGCTGTGTTTGTTTGCTAAAGCTGCTATAAAAAAAATACCACAGACTGGGTGGCTTGAACAACAGACATTTATTTTTTCATGGTTCTGGAGGCTAGAAGTTCAAGATCAGCGTTGTCTGCAGGATTGTTTTTTTCTGAGGCCTCTGTCCTTGGCTTGCAGATGGTTGCCACCTGGTTGTGTCCTCACATGGTCTTTTCCTCTGTGTGCCAGTTACACTGGTGTCTCTATGTCCTAGTCTCCTTTTCTTATAAAGACATCAGTCAAACTGGATTAGGGTCCACACTAAAGGCCTCAGTTTAACTTAATTACCTCTTTAGAGTTCTGATCTCTGAATACAGTCACATTCTGAGGTACTTGGGGTTAGGGTTTTGGCATATGAATTTTAGAGAGTACAATTCAGTCTATAGCATGTAGTAATATATGTTTATTTCAGGTCTCTGGAATACTGTATGCTCAACTATTATTATTTAGCTTCCCTGAGCTTCCTTTTTCTCATGGGATATTAATATCTGCCCAATCTATATATGACAATGACTTGAGATAAATTATGTTAACTTTCTTTGTAAAATAACCGGTAGATGGCTGTTGTTTATTTTAGGTACACACATCCATACATACTTTCTTCCCTCTGAGAAAATGCACGTCACATCCAGGCATTTGCTCTTAGCTTCTTTTCCATGAGAGCTGGCAGTAGGAAGGGTTAGGCTCCCATTGGTCTCCCTTTTACTCTTATTGATCTCAGCAGGATTGATCTCTTATTGATCTCTTTTCCTCCTGAAGAGGAAAGCACAAGGTTAATAATTGTCAGTTCATATAGCCATTCCCATAGAGACTTCTGCTGACATGAGGGAGGTGGCAAAGAGGAATGAAAGTGACAGACTATCTCTGCCTTGCTGTCTACAGGTAGAGGCAAGTGAGAATTCCACTAAGCAAGTGAGAATTCCATCATGGGAATGTTTTTAAATGAAAAGAATGAAAGCTGCTTAGATTATTTTCTAATAGGTCCATATGTTCTTCGGGGTTGAAAGAGCAGAGGTGGAAATCGGATTGCAGAGGTGACAACTCACGGATGGAAGATATGTTCCTTGTCATGACTTGGCTGAGATTTCTTTCTGGTTGAAAACTGGACTTGCTATGGAGTCTGTAAAACATAAAAGCCTTTAGATTAACAGAAAGTGGGTCTTCCAGAAATGGGAAATGTGGCAGTTTCGCACTTTATTGACATGCTTGACAACTACTCTGGACATGTGAGTACGTGGTCTGGTTCCATAATGTTCACGATTCAGGACCAGCTGGAAATCGGATTGCAGGGAGTCAGGTGTACTGGCACCTGTAGCTCAGAAGGATTGATTAACTCTATCTGTCTGGCTGCAGACCATCCTGTGTTACTAATATAACTTAGTAAAGTAGACTTACTCCTCTACAGTGACATAGTGATGTTTCTGGAAGATCGTTTCAAAAGATTCAGACTATTCCAATGCTCTGAGGTTTTCAAATCTCCCCCAAATGGGACACAATATGTTCTTAGCTCCAAACCCACATCACTTAGGCCCCAGCCTACTTTTCAAGTATTCTTGACTACTCCAAATCCCACTTTGAACACTTGCACTCCCAACAAATTAATCCTCACATGCAAATAACACTTTTTTTTTTTTTTTTTTTTGGTATGCCATTCCTGGCATCTATGCCTATTGAAATGCCATCCATCCTTCAGGGTCTATTACAAAAGCCATATTTGTAAGATTTCCATAAAGACTTCCTAGATCCCAAACCATCTATTTAGAGGTGCTTTTTCCTAGTTTGAACCTTTACAGTGTTTGTTTTTACTTTTTTTATGGTCCCTTACTCAACCCCAAATTATAGGTATTTTTTTCCCTCTGATTTCTCACCCCTTCTCTCAGATTAGCTGCAAAAAAGCAAGAATTAACACAGTTTTCTGTCCACCATTCCCACCTACCCAATACCGAGCACAGGACCCTAATTGAATGTTGGTCAGGTTGAACTGAAAGACAAAGTAGAGTATCCTGAGCCTCACAGTTCCTAGAAATACAAAGCTTATAGTACCCTCTGCAGACAAAATGGGAACATTGGACTCCATTTATAGAAGATAATAGTGGCCCTCTATTTCTAGTACAGACCAAACATCCAGCTGCTAAACTACAATATAACATTTCCAGGGGAAGGAAGCCAATGTAAATCCACAGTATGTGTAAAGTCAAAATCAGAAAGCCTGAGTTTTTTAAACCACTGAATGTAATTTTACAGTCTATTTGATATGATTTTTCTAGGCTGTGGTTCAATTCAAACCAGTCTCTTCATTTGAACACAGTCTCATAGTTCTCTTCTGTACTTATTAGTACCTACTTTGCAGCATTCATTTAGTTTATTCTGGGTGGCATAGAGAAAGGTATTCCTTTTATGATTTTTGGAGAGATATATTTTGGGTGTGAGTTTTTTATATGCACTTGTCAAAAATGGTACACTCTTTATTTTCCTGCTGAATGAGGAGGATTGGCCACTTAGTCTCAGACACAATGAAATTTACTAGAAAAATCAGTAACTTAGAAGACCAGGTTGTGGGGCTCAACACTTCTATCAGGATCCATGTGGCCCTAACAAAAATTTCTTACTTGTGACACCTGGGTGGCTCAGTTGGTTAAGCATCTGACTCTTAATTTTGGCTCAGGTCATGATCTCATGGTTGGTGGGACTGAGCCCCATGTGGGGTTCTGTGCTTACAACGCAGAGCCTGCTTGGGGTTCTTGCTCTTGCTCAATCTCTCTCTCTCTCTCTCTCTCTCTCTCTCTCTCTCTCCCTGCTCCTTCTTGCCCTCAAAATAAATAAATAAACATTTTTTTTAAAAAGGAAAAATATCTCACTCTGTATTTTAGTTATATTATTTACAGAAGTATAACAAAATGGGGAGTCTTATACCAAATTATGTCTAAAGACAATTTCAGTCTTAGCACTTTGAGATTGTGGGATCACTTACATGATGACTTTACAACTAAAGCCATTCTTTCATCAAAGTTAACAAAGTTTGCCCAGAGTGTGTGTGTGGGCATATGCATGTGTATGTATACAACAAAGTAGAGTCTCAGAGAGCTGATTAGTCTTTTGAGACACTGAAGCAGAAGGATGGTTCTTTGGTCAAAAAAGTTAGAAAAATGTAGGATACAATATCTGACTCATGGAAATTATCTATCATAGTAGTTGAAAGTCTAAAAAGCCTTACCCTAAATAAATACGCTTAGCTTTTAATATAGTTTGTCTTACACTTAATTATAAAAGCTTTTTTTTTTAAATAAGTCTTATGGCCATTGAGGATAATATACTTCTTAACAAGATAAAGATTAATTACAAACCCACAGACATTTTCCCCTGTCTTTCTAGGTTGTTATGAGCCACTTATAATAATTGTTCATGCTCTTATTTTTGGAAGTCTGGAAGTCTCACTTTATGTGGGCCAAAGACCTCCAGTGTGCCTCAAGTGTAGACTTTGCCCAATGCTCACTCCAATTGCTCTCTAGTCATCAGTTCTCCAGTCAAGTTTCTTCAGTGCTAAGATGTGTACTCTTTTGCATTATATCACATGTAACCTAGTTCAAAATGAAATGATTATTTTCTCTATCCCATAATCAAACTTTGGAACCACCTTTAAAAAATAGTGATTTCCATTATTATTCTATCATGTTCTTAATTGACTGGCTTTGAAATTTTAAAGATATCCTTAACTTTTATATTTTCTTGATTAATACATAGACTGAATTGTGTCCCCCCAAGTTAATATGTTGAACCCTTAACTCTCAGTGTGATGGTATTTGGAGATAGGGCCTTTGGGAAATAATTAGGTTTATATGAGGCCATGAGAGTGGGGCTGTCATGGTAGGATTAGTGCCTTTATAGAAGAGACACAAGAGAGTTTTCACACTCTCTCTGCCATGTTAAGACATAATGAAAAGGCAGCCATCTGCAGACCATAAGAGCGCTCTTGATAAAACCTGACCATGCTGGCACACTGATCTCAGTTTTCTAGCCTCCAGAACTGTGAGAAAACAAATATGGTAGTCTATGGTACCCATTCTATGGTATTTCACTATGGTAGCCCATGCTGACTAGGATAATAAACTTGCTTCTTTTTATGTGAGAGAGTATTATAATGTTGTCCCCAAATTTTTCCTCTTTTCCAGTCTTCCCTTACTCCCAGTTTATCCTGCAACAACCAGACCAATCTTTTCAAAGAGAGAAGATATCAAGTTGATAATATACTCTTATTCTCATACCCTTCTTCCTTCTGAGAAATTTAAAGTATTTCAGACTTACAGCTTCTTGTTCTGTAAGGAAGGAGCTTGGATGTTGCTATCACATCCTAGCAACAAGTAAAAAGCTGAACGGACTGAGAAATCAACAACTATTCTAGGATCCAAAAAAGAGGTGGGGACACAAGGCAAATCACTGCCCTCAGGATTGAAGAGATAGGTGAATACAAGTTGTTATAGCTTACAGAGCAATGGCTCACAAGTAGAAATCACTGTGGGAACAAGTGCTGGGGTAGGGAAACTTGAACTCTAATTGACCAATTGCTGTAAGCTCAGTGTGGACAATTCTGAGAGTTAAAATGTCCAGGGGGACCCAGTCATAGAAGCCCCTCAGTATTGTGAGAACAATAGGAACAAAGCAAAAGGGCAAGAAATATTGTGGATATTCATCAACCTGTATCGATAGTCACTTTCAACTTTAATGGTCCAAATGCACCAATTAAAAGACAGAGACTGACAGAGTGAATAAAAAAGCAGGACCCAAATACATGTTGTCTACAAGAAATCCACTTTAAATTTAGAGACACATATAAATTAAAAGTAAATGTCTGGATTAATGCTAGCATTAATTAAAAGAAAGTAAGAGTAGCCATATTAATTTCAAGAAGAGCAGAACTTGGGGCACCTAGGTGGTTCAGTCGGTTAAGCGTCTGACTTGGGCTCAGGTCATGATCTCAAAGTTTGTGGGTTCTAGCCCTGCATCGGGCTCTGGGCTGACAGCTCAGAGCCTGGAGCCTACTTTGGATTTTGTGTCTCCATCTCTGTCTGTCCCTGCCCCGCTCATGCTCTCTCTCTCTCTCTCTCTCTCAACAATAAATTAACATTAAAAATTTTTTAAAAAGAGGAGCAGACCTCAAAGTAAGACGTTATAGATAATAAAGGGGGATTACCTAATGCTAAAGGGGTTAATTCTGTAAGAAGACATAATCCTTAACATGTATGTACCTAACAACAGAGCATCTAACTCATGAGCCAAAAGTTGATAGAACTGCAAAGAGAAATAGATGAATCTGCTATTATATTTGAGACTTCAATACCCCTCTAATAGAAACAGACGGATGCATCAGGTAGAAAAATCAGTGAGGGCATAGTAGAACCCAATACCACTATCAGTGCACTAAATATAGTGGGCATCCATATGTTACTTCATCCAAAAACAGGAGAATTCTTCTCAAGCTCTTTGGATGATTCACCCGGATAGACCACATTCCAGGACATAAAGATACCTTAATCATTTAACCAAGTGGAATTTATTTCAGGTATGCAACACTGGCTCAACAATCAAAAATCAATTAATATAATCTATTACATCAAGCTAAAAAAGAAAAAAATCACATGATCATATATAATAGATATGGAAAAACATTTGACAAAATCCAACACCCATTCGTGATAAAAATTCTCAGTAAATTAGGAAGAGAGAGGAACTTCTGCAACTTAATAAAGTCAATATAAC
This sequence comes from Herpailurus yagouaroundi, assembly GCF_014898765.1. NCBI lineage: Eukaryota > Metazoa > Chordata > Mammalia > Carnivora > Felidae > Herpailurus > Herpailurus yagouaroundi. The sequence goes on along the minus strand of NW_024412400.1, from coordinate 81,419,489 downwards.
AAAAACCTACAACTAACATCATTTTTACAGTTAGAAACTCGAAGCTTTCCCTCTAAGAACAAGTAAACAGGTGGATCACAAGGATGCCCCCTCTCACCACTTATTTTCAGCTTCTAATTGGAAGTGCTTGCTAATGCAATAAGGCAAGGAAAGGAAATAAAAGATATATGATTGGGAAGAAAGAGATAAAACTATTCACAGATGATATGATCATCTTAGTGGAAAATAGGAAAACATTGACAAAAAATCTCCTGGAACTAATAAATGATTATAGCAAGGTTACAGGATACAAAGTTAATGTACAGAAGTCAATCACTTTCCTATATACCCCAATGAATAAAGTAGTATTTGAACTTTAAGAAAAACCACAAAAACATTTACATTAGCACCCCACAAAATGAAATACTTTGGTGTAATTATAACAAAATATGTACAAGAAATATATGAGAACTACAAAACTCTGATGAATGAAATCAAAGAACTAAACAGAGATTCCATGGTCCATAGAAAAGGAAGATTCACTATTGACAGTCAGTGGAGAAGATGTCAGTTCTATAGATTCAATATAATCCCAATCAAAATCCTAGTTTATTTTACAGTTACCCACAAACTTATTCTAAAGTTTATATGGAGGGGGAAAAGACTCAGAAGAGCCAACACGATATTTATGGAGAAGACCAAAAGTGAAAGACTGACATTACCAAACCTCAAGATCTATTATAAAGTTGCAATATTCAAAATAGTGTGGTATGGCAAAAGAATAGAAAAATAGCTCAATAGAACAGAATAAAGAGCCTAGGAATAGACCCATATATAAATAGCCCACTGGTTTTTGACAGAGAACCAAAGGCAGTACAATAGAAAAATGTCTCCTACAAGTGGTGCAGGAACAACTGGACATTCACATGCAAAAAAAAAAAAAAAAAGAAAATGACCCTACATACAGAATGTATGTCCTTCACAAATATTAACTCAAAATTGATCATAAACCTAAATGTAAAATGCAAAATGGTAAAACTTATAGAAGATAGCTTGCATGAACTTGGGTATGACAGTAAGTTTTGGATACAACATTAAAGGCACCATCCATGAAAGAAATAATTGAGGGCTGAGCTTCATTCAAAACAGAAACAAAAAAAAAAACCTTCTGTTCTGCAAAAGACAATGTCAAGAAAATTAGAAGACAAGCAACAGACTAGGAAAAAATATTCACAAAAGGCACATTTGAGATAAACAGTTGTTATCCAAAATATAAAGAACTATTAACATTCAAAAATAAGAAAACAGCCCAATTTAAAAATGATCCAAAGACCTTAGCAGACATATCACCGAAGAAAATGTACAGATGATAAATGAGTACATGGAAAAATCCTCCACATCATATGTCATCAGGGGAATGGAAATAAAAAAAGCAACCGTGCTATACCACCATACACCTTGTTAATGACCCAGTTCCAGAATACTGACATCAGTGCTGGTGAGGATATGGAGCAACAAGAGTTTTAATTCATTTCTGGTGAGAATACAAAATGGGGAGACCACTCCAGAAGAAGTTTGGCACTGTCTTGCAAAATTACACTGTTCTTAGTATACTCATCTAGCAGTGTTGCTCCTTAGTATTTGCCCAAAGGAGTTGAAAACTTGGGTACACACAAAAAGCTACATGTGGATGTTTCTAGGAGCTTTATTCACAATTATGAAATCTTGAAGCAACCAAGATATTTTCCAGTAGGTGAATGGATAAATCAGCTGTTGTGCATCCAGATGATGGAATATTATTTAATGTAAAAATAAATAAACTGTCAAACCATGAAAAGACATGGAGAAACCTTAAACGTGTATTACTAAGTGAAAGAAGTCAATCTGAAAAAGCATGCTACTATATGATTGCAACTATATGACATTCTGGAAAAGGCAAGGCTATGTGGAGAAAGTAGATAAATCAGGGGTTGGGGCAGGGAAAATGAATAGATGGAGAACAGGATTTTAGGGCACAAAATTGCTCTGTACGGTACTGTAATGATATATACCTGTCATTATACATTTCTCCAAATTCCACAGAGTATACAATACCAAGAGTGAATCCTGTAGACTTTGGGTGATTATGATGTGTCAGTGTAGTTTTCTTGGTTGTAACGAATATACCACTCTGGTCGGGGGTGTTGATAATGGGAGAGACTATCTTCATGTGGGGGTAAGGGAGATCCTGGAAATCTCCATTCTTTCCTTTCAATTTTGCTGTGAACCTAAACTTACTTTAAAAAAATAAAATAAAATGAAATAAAATAAAATAAAAATGAAGAAAAAGTTTTCCATTGCTACCTCAAATATGGTTTTTATTTTTCAAATCCTTTTTGGAATGAGGCAGGGGAGATGTTCACAACTACACTCACATACATACACACATAGGTGTATCTGTTTCTCTTTTTCCAACAGTAAAAATCAAAACACCTCACTTTAGTGTTCAGAAAGCCCCATAATACAGCCCTGTTCACTTTTCTTCCCATTACTCTGTAATCTAGACCTTACACATGAGCCAGGTTAGCCATGCATCTGAGACATCCACATGGTTTTCATTCTTCATCACCCAGCCTTATTCCCACTTTCTCAATGAGGCCTTCCCTGAACCTCCCAGGCAACTATGATTTCAAATGTCTCTCAATTTCTCTAGTGCTGTGTTGCCAGATACCACTTACTCTGCCCTCTAATCCTGTGGAAACTTAGTTCTTGATATTATAGTCTGTGTATGTCTTCTTAACCTACTGGACTGTATTTAATAAAAGATCAAGGACCATACTGAAAATATTTTATATCCTCACAGAACACCTATCATGTTCTTTCTATGGCAGGGGTGATCAGCAAACACTTGTTACATGGACCAGATATATATGAATTTGCCTCTACTTTGAAATAACAGGGATTAAAATCCCAAACACATGTTTATGAACATCTTAATAAAAGAGATTCTAACCACAGTCTTGCCATTCGTTTTCCATTCACAACCTTTTTCTACTTGAGGCAGTGGTACTAAATAATTTAAAGGGCCTTTCTAGCCCTGCTTACCTATTGCTAATGGAAGTTCATATCCACAGACCAATGCAAGTACCACAAAAGTAACTGAAGAAACGATGCTACCTGATAAGTTCAGTCAGTAAGTGAACTTCTCCAAGCTTTAACCTCCTCAGACATTCAGATGGACTGGAACTTCTTTCCAGTATAGTCTGTTGGCTAAGGTACAGAGAAAATGCTTGTGTTTATAATTTAGCTTGTGTATGTGGCCGGGATATTTAATTTACAATACAGCCTGAAGGTTACTGCTGTGGCTGAATGCTTTAAAAAGTGCAGGTGTGATGCCAGAGGAACTTATGGAACACTGAAAGAACTCTATCATCAAAACCACCTCTTTAATAAGAACATGTGGGCTGTCAGGTTAGGAACACCCATTAGTCAGCTTGATGGGTTGAATACCTGAAGGGACCTTAGTCTCCCCTTGAAGAGCCCTCCAAGAGGGGTCTTTGGAGTGAAACTCCCTTTGGCTTTCAGCCATGGTGCATTCCTTAACATGAGGTGAAGTAAAGGTTTTGAAATACATTTTGAAGTAAATCTCCCCACCCTTATAGGGGCTAGAGAGAGTTTGTATTTCAAAGAGGAATGTGGCATAGTTATACCAAAAACGTATAAGTGGAAAAGCTTTTGATTTGCTTGTTTGCTTTTCTTATATTTCTTACAGTGGAGTGGTTTGGGTGGAATGTTAAATTTGTTTCATAAACACAAAGTAGAAGGGAGATGTTGGGAATTACAATGCCAGCATTTTCCTATACAGTCGCTAAACTCTAAAGCTCTCCCCAAGTCATCAGTTTTGCCAGGCTATCTCCGATGTTATCCCAGCACTGTTACACTTTTTAACAAGGCAAGGCCCAATTTATTATTTCTTTTCCCTGACTGTGCGCCTCCAACCGCAATCCACTCAGGAAAGGCAGTTGCTTGTGAGAGAAATAGGAAGTAAACCTGGGTTTTGATTCTCAGTCCTAGGGGCTCCCATCCCTCCTTGCCCATGACAAGCATTTTATACCCACTTTCTTATTCCACAAAACAATGTTGCAGGCACACAAAAAGTTTTGAAATTCTTTTTTTTTTTTCATAGTCTCAAAAACAGAAAGGTCAGCGGCAAGTCTACATGAAGCTATTTTATTGCTGATCTTTAAAGCCTATCTTCGAAGCGCAAAGCCCACATCCATAGTTAATTGCCAGTTTGCAATCGTATTTGACAAATGAAGTCAAAGTTTTGCAACTTTGTACAGTTTGGGGAGGGGGAATGTGCTCCGGCTGCCGCTGATTGCAGAGACATAACTCTGGTAGTAAGCAATTAGGGAGCTGGCTGTTGGCTCCAGGGAAGTGATGGCCAGCGAGAGCTTTTTTAATGGGTCACTAGGGAAAGACAACATTCATCTCCATTTATCATAATGAAAACCAGGCAGAAGCAAAGCATGAGTGAACTGTTAGAACAACAAAATTTGTTTTGGTACCAGGAAGTTCATTAAGGGCAACTCAGTCTATCCCAACACTGGCTTCTATGTGGTGCTACAGCTCATTGTTTGTGTTATAATGTGTGCTTGTAAATAATGATCAGGTACTTCTGCCCTGGGCGCGACGTGAGGTAGGAGGCTTCTCTTCTAGCTTTTTGAAGAATGTCACAATAGGAATTGGGTAGACAGTAAATGATCATTTTTATTACTTTTATTTTTATTAGTAGTATTGTGAAGTGCCTTGTAAACTATACAACAATACACAGGGTAAATTCTTATTAACAACCTCTTGAACAAGATTGTGCTCATCAACATGGGGATCCCAGAGGAATGGAATCCAGTTCTGAGCTCACAAAGGGGGACACTGGATTTCTGTTTATTTTATTTTTTTTTTTATAATCAAGACACAAATAAGATTCTTTACTAGTTAAAATGATGACTTCTGCAATAGCCATGAGACGTTGGCAAAACTGGAACAGGAAATGAGTGACATCTGCCTTCCAAAGAAATTTCTAAAGAGAAATAAAGCTGTGATTCCAAAAACAGTAGCAGGAAGCAAATGTCAGAGAGGTCTTGGCCCAAAACCTTCTTTTCGGTAACCATTAGTCATCCTCTGACACCTCAAGGGAGACTTCTGGACAATACTTCAGAGGTTAAGATCCTGCCCAGTTATTCAATCTTACCCTGTCCTAATGTTTAGAACAAAAAACAACAGGCACATACCAGTAAGCCACACACACTAGTTTCATTGGATCTGTGACACATTCCATCACTAAGACAGTACTCTCTCCTTACCCAGAGAGCATCCAAGCTTTGGCTATCCTCTTGTTAGGGAGTTAGACAATACAGTACACAGATTGCCTGAGGGATTTTGTCCAATTAAGCACACACATATTTTTTGGCTAATATTTTGAGGTTTTCTTCTTTTTCAAAAGCTTCGAGGGCTTTTTGTTTTAAATAGTTTCTAATCGGAAATGGTACCTTTAAAAGTTCTGCTTCTTCACTTTAGTGTTTTCCTTACCCTGAAAGACGGTTTTTATTTAGATAAGAAACCTTCTAGCAAACTTAGCTGATAGGATCTGTTGTTGCCCTGGGCTCATGAGGTCAACCTCATTTGACTGTAGCTACTCAAGAGTCAGTGTTTAACATTAAGTTGTAAACATCAGCTTGAAACTTACCAGAGTTCAGAAAGAGCTGGAGTCTATTAATCAGGCCCAGGACCATAAGTAATTGAAGGAAAGAGTATAAGCAGTTTGGCAAAAGAAAATGCTTTAAAAATGCATATTCTTCCTTTCCAACTTACTCCACAGAGAAAACGTTACTCTTTAGAAACACCATCTCCCATCTAATCCTTACCAAATAGCATTTTGAAAGCTATAAATATTTACTTATAACCATGACTACATCTTAAACTCACATTCTGTAAATGCAAAGATAAGTTCATTTTCTACATTAGCATGAACACCTAACCTGTGAATTAATATGTATTTTTTAGAGCTAGAAATTTCTAAATTTTCTTTTTTGTTTGTTTGTTTTGTTTATTTTTGAGACAGAGAGAGACAGAGCATGAATGGGGGAGGGGCAGAGAGACAGGGAGACACAGAATCAGAAGCAGGCTCCAGGCTCTGAGCCATCAGCCCAGAGCCCGACGCGGGGCTCGAACTCACGGACCGTGAGATCGTGACCTGAGCTGAAGTCGGACGCTCAACCGACTGAGCCACCCAGGCACCCCAAAATTTCTAAATTTTCTACATTAAGATGTAGGAAAGAATTAATTACTAGAAATTTCCCTTACATGGGGGTTTATCTTTTATACCTCTGCTGTGTCCAAAAGGACTTTGAATTACCTAAGGTAATTATTTATATCATTAGATTTTTGAAATGGAATAAAAACAAAAAAAAATCAAAGATAAAAGGGAAGTATACCAGTTTCAGTCTAATATACTAGAAACCCACTATAATACAGTTACTGTATATGAGAATAAAATTAAGCTCAGAGCTTCTTAGTAGTCAGAACAAAAAGAGCAATGCACTATATTATACAGTCTTCAATATCTGGTAAAATTTATTTTATTTTCATTTTAAATGTTTACTTATTTTGAGAAAGGCGGGGGGTGGGGGCGGGGATGTGTGCATGAGCAGGGGAGGGGCAGAGAGAGAGGGAGAAAGAGAATCCCAAGTGGGCTCTGTGTTCAGTGCACAGCCTGACACGGGGCTCGATCCCATGAATCGAGATGATGACTTGAGCTGAAATCAAGAGTCGGATGCTTAACTGACTGAGCCATTCAGGCGCCTCGGTAAAATCAATTTTATAAATTTGTCAAGAGAAGCAAGCAATTACTTGCTGAAGTATAAAAAACTAAAGTATAAAAATAATTCAACACATTGGTATTTTTACAAGTTATATTAACAACATAAAGGATAGTAACACCATCAGAAACTGAAATAAGAATGCAAAGTGGTTTTCTTTTTTCTTTTTTTTTTTTTTAATGTTTACTTATTTTGAGAGAGAGAGAGAGAGCATGAGCAGCAGAAGGGCAGAGAGAGGGAGACACAGAATCTGAAGCAGGCTCCAGGCTTTGAGCTGTCAGCACAGAACCCAGTGTGGGGCTCCAATCCATAAACCTTGAGATCATAACCTGAGCAGAAGTCAGACGCTTAACTGACAACTGACTGAGCCACCCAGGGGCCCCCAAAGTGGTTTTTCACCTAGCTATTTTTTGAATCTCTCAAATTCTGACCACATTATATGGAAATGTTTAGGAATTTTCTAAAATAAAATTGAATTCTTATTAAACAGCCTGGCCTTTACATTTGAAATACTATAATCCATAGGATTTAGTTTAACCCAGTACTTAAAAAAATGCTTTCAAATTTTGTTTCAAAACTTAATGGATCTTTAAGACTATTCTCTTAATATGTTGTTCAATTTTTAAAATTATTTGTTCGCTTAGTTGGTTTTGTAAAGAAAAATTAACTTTGAGTTGGCAAAAATTTGAGGTAAATTTGGAGATATTAGCAAATGCTACAAAAATGTCTGGTGTCACCAGTATGAAACAAACAAAACAAAACAAAATATCTTATTGTTTTGTAAAAGGATGTTTATGCCTTTTAGCCAATGAATTTTCAGTGTTTAACATGATGTGCATGCTATTATCGAGTGACTTCCTTTCCCTCCAGCCAGTGTGTTTCTGCTGCTAACTAAAATTTAAAAATTCTGCTGTGACCTAGAAACAGAAAGGCCTTCCGTGTCAACTTACTTGCTTGTCGTTCGGTAAGAAACCTCCTAGTGGGTTAAAAATTCTCTAAAGTTGCTATATCGTGAAATTTAAGTAAAGAGCCAAGGCAAAAAATATAGCACTTCATCAGAATGAAATGCATGATGTTGGATGCATTCCCAAAGTTAGGGTGGTGAAAGCAGAGAGAGAGTTCCCTTCTTTATTGAAATATGAATGTTTGAGTAGAAGAATGGAAATTACTTATTTTGGGCTTGCTGATTTATCCTGGTTGCATAAAAAGGCTTCAGAAGATAGAAAGCGATTCTAAATAGTCTATCTCAGAAGTACAGTATTCTTACATTTTTAAAATGTGCTTTAGAATTGCCTTTCTTGCATATGTCTTACAAGCTGTCCTAAATTTCATATTCAAACTATTTGAGCTTCATATATCTCCTAATTCAGAAGACAGGGAGCTTACATATGACCCCTAAACTATGTTTGGGAAGTTTAGAATGGTTTGCTTTGTTCTATGTGTCTGAATTGAAAAACATCACTATAGAAAGAATAGGCAAAATGGAGAGGGAGAGAAGGAATGGAAGGGGAAAAGACAGGGCACTGACCCATGCTTGTCCTCTTTTTATTTTAAAAGTAAAAGCATTATCTCTCACCTGAATTACTGGCATGTTCTCTTGCTCATTACCAAAGATCTATTCTCCACACATCAGTCTGAATTGTTATATTAAAATGTGTTTCAGATATTGTTTAAAATTATTTAATGGTTCCCTATTGCACTTTGAATAAACTCTCCCATGATCTCTCTTTCTCCAGTTCTTCCAGTGTCTCTCTTTAGTCTTTGCTCTGCTTTAAAAACATGTCAATACCTTTTCCACTTGACTTTCTTTTGCCAGGAAAGGGCCCTTTCAGTTCACTTCCTTTTGCCTGGAATGTTCTTCCTCCTGTTCTACACATGATTGGCTTCTCAACATTTAGATCTCAACTGAAAAATACCATTGCACAGTGACCTTCTTTGACTAATTTATCTAATAGAGTCCTGCTTCCATCCCAACCCCAGGCAGCTCTTATAGTATGGTTTGTTCATTTATTTCTTTATAGCATTCAGCACAATGTGAAATTAAGTTCATTAATGACTTACTTACTTTAGCCTCGTCCCCTGGGATGAGGCTGTAAGTACGTAGAAAGCAGAGTCTTTGTTTTGACCCTGTTAGATACTCTCATCAACTATCACAGCATCTAGCACTGATTCAATACAAAATATATATTTGCTGAATAAGTGAATGAATGAAATGAAGAATTTGGCAATGACTGGAGTGCTTTGCCTTTGTGTATTTTCTTGAATAGAAAGATGGTAAATTATAAAACATTTAGAAGTTCCTCTAGAACTTTGGTGGGAAAAGTTTACATATGGCAGAGATGAGGAAGTTATATTAGGAATTTAGTTAGGGCCAAATCCTGGAGGTTTTGAATGTCATAGTACATAGTTTCTGGAATCTCTTTTGTGGTCAATGGATAGCTACTGAAGGTTTCTAAATAGTCAATGCGTACTTTTGAAATGCTTCTTTATTACTAGCTATGGAAAACCATTAGTGAGTCAAAAGAGTTTCATTCACTCACCAGTGGACAGAGTAACTTCTGAATGTCAGCAGGGCATTGATTTAATCAGCATTCATTTCTTTTTCCGTACAGAATGACTGCCACGTACAGTCATGCTTCTGGGCTGGCAGGAGAAAATGTTCACTTCACAGCCTGAGTTGAAATGGCCCAGTGTGTCCTGAATGCATTTCTGGCCAGAATTTCTCATATCTCAGTGGGGCGGTCGGCTCCCTGAAAAGTACCATCTTGTTGTCAGATCATTCCCCTTTCCTCAGTTGCTCTTTATTCTGCAGGGTTTTTTTTTCTTCCTAATGTATAGAGTTACCCTCTCCTGTGGCTTATTTTATTTTGGTCTTAAAGGAGGTCCAATGTGGAGCCTTTAAGGGCAGTTTGCGTTTTCTTTGTTTCGACGATCATGCCTTAGTTGAAACCTAGTACTTACAAGGCCTTTTAATAATCTCCATCCCAAAATACAGCATTATATGCAGCACACACATATCCACTTGGACTTTTCCTACCATTTCAGATGTGTATATCTAATTTCTAAAATTGAGTACAAAGATATCAAGCTTCCAGTTAAAATAATGACTTGTTTTATAGACTTTGGAAGCCAGTTCCAGTTTCCTGAACTGGTTCACAATGATTTAAAAGTCATGGCCAGTTCATGAATAAGTTTTATGGTTTAACCTTAAGTTATCAAATCTTTTTAAAAGTTTTCTTTTAGGGGCGCCCGGGTGGCTCAGTCAGTTGAGCGTCCGACTTTGGCCCAGGTCATGATCTCACAGTTCGTGAGTTCATGAGTTCAAGCCCTGTGTCGGGCTCTGTGCTGACAGCTCAGAGCCTGGAGCCTGCTTCAGATTCTGTGTCTCCCTCTCTCTCTGCCCCATCCCCATTCATGCTCTGTCTCAAAAATAAATTTTTTTAATGTTTTACTTATTTTTGAGACAGAGAGAGACAGAGTGTGAGCAGGGGAGGGGCAGAGAGAGCGAGACACAGAATCTGAAGCAGGCTCCAGGCTCTGAGCTGTCAGCACAGAGCCCGATGAGGGGCTCGAACTCACGGACCACAAGATCATGACCTGAGCTGAAGTCGGATGCTCAACCGACTGAGCCACCCAGGCATCCCAGATCTTCTTAATATTTATATTGGTGAAGATGGTAATCTTCACCATCTTCATTGGTATAAGCTCACTACTGGCTTATAAATGGGGAAAGCATCAAATAGGAAAAAACAACAACAACAATGTGGCAAAATTTAAGAAAAAGAACCAATTTGTCAACATCAGTTTTTGAGAGCTACTGAATCATATTCAGTGTTGTTAATCAGTATTGAAGCTCTCAGTGTGAATGATGACTTCAGAAATGTTATTAAACTGACATCCTTTTAATACAGTAGAGCTTAGGAAGCACTCACATGTAATACACTTTTTGATGTGTGTGTAAAAGATTGACTTGTTAGAAGTTCTTTTTTTCCTCTTTTTTTTTTTAGACATATCATAGACATCCTCTATATGTAAAGTAGGTGGAAAACAAACAAACAAAAAGAAGTCATATGACCCCTATTCTCAAAGAGCTCTACCAGAAAAAAACGAATATACTCAGGTAGGCGCAAAGCACAGAAGAGTCTGATAAGTTCTTGTAGAGGAATAGGGATAAGATGATATTGTTGTACTTGCCTGTTGCTGGAATGTTGAGAAAAGATCTCTTAGAGAAGACAGGATTTAAGCTTGGCCTCATGGGATTTGTTAGATTTCAGTAAGAAAAGACCAAGGACGAAGACACTCTAAGTCAGTGGAATAGCCTGAGCCGAAGATGAAGGTAGGAAAGTAAAAATCATAAATATTTATTTATGTTCTGTCAACTTTAATGGCTTGTGCTATATAGAATCAGAGTGTGTCAGTGCTAATCTGTTTTGTTCATAATTTATAGTTTGGCTCTTGACTAAAGACAGTTTCCACAAACCACGAAGACCTTACTATATTCTCGTAAATTATGTGTCCATGGGAGCTATAGATTATACCATCATTATTGAATATATATTTATATCTTTGAAACAGATCATCTATAAATTGTATTTTTGTTTATTTTTTAATTTTTGTTTTAAAATATGTATTTTTGTTTTAAATTTATTTATTTAAATTCAAGTTACTTAACATACAGTGTTGTATTGGTTTCAGGAGTCGAACCCAGGGATTCATCACTTATATATAACACCCAGTGCTCATTCCAACCAGTGCCCTCCTTAATCACATCACCCATCTAGCCCATCCCGCCACTCACCTCCCCTCCAGCAACTCTCAGTTTGTTCTCTGTATTTAAGAGTCTGTTATGGTTTGCCTCCCTCTCTGTTATTGGTTTGTTTGTTTTTCTTTTTTTTTTCTTTTTTTTAAACGTTTATTTATTTTTGAGACAGGGAGAGACAGCATGAACGGGGGAGGGTCAGAGAGAGAGGGATACACAGAATCTGAAACAGGCTCCAGGCTCTGAGCTGTCAGCACAGAGCCCGATGAGGGGCTGGAACTCACGGACCATGAGGTCATGACCTGAGCCGAAGTCGGATGCTTAACCGACTGAGCCACCCAGGCGCCCCTGTTTTTTTTTTTTTTTTAAGGAATTTTGTGATTTATGAAGCACATTTATATACATGACACAATTAAATCCTTCCAAAATCCTATGCAGTAGATGGTGGTATGGGGTTTTTGTCTTAAAGAAGAACTTTGTTTGTCTTAAAGGAGAACTAAGGCACAAATGTTTTTGTTTTTTGTTTTTTGTTTTTAATTTTTTTTTTCAACGTTTATTTATTTTTGGGACAGAGAGAGACAGAGCATGAACGGGGGAGGGGCAGAGAGAGAGGGAGACACAGAATCGGAAACAGGCTCCAGGCTCTGAGCCATCAGCCCAGAGCCTGACGCGGGGCTCGAACTCCCGGACCGCGAGATCGTGACCTGGCTGAAGTCGGAGGCTTAACTGACTGCGCCACCCAGGCGCCCCGGCACAAATGTTTAAAATGACTTTTTCCAGGTTTACTTGACCAATAAGTGTAGCCACACCCAATTTAGAACCTACTGTTTTTCCTCTATATCTATATCCTCATCACTGTGTAAATGTCCATACAATTCATATTTATCTGTGTTGGTATGTGAGAAGTTGAGAAAATATAAATTCAGAAAGAAACCACATCCCAAATTAGTGACAAGCGAAATCATTCTGTGAGTACAGAATTGAGGACAAAGGTAAAGGGGACAGGGAAAGCAGACAAGACAAGATTTGATGGAAGGAAGGCCAATAGCTAAGAGTAGGCACATTCAAGAGGAAAAGAGATTTTACTATTATTAGACAAAATTAAGGATCTTAGGTCTTAAAATAAGGCAGTTTATGTTTTCTGTGGTTAGGACTAAGATTATCTATCACGGAACGGCAGTAGCTGGGGACTTGGGAACTCAGTACTTCTTTTTTAGTAATATCTGTGTAGCAAGACTGTCAAAAGCAGACTCAATTGAATCTTACATATTGTTCTGTGATTTTTTTTGTGTACTTTTTAATAACGATGCATTTTCATGTCACCATACTCCAAAACAAGTCAAACATAATTTGAACTTTGCCATGAAAAAGACTGCTAATGTGAATATTCACTTTTCTGTTATGGAACAAACAGATATGTCTCTAGACATTCTCTGTGTCTAGAGCATAGGGCAAAATGTCTCAGGTTGAGTAAATTTAATCCTATTTTCTTGGAAAAAAATGCATCATTGCGTTTCATGGAGAGCAATGTATTGTGTGGTTTAGGAGAGGATTTTGTGGTGTCTATGGAGTGGTTATTAAAAATTCTTCTTTTATATTAATGAGAATCAAAGTTATATGTCTGGAATGAAATATTTCAATCAAAAAGGAGTGTGGTAGAAAGTTTTATGTGCTGTATTCAACATTTCTTATGATTGGTTTCTACTACTCTTAGTTTTGTATTCTTCACATTCTAGAGCAGGATAACAAATTTGGTGGAGTGAGAGGTATATTCATTCCCATCCTCTGGAAAGTCATAGTTTATACTCCCATTGTCAGGATGAAAGGCAAAAGGAACAAAAAGAAAAGAAGAGAAAAATACAAGATAAAAATGTCAAAAATATGAATTAGAGGTAGCACCACATTGGCAGCTTGCTGTGTGGTTTTTTTTTTAACTTTTTTATTTATTTGTGAAACAGAGAGAGACAGAGTATGAATGGGGGAGGGGCAGAGAGAGACGGAGACACAGAATCAAGGCAGATTCTAGGCTCTGAGCTGTCACCGCAGAGCCCTACGTGGGGCTCGAACTCAAAAACCGTGAGATCATGACCTGAGCTGAAGTCAGATGTTCAACCGACTGAGCCATCCAGGCGCCTCGGCAGCTTTCTGTTTTGGTCAATCATGAAATAAACAGAAGCATAAAGATTCAATTTCCCTGAAAATGCAGATGGCTCAGCAAATAGCAAGAAAAGAATGAACTTAGAATAGAGCATGTGTATCAATTTTCACCAAAGCCCAGATTGCCACATATCATTTTAGGAGCCCTGTTTATTACCCTCCCACTTTTCAGTATGGGGGGTTGTGTATAGTGAATATGAACTAGAACTTGGCCCTGCCACTTTAGCTGTTAGTCCTTGGGCTAGTACCAAGCTGGGTTAGAAATGTTTGTCTTCATTTGGTTCTTTTTTTTTTTTTTTTTTCCCTTCTGTAGCTTAACCAGCTGGAAAAGGCAGTGGAAGCAGCCCACACGTTTTTCATGGCCAACCCTGAGCACATGGAAATGCAGCAGAACATTGAGAATTATAGAACAATGGCCGGTGTTGAAGTACTCCAGTTGGTAGACCGAGAAGCCAAACCACATCTGGTGAGCGCTGGGGACCATTGCCCTAATCAGAAGGTGCTCCTGAGTTTCATTTGACTCAAAGCAGATTCCTGTGCATGGGGGTTTCAGGTTGAGTCTCGGTTTCCAATACAGTGATAGTTTTATATTTTCAGAGTTCTCAGATGAAATATTGTCATTATCAGGGCTGAAAAAATTAACAGAAAATGAAAATACCTTTAGAAAATAAGTAAGATATGATGAAAAGTAGAATGTGATATAAACATCTGTCACCCTCTCTGAACGTCAGTGCCCCCACCACCCTTTGATTTTACATATGGGAGTTGAAGCCAGTGTGAATTGTTCAGGTCATACTGTGGTTTCCCAGCTCCCACTCCAGGTGCTTTTCCATCATACCTATACTTTTAAAATTCTGATTATTTTAAAGCTATGTAATTATTCATTTAAATGAAAGCTTACTTAAAATCACAGTAAGTTGAAGGCTTTTTTTTTTTCAACCGGTGATGTCACCATTCTCAACATGTGACCTCCAAGATAATTGAAGAATAGAGTAAGAGAAGAAGATTTTCAGAAGCCTATTATCATCACCATCATTATCATCATTATTATTATTATTACATTTGTCCAGCCCTGGAAAGTGGATGCGTCACAGCCACCTACATCAATCTCCCTGGCCTTTGGTGCATGGCCATAGCTACATGCAGATGGGGTTAGAAAATATTGTCTTGCACGTGCTCAGGAAGAATATGAAATTGACTGGTGCCACAGCATTCAGCTTGTTGGTAACTCCCATCTCATTTACAATTACTTGAAGCCACGGAAGTTACCTTTTGTCTTCCAGTACAACCCTTCATTATTCTTCCACAGCACAAGAGCACAGTGCCCCCTGCCCAAACGATCCTGAATCTGTCTAAATCCTGCTATTCAAGCACCCCAATATTTTTCTGCTTCTTTGCAGGAGAGTTACAGTGCAGGAGTTAAACATTATGAGGCTGATGACTTTGAGCTAGCTATCAAGTACTTTGAACAAGCTTTAAGAGAATATTTCAGTGAAGATATGGAGTGCAGAGCCCTGTGTGAGGGGCCTCAGAGATTCGAAGAGTATGAGTACTTAGGGTACAAAGCTGGCCTCTATGAAGCCATTGCAGGTAAAGCTTACTTTTCCCTTTATTTATTTCCTGATTATAGAAATACTACATGCAATCTGTAAACTATTCTAATAATACAGAAGTATATGTTGCAAAAAATGGAAGATACATTTAGCCCATCCTATCTCCAATAAATAAATCTACCTAGTTTAAATGTTGTTGACTGTGGTCCCAAACTTTTTCAGATGCATATGTAAATGTTTATGTATTTATCGATAATTATTAGTTCATTTTTTATAAAAATAAGACAATACTATGGGTACTGATTTTCAGCATATTTGTTTTTTTGTTTTATTTTATGCTTAACAATGTAGGTGGACTTCTTCTCATGTAAGTACATGTAGATCTACCTTATTGTATTTAATGGTTGTTTAATGTTCCAATATATGTGGAAAGCATAATTGACTGGTTCATTTACTGATGAATATTAAGGACGTTGAAGGTTTTCATTATTGTAAACAGTGTATTAGTGAATACTTTTGTGTAGTTTTCTTCAATTAATTAAAAGGGCATTTCATTATATATGAAAATTTAATATATTACCAAGTGGCTTTTAAAATAGGTAATATGAATTATAATTGAGGAGATTGGCTAGTTAACCATTTATGGTGGGAAGCATATGCAAAAACACAAAAATAAATTCTATTTATGTTAATGTAAGTATGAAAATAAAGCTATTTGAACAAAATGCAAAAGAATATTTTTATAATGGAAGGAGAAGAAAACCACTTCTCAGCATGACAAAAGACAAGAAATATGAAGAAAAAGACAGACTTTACATAAGATTTATAATATAAGAGATACAATAAATTAAGCTGAATTACAAATGACAAGGGGAAAAAGTTGCAAAATATTTAGAGGCAAATCATTAATATTCATAATATTTGAGTAGAACCTGTAAATTATTATTAGTAGTGGTAATTTATTTCTGATTTATTGATAGCCATAATAATATAATGGCTATATAATATAAATAAGCAACATTTATATAGCAGTTACAATGTAGAAAGCATTTTACATATTTCATATTTATATATCTTTTAATCCTCTAAACATCTTCTTGTAGGTGTCTGAGGAGTTTATACCTCATAGCAATGTGATTATGGTGAAGCTAGAAATATGGGGTGGCTGGGTCCAGCGGATGGTTCAGCAGGTTAAGCATCTGACCTTGATTTCTGCTCAGGTCATGATCTCATGGTTCATGGGATCAAGCCCCAAGTCAGACTCTGCACTGACAATATGGAGCCTGCTTGGGATTCTCTCTCTCTCTCTCTCTCTCTCTCTCTCTCTCTCTCTGCCTCTCCCTTGCTTGTGCATGCTCTCTCTCTCTCTCCCTTTCTCTCTCCCTCTCAAAATAAATAAATAAACGTTAACAACAAAAAAAAGTGAAGTTGGGAATCAAGCCTAGGCTTATCTCACTCTAGAGCTCATATGTTTTAGGTCTACATAATTGAAAAATGGGCAAAGGATAACTTATTCAATAATACGTGTTTAACAAATATCTGTTGAGTGCATATTGTGTTCCAAGTTATAAATATATAAAACAACAATGCTCTACTTCACCAATACTTGTAGAAAGGCAAATTATGGAAGTGAGTCTGTTCTCCCTAAGTGCCAACGGTTTTCGGTCTCCACGAAAAGTACCACTCACCTAAGGAGTTCAAACCAAATCCCAAATGTTACCTTCCATTCCAACATTTCCCTTAATTGCTATTCTCTTCTGATTTGTTACCAAACTATGATTGCTAGCATAGTTACTAAACTATACTACCTCCTAATAGAATGTAAGATTCCCTAATTCTCTCCACCCCTTTTGTTACCACTCTGGTTCAAATCAACAGTATGTTTTAACAAAGCCACTGTGATAGCCTCCTTTCTGGCCCTCATGTCCTGATGAGGTTTTACTCTGTAGGCAGAGGGAACAGTCTTCTTAAAAAATGAAAGTATGTTCACAGAACCCTCCTGCCAAAGACTCCCATTGCACTTGAAATAAAATCCGAAACCTTTAATAAGGACATTCATCCTTATTGTTGTGCACTTGTGTATATTTTCATCCTTTCTCTTTTTCTGTCTTTGATCCACTCTTAGGTTCATTTTCACTCACAGACTTTGAAACTTGTTGTTTTCCTCTATTACTTGCCTAATGTTCTATATTGTTAATTGCTTGGTCCTCAGCACCTAAGTATACTGACTGGCAGATAGTAGGTGCTTAGTAAATATTTTTAAACCAATGAGTGGAAGGAAAAAAGAGGGGAAGGAGGGAAGGAAGGAAGGAAGGAAGGAAGGAAGGAAGCAAGGAAGCAAGGAAGGAGGGAGGGAGGGAGGGAGGGAGGGAAAAAGGAAGGGAAGGAGAAAAGAAGGAAATGACCTTTCCATCATCACACTGCAGATTAAAAGGATTATTCATACTCTATATTTTGAACATGTAGGTCATAAATTGTTAAGGTCTTTGAGAGGGACATTTAGGAAACATCTTTTAAAATTCAGATTAAGAAGTAGACTGAAAATCGGGGTGCCTGGGTGGCTCAGTTGGTTAAGCGTCTGACTTCAGCTCAGGTCGTGATCTCCTGATTCCTGAGTTCAAGCCCTGTATCTAGCTCTGTGCTGACAGCCCAGGCCCTGGAGTCTGCTTCAGATTCTGTGTCTCCCTCTCTCTCTGCCCTCCGCACTTGTGCGCTCTCTGTCTCTCTCTCTCAAAAATAAGTAAACATTTAAAAAAGTGAAAAAAAAAAGAAATACACTGGAAATCAATTTGTTGGATGAACTCTTTGCCTCCTTATCAGTTACTCAAAACCCAACTCAATTCACCTAAAATCAGTAAAAATATCTGAATTATTGAGGATTTTTCCCCCAAAGGTTTTGTTTTGGTAGGCCTCTGGCAAAGTCATCTGCCTACATTTTTGTGAGCACTGTTCATTTTAATGTCAGTTTTATATGTGTTTCACATTTCAATTGTTGAGTATTTGTTTGCACTTAATCTTTTATTTGGAAATCCTTTTCCTTTATTACAGTTTATTATCTTATAGTAGTATAAGGAGGATATGTATCCTGTCTCCACCCCCCACAATCTCCTCTACACCTGCCTCCATTAATAGCTACTGAAGAGCTCTCACAAATGTCCTACATCTGATTTAGGAAAATTAACTAACTGATACTTACAGAAAAACATATAATGATTTGCTCGAGGTCATCATAGTATGTTGGTTGCTGGAAAAAAATAGAGATCTCCTAACGTAGGCTCTTAATGCTTACTACATCTATCACCAACATTACCCCCACTTCCAGTAAAGACAAGTGATTTAAAAAGGCATGGTTCCTAAAACTCAATCAAATATTGTATATTACAGAAATATGGTAAGTCTTTTAGGGAATTCGATGCATATCCAATTTATTATGAGAAGGAAATTTTAAAAAGTATTCCCACACAAGTGACTTAGATCTCAAACTTATTAAAACATAATAATTGTATAATAACGTGATATAAAAAGGAGAAAAGAAATACAACCAATAAAATACAGCATAGCTGTATGTAAATTCTTGTCTGCTTCAAAACTGTTCTAAATTAAGACTGAAACTGGCTTTTAAAATACAGAATGTATTTAAGAAGTCAGAATATTTGAATTTTTAGAATTAGAAGAACTTTAAAAATTGGAGAAAAATACAAATGGCTTCTCAATGCAGTTGTTTATGACTGTGCTTGTTGAAACTCTAAAGAATATCCTTGCATCACTCTCATTTTGTTGCTATTTATATCTTACATTGAAAAATACCTCCATTCAGACTTGGCGTTCTTGTTGGGTGTGTTTTCCACCTCTCCCTTTTGCTTGTCATTTGTAATTAGGAGGAGTGGGTATTAAAAGGTAAGAGACATGCCAATGGCCAAGTAGCTAAGAACAAAACAGTTGAAGGTTGTTTGTTGTTTTCCTAAGAAATAAAACAACTATTTATTGGATTTTTATATAGCTATTTATTTATAAGATGCTAAACAAATAGAACTCATTCTTCCCCTCCCAGCCTGCAACTGTAGTTAAGAACCAGTGGGCTGTAGGGATTCTGTTTGCTGTGCCATGTTGGGTTGAATTAGCCAGACTGTGCAAAAACTGGTGGATTTTCCTACAGACCAGAAAACACCCTTTTTGTTGTGTTCTGAGGTCCCTATTCAAGTCATCAAGATACAAGCCAAACTCCACCCAACAGAGAACCTTTTTGAAAGGAGATATTTGTGGTAATAAAATATAAAGTCATAATGTCAGAAGGTTTTATCGTCATTCTCATGAGAATCTGCTCTGCACAAGCATGAATAAACTCTCTTCTATCTGGAAAAGATTGTCTCCATCTTCATTGCAAAAATAATTGGGGCAAAATGTAGGAAATGTTTGCTTCTCTGGGACATTAGCCACTTGTGTTTCCTCAGCTCATGCTTGGATGAGATAGAGCCCAGAGCTAGAGGGAGTGTGATAACCTCTACACTGGAGAATCCTATTTGTAAGTGAGAAGGATGGGAGCAAATAAAGGGGCACAAAGAGTCAGAGTGTGTATCCAAATTCTTTAGTTTTCCTCCTTATCCTATTTTACCAGTCCCTATAGTATTAGAATTTCCAATGTTCAAGTGATAGAGCCTTTTGTAAGTGAGTGGAATAGGTTCCTGACTAATAGACGTAAATTATATATATATATATATTCTATTTCCCCTTTAGGAAAAGTTCTTGGAAATGTTAAGGAGAAAAAGCATCTTTGCTTCTCTTCTGTACACAAACTGTGTGGCAATTACTTCCTCTCAACTGTTCCTTAGCGTGACCAGGATCTGAACATCCGATCTCCACCCAGAACACTTCAGGCCACCCAGTATCCAAAGAGAGGCCTCAGAGTTATTAAACAGGAAAGATACGTCAGCAGCAGGGCATGGGTGGGGTGAGATGGCCTGTGTCACTCTCAGGAGATGTAGAAAAAAGATACACGGAAGGGGAGAGTGCAGTACAGAGAAAAGATCAGGGTCCAGAAGATTTGGAATCTACTATTAGTTACTTTAGTGATCGCTGATCAGGAGGCCTTGGCAAGTCACTTACTTCCTTGGTGAAAACGATTTCTGCTCATAAAATGAAGATAATAATGAGATCACTCTAGCAGTGTGGTGAAGTGAGGAATGCCCTACATTAACTGTGGCTCTGACCTTGAAGTCTGGACACTCTGGCAGACAGGAGGGACCCACCTCTTACTCTTGTCTTCCAGATCACTATATGCAGGTGCTGGTTTGTCAGCATGAATGCGTCAGGGAGCTTGCCACCCGCCCTGGCCGCCTCTCACCAATTGAGAACTTTCTTCCCCTGCATTATGACTACCTACAGTTTGCCTACTATCGAGGTAAAGCATGGACTATCCTGAAGACCTTTGAGGGAGGGGTGTTGCTCATCATTACAGACATTGCATTTTCTTCTGTATTTCTCAGTTTACCATTGAGGCAGTGGGGATTAATATGTTTTTGCTCTCAACTCACATCACTGCAGCTCAGGCCAATGAGAGCAGGTGAAACCACAAGTGGGCAAATGCTGTGATAATGCCCTGCAAGTTATACTAGGCTGACACTTTACATGATTTTTAAATTGAATTTTTCTACTTAATTTTAAAAGGTCATATATTGGAGCGCCTGGGTGGCTCAGTCAGTTAAGCGTCCAACTCTTGATTTCCTCGCAAGTCATGATCTCACAGTTCTTAAGATCAGGCCCTGCATTGGGCCCTCCTCTGACAGTGTGGAGCCTGCTCGGGATTCTCTCTGACCCTCCCCCACTTGCACTTCTCTCAAAATAAATAAATAAACTTAAAGAAAGTCATATATTCATAGGTCTAAAGACTGAATATCATAAAAGCCTCCTTCTCTTCCTTTTTCCTGCAACCCAATTTCATGCCCTACGACCCAGTTTCTGATTTATCTCTTTGAAATACACACACACACACACACACACACACACACACACACACCAACTTATTTCCCCCTCTTATACATAGAAGGTAGCACATTATTTATACTGTTATTTACGATGTTTTCTTCACTGAATAATATATATCGGTGGCGTCTGGCCGGCTCGGTCAGTGGAACATGTGACTCTTGATCTTGGGGTTGTAGGTCTGAGCCCTCTACATTGGCTGTAGAGATTATTTAAACATGAAATTAAAAAAAAATGTGTATATATATATATATGTATATATATGTGTGTGTGTATATATATATATATATATATATATATATATATACACACACACACCAGATTTTAAAGCTTTTTAGTAAGTTGGGCCTATGAAATTGCCATTTGCTTAAGTCAAAAATGGTCAAATTTTGGCAATATTATATGGTTTGATCTAATTGTGTCAGTACATGGAGATCTTCCTCACTCATTTTTCTTTATAGCAGCATATCATTGTCCTATAATTTATTTTATATGTCTCCTTATTCATGGGCATTGTGTTGTTTGTTACAGCTTTCTATTTCAATCAAGGATCAAATGAATAACATTTTATGTAAGTTATTTCACATTCACACATAAATATATATATAGGACAAATTTCTAGCAGTATAATTGCTGTGTTGAATGGTTTATTCGTTTAAAATTTTGATAGATGTTGCCACATTTTCTTCCATGTGGAGTACATTTTTCATTGCCCATCAATAGAATATACTGGGGAAATTTTAGATATTTCACCAATCCATTAGGTGAAATTTTTTTTTATCTCAAATTAGTTTTAATTTCTATGTATCTAATTGAGAAAGAGAGACTGAGCATCTTTCCTTATGTTTAAAAGCAATCAATAGACTTGTGGTTGATGAAATTGGTTTTAGATATCATGTTGTCAAACTCAGTACAAACACAGAATTAACTCCCAAAAATTCTGCTCTGTTTATCTCTATTAAATGATATAAGTTGTAGCAAACATCTTCAGGTGGAAACTTTTAATAATTGATGCAAAACATCTAGCACCAAAGCAGACCGAAGATAGTACCTTTTAAACACCTGAAATCATGTCTTTCCTTTTGTCTGTGGCTATTTTTTTTTTTTTGAAATATAATTAACATATGGTGTTACATTAATTTCAGGCATACAACGATTCTGTGCATTACTCAGGGCTCATCATGATAAGTGCAGTCACCATCTGTCACCAAACAACATTATTACAATTTTATTGACTGTATTTGCTGTGCTGTACGTTTCAAGTCTGTGATTTATTTATCGTATACCTGGAAGTTTGTACCTTTTAATCCTCTTTATTTATTCCTCCCATCCCCCTCCTCCCCTCCCCTCTGACAACCATCAGTTTGTTCTCTGTATTTGAGAATCTGTTTTAATTGGTGACTATTTTTGTGTGTGGTCTCCAGCCTTACCTTGTCTTCCCTCTTATTCATGTTGAATGCTGACCTCTAACAGTTTCTAGATTTCTTAAAAATCCTCTAGATGGATGTAGGCTAACTCTAATGCTGCAGCTCTTTGGCATTTCAGTTGGCGAATATGTGAAAGCCTTGGAGTGTGCTAAAGCTTATCTTCTCCTCCATCCGGATGATGAGGATGTACTAGACAATGTGGATTACTATGAGAGCCTGCTAGATGACAGCAGTGACCCAGCATCCATTGAGGCCAGAGAGGTGAGACCAATGTCCTGAGAGGAAACTGCATTCTGTGAGAGGCACTGGGCAGAACTGGTAAAAATGTAGCACCGCTCTTAAAGGTATCTAGCAATTCAGTAAATGTTGTAGAATCCAGTTCTTTTGTACTTTGCTTATTAATGCCAGGAGCATATTTTTCTCATATGTGATAGCTTGTGAAAATCTGTTGAGATGGAGACTTTTTTTTTTGTAGCTGTGCATATTTTTTTAGCTCATATGTCACTGTCTAATGAAAAATATTTCCACTTGAACATTTATCATATTTCTTAACTGTTATTTAAATATAAACTTTTCTTTCATTTTTTTTTCCCTCTAGGATTTGGCAATGTTCGTGAAGCGTCATAAACTGGAATCGGAACTAATAAAATCAGCTGCAGAGGGTCTGGGATTTTCATACACAGAGCCAGTAAGAGCAAAGAGGAAAAAGAAAATGTTTTCTTTAGAGAACTATTTGATGGACTTCTTATTTATGATTTTATTTCCCAGCTTCAATTACTGAAAATTCTAATCTCTTGCCTTACATTAACAAAACCCAGGGAGTTGGGGGGGATGTTTATTCAATGTGTATGCTAAATGTTAAAAGACTTTAATAGATCTCCATAGCACTGAGACTCAAAGTCAAAAGCAAACTTTTCTGGGGAGAAGTGTTTTGTACCTGATGGTTTTATTTATTGAACTCTGGATGCAACATTTTGTATTTCTCTTATACATTTTAACCATTAAAAGACTTCAATCCCTGCTGAAGAACAAAATCGATCTCCATTGTACTATTCGTTGTGCTGACTTTCCTCCACTTGTCCGTGTTCGCTTCCAGTCATTCTGCATGTGAAGACACGCTTTTTGCAGAACCGGCACTGTGGTACAGAGAGATCTCTGTTCTGATTTCTATTTAAGGTTTCATAAGCAATTTCTACATGTTTATACCTTTTTAAATCATTTTTAGCTGCATATGTGGAATTGACATGCAATGAATGATGATTTTCTTGAGACTGAGCATTTGTTTTGTTTCTGAGTTTTTTTCTACCACATTTAACGCAGGAAGCATTTTTCTCTGTATTGAACTATGAATAAATTCCCAGGAGTGGGATTATTCTGCCATCAAAGGATATGAGAAGTTTTAAAGTTGTTGAAATTGCTTTTCTAAGAGAGTTTTCTCATACGTTTATTGGTCCTAGCAATTCATAAAAGTACCAGTTTACTGTGGTGCGTAGGTGGCTCAGTCAGTTGAGCATCGACTCTTGATTTTGGCTCAGGTCATGATCCCAGGGTTGTGGGATCAATCCCCTTGTTGGGCTCCACACTGAACATGTAGCCTGCTTAAGATTCTCCCTCTCTCTCTTTCTCTCTCTCTCCCTCCCTCATTCTCTTTTTCTCCCTCTGCCTCTCTCTCCCTCTCGTGTTCCATCTCTCTCTTTCAATTTTTTTTTAAGTACTAGTTTACTACAAACATCTCAGCAATGGGAAATAACATTTTAAAATCATTTATATTTCTTAGGTACAAAATGGTATATCATTGTTGTTTTAACTTGTATTCCTTTGATGACCGGCAAAAATAAATTTTTCACATATTCTGGTTAATTACTTTTCCTCTGATTTGAATTATCTGGGCATACCTGTTTTTTATTTGCTTACCTGTTGGTTAACTACATATAAGTTATTTATATAATGTACATTATCATATGTTTATAAAAAACACTATTATGGGCTCTGTGCTGAGAGCTCAGAGCCTGGAGCCCACTTCAGATTCTGTGTGCCCCTCTGTCTGCCCCTCCCCCACTCATAGTCTGTCTCTTGCATTGTCTCAAAAATAAATAAACATTAAAAAAAATTTTTTTAAACACTATTAGTAATATATCCTATTTGTAACATATTTTTTTCATTTCTGTCTTTATTATGTCAGTTTTTACTGGCACATTAAAAAAATTAGGATAATTTAAGGTATATAATAAACATTTTTCTTATTTTGAGAGAGTAAGAGAGTAAGAATAAGTCGGAGAAGGGCAGAGCGAGAGGGAGAGAGAGGAAGAGACAATCTCAAGCAGGTTCTGCACGCTGTCAGTGCAGAGCCCGGCATGGGACTCGATCTCAGGAGCCATGAGATCATGACCTGAACCGACTTCAAGAGCCCAGCACCGACTGAGCCACTCAGGCACCCCTCTAATAAACATTTTTAACATGCTTATAACCAGCCCTACTTACTATCTTCTTAAGATTTCATTCTCCCGGGGCGCCTGGGTGGCGCAGTCGGTTAAGCGTCCGACTTCAGCCAGGTCACGATCTCGCGGTCCGGGAGTTCGAGCCCCGCGTGGGGCTATGGGCTGATGGCTCAGAGCCTGGAGCCTGCTTCCGATTCTGTGTCTCCCTCTCTCTCTGCCCCTCCCCTGTTCATGCTCTGTCTCTCTCTGTCCCAAAAATAAATAAACGTTGAAAAAAAAATTAAAAAAAAAATTTCATTCTCCCAAGAGACTTCAGAAAAAGTCACTTTATGATCCTACACAGATGATTAATCAAGCTGTACATTTCTGTGTGTTTGTTTTGTTCAAAAAACATAAGGGAGTTGGACTAAATGATCATGTAATTGTCTTCCTGACACCAAATTCCAAATAATTTCTTGGACAAAAAATATAAATGCTTAGGCTAATTCCATGCTACTTTAAAAAATCCATTTGTGCAGCATATTGTCTTTGCCAAAATAGCATCAACTTTAGCTGTTTTTTTTTTTTTTTTTTATTAATCTGTTTAAGTTATTTACTGGATCTTTATACAGTGTGCAAGTTTCCCAATGATTTAGGTCTTTTGAGTGTTTTAAGTGTATATTTTATTTTTGTGAGTTACGTTTTAGTGATAAAGCTACTGAAGTGGTTTTTATGTTTGTTTCTTTGTTTTTAATTTAAAACAGAATTATTGGATCCGATATGGAGGACGACAGGATGAGAATCGGTGAGTTCTTCATTCAGAACACAATCTGTTTATTTTTAATGAGGAGAAATACTTAGATTCATACTCAGTATAAAGACCTTGTCTCTATGAAATAGGCAAAAATACATAATTAAAAGATTCCACACTGGGAATTAGTTCCTCAGCCTTCTGGTCCCAGCTCTTCCTGTACTTCTGTGTGACCTTGAGTGATTTATCTTCCTTCCCAGTCTTGTGTTTTTCCTCCAGTTTAAGGGGTTGGAGTAGGTGATCCCTGAAGGCGAAATATTCTGTGATTCTAAATTAGAGAAAATTGGATGCTATTAGTGATTTATTAACAGAATTGAGCTTAATTTTTTTCTTGTTAATGCTGAATTGTCTTACTGCATTTGAAAGCAAGAAGCTCAAAAAGTTTCACTGCAAGCTAAAATATTAGGTGGAGTTAATCTAACCAGAAGTGAAGGGACCTCGTTTTTCTAATGATAGAAGTGAAAAGTCAATGTATATGTTATGAACAGTTCAAGGAATCCTAGAACGTTGGAGTTACGTGTTTGAGATGACATGGTCTATCCTATTCATTTTCAAATTCAGAAACTGAGGTTCTGACAAGGCAAAGGACTCTCTCAGAGTGTCACTGCAAGGGACTGGCAGATTGAGATCTTCCTATTCAAAATTCTGTGGTCTTTCACTAGGCTTCAAGGCCTCAACCTCTGGGTGGCCTAAAATTATCAGAAGATACCTAAGAGTACACCTGCATTTTTGGGTTTATTCAATCCATGGATATTGAAAGGACATCATTGCTATGATCTGGATGTTTGCCAAGTTTAAAACTTGTGTCTTCTTTCTTGGAATAGTCGAGAATCACTACACTAGGTCTCGGTTTATTTCTATTCAGTCATTGTTCAGTGATGCACTCTGCTCCAGACAAAAATAAAACACTCTGAACATTACAAAGATTCACACGATAATTCTTTTCTCTCTGTTGAGACTTAATGTCTAATCCCAAGGGGATAAAGTTATGGATACAATTAACTGTAAAAAAAAAAACAAAACAAAAAAAAGGTGCTAAGGAGATTTAGAGAAGTGAAATAGAGCACAGTCTTTGAGGAAATAGAGGTCTTCATGGAGGCAGTGGCAGTTAATTTGATCCTGAAAAACAGGTGGACTTGTGCAAAACAAAAATACACAATATGGAGTCACAGACTACCTGAGTAAGGTGGCTTTTGTCTTTGAGCATATTTATGCAGTGAGAAATTCGATTCCAACTGTTTTTAACGGCAGGGTCCCTTCAGGAGTGAACGTGGAGGGGGCAGAAGTTCATGGATTGTCAATGGGGAAAAAATCATCACCCAAGATAGATCGAGACTTAAGAGAGGGTAAGTATCTGTGCACTTTTACTTACAGCAGGAGGGAAAGGAGATGCGACTTGGCTAGTTCTTACTAAAATTAAGGAAGAGCCCACTTTCTCTGGAAAGTAACGAGTTAGGACTAAGCTAGGACATTTATAAAATTCTGAAAGCAAGCCTCAAAAACAAGACTGTCTCAGATTTGTGTATCATTGCCTTTGGTTTTCAATATAAGTGCTTCCAAGGTCACTCCCTCATCTGTTTCCCGCAGGAATCCCGTGAGCTGGGCAGGGATTGAATGATCATTGGGACCCTCGGTTAAGTACCTGAGGCTTGGACTGTTCCCAGGGCTTCCTTCTGTTGTGCAGCGAGTGAGTGCTAGATAGTGCAGAATAGACTGCATCAGGGGAACTTGAAGAGGCAGGTCATATGGATATACAAGAGTTAACCTAAGATGCCTGAGGCACATATGCTTGAGCAGGGATCTGAGTGATAAGTACATTCTAGTGAATTGACAGAGGTGTGGAGGGGGACGTTCTGCTGGAGAAAACAAGTGGAACAAAGGCACAGACATAGAGCAGAACGTCATATGCCTATTTATATCAGTTCAAAAATTAATGCAAACATATATAGAGTGTTGTCAAAAGTAGTTTATAAATGGAGCTAAACACTGTTATAATAATAAGTTATTGGCCCCAGTGGTGGTACTCAGTTGTGACCCTTAACAATTATTAGGATAGCTATCTATTTTAGAATTTTTCAAGCAAATTTACCCACCATTTGTTTGAATACTGAAGGCATCTCATGTGAGACAAGTGTCCTCACTTCACAGGCAAGAAAAGTGAGGTTCACAGAGACACAGTGACTCGCCTGGTGTCTCAACAGCTCTTAACAGGTTGAGGAGGCATTTGAACCCAGGCATTTGAATCCAAAGCCCATTTTTCCTTCCTTACCTGGAGATGGAACATAGAAGTGTCTAGATATCCAAAGTGTATTCTTTATTGATTAAATACGTGCATGATAAGGAGGCTTTAAAAACCTGCATTGAGAAGTACAGTTCTCCTTTCCCCAACCAGAGAGTATGTCAGCACATTCCTCTAGCTAATTTGAAAATTTCTGGCTCTCTCTAGCTCTCACATTTCCCAGCCCTTTCCTTCCTTAGCTTCCAAGTCAGTTTGAGGCAGTAAACAGGATAATATGCTCATCTAATCTGACCTGGACCTCAGTTTGCAGCCACAAAGCCCGGGCTGTTTTATAAATGCCAGAGAATTTCATGGTCAGCCAGAGTTCACATTGCTTTTTAAGCTGAGAAATCACCCAGGAAGTACATGCCAATAAGCCAGCACTTTGCTGTGGATGTTTGGGAACCTCCAGGATAGTTGCCAAACTTCAAAGCATTTTTTTTTCTGGCTACCAGGGACTCTGATGTCCAGAACCTGACTAGGAAGGCTGGTATAAAGAGTAGAGTGGGAGACTGTACAGGATGGAGAGAGACCGTGATTGGCTGGGCTACCAAATTCTGTCCTTTCTCTAGAATTTGCTTAGTTGAACGGGCTACCACTTCTTACGATGTTCTGTGGGAAACCACTGGAAAGCCTTCTGTGTAATCACTGGAGATCTAAATAGTTTCTAAATCAGTGGTAGTGGTAGACAGAGGCAAAGTTCCCAACCAGAAAACACTTACATATCTTAGTCTGGCTGAAAGATGTCAGGGAGGCGAGAAAGGATGCATGCTTCACCGTGTAGAATACGTTTCAGCTTTTCTCATCGTTCACAAAGCCATCATCATCTACTCTGGTTACCTAACAGTTTTTAGTAGTATTCCAACTGGATGGCTCTTAAACACTGCAGGAGTGACCCAGGACGACATCCCAGAGTGACACCACTCCATGGAACGTGCCTCTCCTCTCACTAAAACCATCTGTCACTTACCCATTCTCCTTTCAATACCAGTCTCCAAAGGTCTTGCTCCATAATAATCCCAGTCAGTATAGTAGAAATAACACTGAACTTGGAATCAGGAGTCCCACTTTCCAGGATCAACTAGTCTGGTGTGCTGTGCTGTGATGGATGACTAAAGACTTGGTGTCTCTGGGCTGTATGACCCTTGGCTGTGAAAGAAGCCTTGCAACTTTTTGCAGAAGACCAGTGTGAAAAGTCTTTTGTAAACCGTAAAGGGCCATGCTCACATAAGGGCTTGTTACTCAGCACATCCCTGTTGTGACTTGTATGATGTTATAATATTTACGGTCAAATGCTTCTTCCTGGCATGTGAGCCACAGGCAGTGAGCACAAAGGAATATTTTCCTAGACGATCCCTCTTTATTGCAACCGGAGAGTCAGAGCCAGGCACATACTTTATGAATGAGAGAAGAATTAAGTTGTTTAACTAAATCTCCTTGAGCTGTGGTTAAGAGTTGGCTGAAGCCATCAAATCAGGCCCCAGGAACCACAACTTATTGGACCACATTTTTATTTTTATTTCAATGTTTTCCTCTGTCTGGTGTGCTACTAGTCATTTGTAGGCTGCTAGATGTGCATTTTTGGATAGCAGGGTTTGTTTTGCCTATTTTTTTTTTTCCTTTTGGTTAATAGTTGGGTAGTTGGTTGTTTTTCTGTTACATGCATGTGTAGGAAAGCTCTGTATAAAACTCTCTGCTTAGTGGTGATTCTGTTAACTACATGAAAAGCAGATATCTAGAACAGCTTCTGCCTGAACCTATTGGTGTGTAGGGAGTTAAGACTCCATGCTGCATTTTGTCTCTTCACCTGATTTTTGTGTGTTCCATGTGGCAGGACTGGGGGAATTGTCGATATCCCAGTAGCACTTTTTAAAATATACTCTTTTATGCTTATTAAGATGCCTCAGTCAAAACATAACACAATATACCAGGCATATTTGATGATAATACTATAATAATCAACATAATTATACCAAATACTTATAGAGCACTTGATAATGGTGGACATTTTTCTAAATGTTTTAGTTTTAGTAACTGTTAAAGCCATATTTGAAAATAAGGTAATTATATTTAAAGTAATACACTCTCAGCATAGAAAAGGAAAAAAAAATAGGACAAAGTACAAAGCAACTGAGCTCACTAAACCCGTCTTCAGTCATCCATTTTTATTTGGGTTTTATATCAGAAAATGCTTTTCAGCAAACCTACAAGTATCTTGTCTTGCTTGTTGACAGAACATCTCTTTTACATTTCTAAATGGGAGTGGAATATCCAGTTTACTTTCCCAGATATTTGAGAAACTGCCTCAATTTGGCAACAAATGTTAATCAGCTGTAGAGATTGGAGCAGCCTTTCTCAAACAACCTGTGTTTTATGTTAAGAGGTTCTGCCGGGGAGTTTGGGGGGTCTACTGTTTTTTTATTGCTACAAAAAAATAACACAAATGTAGCAGCTTAAAATAACATGCATTAACTATGCCATAGTTCCCACCGTTTCTGAGGTCAGGAATATGGGGATAGCCTAGTTGGGTCCCTTGCTTCAGGGTCTGTCATAGGGTCTGTCAAGTAGTTTGATCAGGGCTGGGGTCTCTTTAAGGCTTGACTAGGGAATGATCTTCCAAGCTCAGATGATAGAATTTGGTTCTGAAAGTCTTAGTGGATGGAGGTGTGCAGTTCCTAGTTGATTGTTGACTGGGGGTTGCCTCATTCCTTGCCACGTGAGTCTGTCTAATGCAGCCACATGCCTCATCAAACTGCAAGTGGAGAAGGCAATAAACTGAGTCTGCTAGCAGGATAGAAGTTGCATTCTCATGCAATACAATCACAGAAGTGACATCCCATCACTTTTTCTATATTCTGTTGCTTAGAGGCAAATTCAAGGCCCCACCCACACTTGAGGAAAGCAAATTATGCAAACCCATGAATTCCAGGAGGCAGTCATTATTAGGGGGCCATCTTAGAGTCTTTCTGCCGGAAGGAAGGAAGGAAGGAAGGAAGGAAGGAAGGAAGGAAGGAAGGGAGGAAAGGAGGGAGGGAGGAAGGGAGAAAGAAAGGGAGGGAGGGAGGGAGGGAAGGAAGGCAGGGTAAGATTAATGGTGAGAACAGCTTCATATTGTTTTGATACTCAGGATATTCATAATGCCTGTGTAGATACTAAAAGTTCTAAGAACTTCTCTTAAATCTTATGTAACCTAGTGCTCCCAAACACCTTTGATCAAGAAACTCTTTTTTCATCAAAAACTTTCTGCGAAACAAAGGCACTGAATTGTGTATGTATGCGTATTTTTTTTTAACTCATCCAAAAGATTGGTATTGAAATTACAACTTGTGGTTATATTCCTGGAATCCAAGAAATTCTGTATTTATAAGTTTTGATGTGGCCCCTAGTGGGTCATGTAAATAACAACCTTATAACCAAGTACTACCGTGAGATTTCATACCGCACTGGGTGCAGTTACTGTTACATCAACACCAGTTCGTAATACTTCAGTGGTTGAAGGCTGACAAGAAATGAAGTAGAACAAACTGGTAAGTAATGTATTAGGACCAGATAAAGGCCCAAATTCATCATGGAACACTACAATTTCATAGTAATTTCAACAGAGAAAAGTTGCAGTGGAATGAGTCATTACACACTAAAAATACTATGAAGAATGCTGGCTGAAAAGAACCTGGGCCAGATCAGTTAGTAGAATATTCACATGGAAGGTAGCTTTCTTGTTTCTGCAAAATAACATTAACCGTTTCATTATGATCATTAACTTGAATGCAGTTGGTTTTATGGTCTTGCTTTTATTTAATGTTGTGAATCAGTTTTGGAATTATAGTTATTGGAAACTCTGAGGATAAATATACCATTCATAGTTCTATCATATTGTAAGCACTGAAGCAAAATTGTGGCAAACTAATGTGTCAGCCCTGCACCTCCTTAGGGGACGTTTCCTTAACAGATAACTGTGTATTACCGAAGATTGAGAAACACTGTCTCTTCACTAATTGTGGGCTGCGGGGACTCTTTCATCCTAACTAGACTAATGAATTTGTTGTTTTCCCAACTTTGACTGGTTTTGTTTTCAAGAAATAGAATAGACAGAAACTTCGACTGGTTTCTTCCTTCTTTAACTGATGTGTTTTAGTGTGTTGGTGACCATTGCTTGACTGGGGGAAGAAGGGAGAAGCTGTGCCCCTGCTCCCCCACCCCCCAGTGCCTCCATCCAGGCCAAACTGTTGTTACTGACAGCACCTGCGTCAGGTCCCTTTGGAGTACTATAAAGAGCAAAAACCTGTTTTTCTTTTCTGTCCGGTTTTCTGGTCAAGAGGGCTGTACTCTGTTACATCTGAAGATTTCCTCACCGGCAGAGGCTTTGTCCTTCAGTCGTAATGTCTGTGAGGAAAGGGCTTTGTCAGGTCTAGATTTTGTAAGTTACCACCTAAAACATGACCCCAGAGCATCACCTTCTGAAAAGCCTATATGGGCTAATTTCATAAAGATGTGGGCTCTATTCATGGAGAGAGCAGGTGGCTATAGGAAACCTTCCTGTGCAAAGAAAATGATATAAAGATTTTCCCAGAGAACAGAGAAAAGCAAATATTCCAAAAATAAGACCATCTAGAGTCAGTTAAGTGGTGGAAGAAGACGGGGAAGGAGTTGGCTGGCTTGGGTGTGACTGCTCTGGTGATGGATTTACCAGCTGAGTTGTGGAGTGAAGACATTTCTCTACAAACAAGTGAGACTGAGGTGTGTATCTCATGTGTGGGTGCACAAACATGTAATCAAGTAATTGCATGTGGTGTTGTAACAGAATTATGGACCAAGGGTTGTGGAGAAGGGTGGGTGCTGTTGCCCAGAGAATTCTGGAAGGTCTTCTCAGAGTCATCACAGAGAATCCTGTGAGATTCAGAGTCTACTTTACAGGCTCATCACTGGAATCAAGTGAAAAGATGGTTTATCAAACCCCAAATACTAACAAATGTGTTAATATTATTGTGATGCCATGGAGAAGCCTAACAGTCGGACATCTGTCTTTTTTCCTGAATCCATATTGAATTTATCAGGCTTCCAATTTGTCTTTGCCTTCTTAAGCATTCATGGGCAAGTGGAGTCTCATGAATATCACATTGAAAACTGTTGGGTGTTGTGTGCTCACCCCCTTGGGAACAGAGGTAACAGAGAAGACAATGTGTTCTGTCCCTTCAGGTGGTCCTCTGCTCTACGAGAACATCACGTTTGTCTATAACTCAGAGCAGCTGAACGGGACCCAGCGGGTTCTCCTGGATAACGTCCTGTCGGAAGAACAGTGCCGGGAGCTCCACAGCGTGGCCAGTGTGAGGACCAGAGAGGGAGGGGAGCCTGATATTGGGCTGGCCTGGCATGAGCCCTGGAGTTGTCTGGTCCTGGGCTCACTTGGAGTCAGGAACCAGATCTGAAATACCACTTTCTTTAGGACAGGGACATTGACTGTGGGAGCATTTTCATAGCCTTGTTTGGAATTATCTTACTTTTGTCTAGATCTGGACACAGAATGGATCTGGGGTAGTTAGTGGCTTCATACCTAGAACAAGACCCATTCAGCACATGCCCTGGCTGCCATATAAAGTCACTGGGAGAGTCTCTTTATTTTAATCGATAATAAACAAATATAATAATCATTTATATTCTACCCATTTCTACAAAAAGTGATATTTTGTAAGGAAAATGTAGAGTTAAGTTTAAATAAAGATATCTCTTTTGATTGGAAGAATTAATGATACCAGCATCGTGGTACAAAATAGGGATGGTTCTGAGTATTGACTTTGGTCCTTAGCTTCCTGGAAGTCAAGGAAAAAAATGGAGACCTGATTAATTCATAGTTGTTATTAATAAAGCATCTTCTTGTGTATTGCTTCCAGGGAATCATGCTCGTTGGTGATGGATACAGAGGGAAAACTTCACCCCATACACCCAATGAAAAGTTTGAAGGTGCCACTGTCCTGAAAGCACTCAAGGTACAGTCATAGCTTCTTTTGGGCTTGGGTTCCTAAGTGTCAACCCAGGGCCTTCTGTTTTAGATCCCTTCATGTAGTCACCAATTTATCAAACTTTATATCTCATCAACTTGCAACTGACAGATAATATACAACCCCCCTGTCTTCAGGGAGCTCCTGGTCCAATGGTGAAATCATACTGAACCACGTGATTATCCTGTACCTCAACAGGCATCATTGGGGAGAAAGAGGAAAGTTCTCTAAAGGAGAGAGGATGAAGAGATTAGCTTTCAGTGTTCCCTCTGTGATTAGGAAGGGTGACTTTCAATGGCTCATTTTACTAACCCAAATCCACAAGCATGTAATCGTATTCCCACTAGTCAACGCAGACATGCCATCCCTCTGTTGCCTTACTGAAACCTGGTGTCTGTTTTTCTCAAGTCTTCCAATCAACCCAGTGCTATTTAGTGTTCTTATTTTTCTTCAGTTTGGTTATGAAGGCCGAGTCCCACTGAAGAGTGCCCGTCTGTTTTATGACATCAGCGAGAAGGCTCGAAAGATTGTAGAATCCTATTTCATGCTGAACTCAACCCTGTATTTTTCCTATACACACATGGTCTGCCGAACAGCCCTGTCTGGTAAGATTCCAGAGTGTGAACTTGTTCTTTTCCACCCACAGTGACATGAGAAAGAAAACAATGTAACACAAAGCTCTATTACATTTTAGACTAATGGTTTAGCCAAGTTCCAAATTCCTAAAACAGAAGAAGCTTGCTAATCTTTATTTTTCCCTTCCTTCTTTTACTCCTTTTTGGTCACCTAAAGTTCCAAACGACCATTGCTCTGCCTATCTTTCCTTTCAAGTCCATTTAAGCAAGGAGCTTAAAGTCACACAGAGAAATACTTTTCTGCTTTAGGCTTTACCTTCCAGGGAATCAGGAACCTGGAAATCACGGTCCCCCTTTGCATCCAAAAGCATTAAGTAGAAGCATGGAAGATGAAGGGATTGTTGAAAGATATGTTCTTAAAAAGGCAGAGACTGCCTCACTCCCTGCTGTCATTATTTCGTCCCTAGATCTTCTCTTCCACACCCTCCTGAGTAGGAGGGAAGGGACAGTGTCATGGGAGAAGACTTTAAGACTTTAACATATGAACTTTCAGCTGGATCTTTTTTTTTTTTTACATTTTCATTTC
Organism: Herpailurus yagouaroundi; assembly: GCF_014898765.1. NCBI lineage: Eukaryota > Metazoa > Chordata > Mammalia > Carnivora > Felidae > Herpailurus > Herpailurus yagouaroundi. Next base: position 81,384,115 of record NW_024412400.1, on the reverse strand, counting down.
ACCCCTCCCCTTTTTCTGCCCTACATGAAGTACAACCCATGGAATGCAGGGCAATTCAATTATGTATGTTTATGTCAGGAAACTTTTATAGCAGAACAGGCAGATGTGACTTGCCCAAGGTTTTACATCAAGTTTGCACCAAACCAAGACCAGTCTCTTGACTGCCTATCTGGTTCTTAAATCTATCTGGGTCTACTTATGTCTCCAAAAATTTCCAAAAGGCACCAGCGATAGGAGAAGACAGTCCGGTTGTCAGCTCTGCTGTTAGAGGTTACTGCTCTCCTGCCATTCTCTCCTTCCATTTTCTGGCAGGTCAGCAGGAGAGAAGAACTGACCTCAGTCATCCCATCCATGCTGACAATTGCCTGTTGGATCCTGAGGCCAATGAATGCTGGAAGGAGCCTCCCGCCTACACATTCCGGGACTACAGGTACAACCAGCACAAGCTTCTAAAGCAAGCTTCTGCCCAACAGTTATCAAAACCCATGGAAACTAGAAAACTGATCTGTTTTGCTTGTCATCATATCTATCTCTGTGAGGCAGAGATTCTCAAATAAGCTCCCAAAGCAGCTGCCACAACCAGGAAGCGACGTGATCATCTCATATTTTTGCCACAAAATTCCAAGCACGTTTTGCTGCATCTTAATCCACAACGTGCCCATTTTGTTTTAATGTAAAAACTAAAGGGTTTTTCTTTTGTTTTGTTTTGTTTATTTGATCGTTTGGCTATCACCGAAACATATCCCTTGTCGTATGTATAGTTCAGTCTGAGAAGACAGGGATATGCTGTCTCAATGCACAAAGGGATCTTACAATGCCACTTACCTAGGTCAGCCTTTTATACATAAGAAACTGGAAAGTCAGAGGAAGAAATGGGATGTTATGTAAGAGTGTAAAGAGAATTGTCAGGAGTTACAGTCCTCATGTATATAGTAGTGTGTTAATTATTAACTGCAGCGTGCTCCAGACGAAAACATTTCTTGAGCACCCCCCCTATCTTCAAGGCAAGACCACGCCTCCTGGAGTTCTGTAGCTACTTAGGGGAAAAATGCATCCTTTAGAGTTACAAGCGTAAAAGGGAAGAAGAGAGTTGTAAGTAGTGTGGGCAGGTGCAAAGGGGTAGATTAAATCTAGTTAGGTGTTCTTGGGAAAAAGTGAAATGTGAGTTGAAGTTTAAAATAGAATGAAAATTTTAGCATAAGTGAAACAAATAAATACTTCGGGGATAGGGCCCAAACTATATCTGTCCTTACTTACTCTTTAGGGTTAGGAAAGTCGGTTATTTCAATGTCTAGTTCAAAAGAAACTTACCAATCAGGCTTGTCAGTTTACAACCATTTGTCAGTATTCTGTGATGATGCTTTTGTAAACATGTAATAGTATACATTTTTTCTTTTTTTTTTTCTTATAGCGCTCTCCTATATATGAATGATGACTTTGAAGGAGGAGAATTCATATTCACTGAGATGGATGCTAAGACTGTGACTGTAAGTAAACCTATGCAGGCAAATTTATGTAGCATTTATCTCAATCTTGCCATTTTCCGAGGACTCACAGACTATTGGATTTCAAATATCTGAGCTTGAGAATTCAAGAGGTATAAAGGGGCCCAATAAATGTATACATCATAAAATGTTAGAAATGGAATCACCATCTGGGGTGCCTGGGTGGCTCAGTCAGTTGGGCATCTGACTTCAGCTCAGGTCATGATCTCACAGTTCATGAGTTCGAGCCTCGTGTCAGGCTCCATGCTGACAGCTCAGAGCCTGGAGCCTGCTTCAGATTCTTTGTCTCCCTCTCTCTCTATCCCTCCCCTGCTCATGCTCTGTCTCCATCTGTCTCAAAAATAAATAAAAACATTTAAAAAAAAATTTTAATAAAAAAAAAGAAATGGAATCACCAATCATATATATTCTTTAAATTGCCCATCTGTAAAATGGACTAGAAGATATATATACACACATATATATATATCATATATATTATATATACACATATATAATATATATATTATATATGTGTATATATGTGTATATATAGTATACATATATAGTATACTATATATACACATATATACATATATACATATATAGTATACATATATACTTATGTATATATATAGTATACATATATAGTATACATATAGTATACATATATATATGTATATAGATAGTATATATATTATATATATTAGTCTGATGGAAGCATAAAAACACCTATTTCTTTTTTTTTAATTTTTTAATGTTTTATTTATTCTTGAGAGAGAGAGAGAGAGAGAGAAAGCATGAGTGAGGGAGTGGCCAAGAGAGAGGGAGACACAGAATCTGAAGCAGGCTCCAGGCTGACCTGTCAGCACAAAGCCCCACATGGGGCTTGAACTCACAAGCAGTGGGATCATGACCTGAGCCAAAGTCGGACGCTTAACCAACTGAGCCACCCAGGCGCCCCAAAAAACACCAATTTCTAAGTCATCCATGCCTAGGGCTAGACAAATGATTCTACAGAATAGCTTTCAAGCAACGTGGTGTTCTATATGCTTGGATTGAGCATTGGGCTCTAGACCTTTAGTTATCAAAATGTGTGTGTGTGTGTGTGTGTGTGTGTGTGTGTGTGTACACACACGTATGTATCTATATGATTGACTGTAAGTAAACCTATACCTGAAAATTGATATATATATACATTCATACACACACACTTTGGATGAGATTCTAAATACGCCTTCATAGGTAAAAATCAACAGTTAATTTCCATCACCATCTTCCTAAGCAAATCAATGCCTCTGGAAAACCAGTCTACTGAGTTAATAGGCCATATAGCCAGCATCCTTTGGACTTTAAGCCAGAGCACATACATCATGGTAGGAAAACATGTTTTCCAAGGGAAGAGATAATTGAATTGTAAATGGATTATGTAAATGATATCTTTCTTCCATACAAAATCTAAATAGTTGAGGCATGTATCTGACAAACTTCAAGGATTTTGCATTATTCAAGCTATTTCCACAACTTTTTCTGAATTTTATGTTTTTCCTTTCCTATTTTGTACCCTTTACTCATAGTGAAACATCCATATATCATTCATGGCATACCTACTGGGGTATAAACAGATGAGGGGGAACCCTGTGGAAATTGTGGTTGAGGTTGTCCAGAAACATTGGAATAATTAAGAAAAATTATTTCATACAGTTTCATGCAATGATGTATATCTAAAAGGCTATCATGACTCACACTTTTTTGTAACAGCTTAAGTATCAACAGAGTATTTTAATGCTTCATGATCTGGGAAATTAAATCAAAATTGATGATCCGGGTGGTTTATAATCCTGACACACAATTATCTTTTTTTTTTTTTGAAAAGCTTCTGTGCAGAAAGCATTTGTTTTCTGAGCTCTGCTAACACTAACACAAATTTTTAAATGCTTGCATCTCACACAGTTGGAAAGAACATCAGACAGGTGGTTGAAAAGATTTCTTTACTTCTCCTCCATCTAGTGGCCATATTTGGAAATGCTCAATGTTTGAAAGTAAGTGATGCCTGGACTACAATGTGAGAATCAGTCATTCATTAATTATCGAATGCAAGGTTAACTGTAATTCTGCCCTTTTTTTTTTAAAAAAAAATAATGTTTATTTACTTTGGACAGAGAGAGAGACAGAGCATGAGCAGGGGAGGGGCAGAGAGAGAGGGAGACACAGAATCCGAAGCAGGCTCCAGGCTCTGAGCTGTCAGCACAGAGCCCGACGTGGGGCTAGAGCTCACATACTGCGAGATCGTGACCTGAGCCGAAGTCGGATGCTCAACCGACTGAGCCACCCAGGCGCCCCTGTAATTCTGCCTTTTAAAGATGTGAAAGCAGATAATACTGCTGTTTAATGTAGCTATACTTGGGGTGCCAGGGTGGCTCAGTCGGTTAAGCGGCTGACTTCGGCTCAGGTCACGATCTCACTGTCCGTGAGTTCGAGCCCCGCGTCGGGCTCTGCTGACCGCTCAGAGCCTGGAGCCTGTTTCAGATTCTGTGTCTCCCTCTCTCCGACCCTCCCCCATTCATGCTCTGTCTCTCTCTGTCTCAAAAATAAATAAACGTTAAAAAAAAAATTTAATGTAGCTATACTTTTAACAGAAAGTTGTAACTATTTTAAAAAGTACTGAATCTAACCACCACTACCCCCCCCCAAAAAAGAAGAGAAATCGATTTAAACAATGTTTTGATTCAAAAGCTCCAAGTTGACAGATTCATTTTCACAGATTAACTCTACTTCAGATGAACACATATGGTGGAGTTTTTACGGCATTTTGTGAGTAATTAAAATTCTTAGGTAATCAGCCCAAATAAAGAGAAATGGATAGTGTTGCTTTTCGTTTCTTTGACTCTGAAGGGAAAACTGAAGCAGAGAAATGGCCCAACTTAGGGCTTTATAAGGAAGAAAAGTCTTCTAAGTTTTTTACTTTGGAAAAGTCTGGGAACTGCATGAATAACTAAATGGTGGCTAAAGATTTACATCTACAAGCACAACACAAAGGCTTCTCTGACTTTTAATCATCAGTTGGATGGAAAGCAAAAGGAATTTTCTTTTATCATACTTGGAAGATACATGGATTATTTTCAACAGCAGCATGTTTGTAAAACATGAGTATTTTGGGATTTGGGTTTCTCTGCAAGTTTGAAAGAGATGAAATTTAATCAGTTCTATTTGCTTCGTGAAAAGTTAAATTCAATATGAAACTGTGTGCCAAAAGTATGTTTACAGTCATCTAAATTTCTGAACATATTTTCCTATAGAAGTAATAGTCATAAATGAAAATTATTTATTCCTTTACGTGGCTGATATATAACAGGTGGTGCTCTCCATTTGAGAAAATTAGTTGTAGAGACTTCTGTGAGCCTACACACCTATAATCAATTCCAAATGCTTCAGGCAGCTGATAGCTTCTTTTCCTACACTTTCCCAAGTTCTTCATGTATAAAAGTACTTTCAATTCATCCAATTCCATCAGGGAGAAAGCATTAAATTGTCCCCACACACTTTGTTCAATATTGTAAAATGTTACTGCTGACGTTTGATAATCACACAGAAGCATTGGCAACCACGTGTGGTTGAGTGAATCCTTACCAGCGCCAGGGCATAAGCCACTCAGAAAACTGGAAACTAGATCTCAAAGCAGTGTGTCTACAAAGGCTTTCCACTGGACTTCATATGTTCCAAGTATCATTTATGTTGCTGTTTCTATGTGGAAATGTAAAACACATTCTTTCTCCAGAAAAATGAAATCAGGTTGATGCCAAGGGCACCAATACCTAGCAAACTCTCTAGATTTACCACAGAAAAGTCACCTTGATGAAGCTGCATAAGGAATCAACTCTCTCGGGGCGACTGGGTGCTCAGTCAGTTGAGTGTCCAACTTCGGCTCAGATCATGATCTCACAGTTTGTGACTTTGAGCCTGGTGTCGGGCTGGGCTCTGTGCTGACAGCTTGGAGCCTGGAGCCTGCTTCGGGTTCTGTATCTCTCTCTCTCTCTCTGTCCCTCCTCTGCTCTCCTTCTCCCTCTCCCTCTCTCTCTCTCTCCTCTCTCAAAATAAATACTAAAAAATTTTTTTAATGCATTTTAAGAAATCAACTCTCTCCAGGAAAAACAAATCACTCCTCAATTACTGTGAATAGAAGAGTAACCAGCAACTGCTTTTCTCTGCTCTCCCCTTTAACACACACACACACACACACACACACACACACACACACACACACATCTCAGACTTTCTGACTCCTTAATACACCTCCCTCCACCTTTTCATATGTAGGTTATAGTCTAGGGGTACCTGTGTTAGGTAGTATCCAAGGGATTCAGGAAGTTTTGCAAATATTCCTCCTGAAGCTAGCAGTGAAAAAATATAGCCTCCCATTTTAAGGTGAAGGAAACCAAAAGTTCTTCTAATGGGCATGTATTCAGAAAATAACTAGTTAAAATGAGCCCCTCTTATTCAATAGTAGAATGGTAACATTTTTTTCTTTTACTTTAATTTTTTTAATGTTTTTTTTTAATTTATTTTTGAGAGAGAGAGAGAGAGTGGAGGAGGGGCAGAGAGAGAGAGAGAGAGAGAGAGAGGGAGACACAGAATCTGAAGCAGGCTCCAGGCTCTGAGCTGTCAGCACAGAGGCCGATGTGGGGCTCGAACTCGTGAATCATGAGATCATGATCTGAGCCAATGTCAGACACTTAACTGACTGCTGAGCCACCCAGGCACCCCTACTTTACTTTTCTAAGCTGTAGTATGGAATGAGTAATGTTTCTGTGTTTCTCAAAAAAGAAAAATGAATTCTACTGACATCAGGCACTTCTTAAAATACAGAAGCAAGGCCCCTTATATTCTGTTGGTTAAGTTCACTCGATTTGGAGAGCCTGCTCATTTGATCTAACATTTAGGCTCCCCAGCAGTGTCCCTTTTCTCCCTACCCTCTTCTACTTAAACATTAGTGAACAGTTTCACCTGAGTGACGCACAAGCTTGGAAGGACTATGTCGATCATTTCAGAGCCCTGGAGGCCATGGACTAGGTCTCCTCAAGGGGTAGAGTGTTCTCATCACTGGAAGGATTAAAGCACGTGCTGAGGACCATTGGACAGGCATATTGTAATGGCAATTAAAGCATCATATGAAATTAGACTTCCCTTTTAAAAATCTTTGTATTGTGAAAAGTTCACAAACCATTAACGTACAATTAAGGACAGAGGAGGAGCGCACCTGTGGAAAGCCTACCTAGATCAATAATAAAAATCTACCACACTCTAGATGTCCCCTTGATTTGTTTTTGTCATCCCACAATTCCACAAATATGAAATAGACATCTACGTTATGCCAGATACTGTGCTAGCACTCAAGGCGGGGGTGCGGGGTGGGGGTAGGGGTGGGGAGGAATAAAAGAGACTTTGTTTTCGTGGAGTTTGCCGGCCATCGGATAGCATGTATTGAACACTTGCTCTGTGCCATGGACTATGCCAGCCATTCTCCCTGAATAATTTTGTGACTCAATTAGATATTATTTTGAACTCATCTTTGCTTTACAGATGAGGAAATTGAACCAATCCATGTCTATTTCAACCCCAGGATTCCATTACTTTGATGCAAAACTTGACCTAAATAATCCCATAGAAGGGTAGAGAAAGGGGTCGTAGAATTCCCATGGTACGGAACTGAGAGTCTAATTTTCACTTTCCTACTCAGGCCTCTATCAAACCAAAGTGTGGGCGCATGATCAGTTTCTCTTCCGGAGGAGAGAATCCGCATGGAGTGAAGGCAGTCACCAAGGGCCAGAGGTGCGCTGTGGCTCTGTGGTTTACCTTGGATCCACTTTATAGAGAATTGGTGAGTATGTGATCCACTCAGAAGGCCAATTAGATGCCCGAAGACCTGCTTCCTGGATTGGTTTCTCTGGAAAGTCCTTTCATTGTTCCATACCCATTAGGGATCTTAGAGATCATAAAAATCAATCAATCAACCAACCAGGTTATTACAGAGTCCTTTATTTCTGGTTTCCAACACTGCCTCTGTTTTCCAAACAAGCTCAAATTTTCTTGTTCAGATCCATGACGAAGCAATTATACCTCTGATGCCTGTAGTGTGAGGTTGAGAGAAAGATGAGGGGCTCGGAAGGCATTTCTTGATCAGATGGGTTCTAATAAGTGAATGTTTGTGGAAATAGACATCAGAGTGATAGCTGGCAGTCTCTAGTTTGTCTTGAGCGTAGTTACAAACTGTGGCTTCAGGAGAAAGGAACCGCTTTCTGCTGGGCACCAGAAAACTGATTTGTTTTCTCAATAAATCGTTAAAAAGAGCACTGAATAATTTATGAGACACGTGTGGAAGATGATGAGTGAACCTGGAAGTTTATTATTATTTACTATTAACTTAAACATTACCTATTAAAATATTATTATTACATTGGAAGGAGACAATCTGAATAAGGGACCGTGATCCCGTCCTTCTGGATGCCCTGACCAGAGGTAATAGTCTCTATCTGTGAGGCTTCAGAGGAATGAGACCAATGGGTAAAAGCCCATGAGAGGAAAACGTTGGCTCAACATAGGAATGACTTTCAAATTGTCACGACCTTTTGGTGGAGTCGCATGCTTCGGAAGCACCAAGCTCCTTGTCACTAACTGGCTCCAGCCCAAGCCTCGGCAATAGCTTGCCATGGGATGCTGAAATGGAAACAGAAACTTCGTAGTCTTCCATCGCCTCCAGCCCCGAGTACTGACAAGCTCTGAAATTCTAGTCTTTAAAATGGCATTCTGTCCAACTTTCTCTTTAGAGACCTTGCTTGGATCCACTTTAGTCAGAAACTGTTTAAAATTAATTCCTCTGCCTCATACTTTTTTGCCATCAAATCTGACTCACACGGTTTTTAGGCCACGTTCTGTAAGCATTCTTTCACATACTTCATTTACAGAAGATCTGCTTTGTGCTCGGAAACTCTGTTAGGGGCCTTGGGGGTGCAAGGGTGACAGAACATAGTCTGTGACCGTGAGGAGCTTGGAGAAGTCAACAAGGAAGTAGATTGAAGACAGCAGTGTGGGTTTTGTAGGGGGCATCAAGAAGCTTACTCCTGACCGAGATGATAGCCATCAGCCAGGCACTGAAAGGAAAAAGAGTGGTCCTGACAGGGTTGGGGGGCAGAGCACATAGTTCTGAAGACTACAAGGGGGCACCGAACAGTCTCCCTCAGGTGTGATTCTTTGCTCGTGCTTCTCCACTCCGAAATGCCAACACCGCCCCCACCCTCCCCTCACTCCACCGCCACTAGACTCCTGCACCGGGGAATCTAGACAGATGAGTAGACAGGGAGGGTCGTATGTTATTGGAACATCATCACACTCCTTCCTTTCTTTAGTGTTCAATTGAACAGACATTCAGTCTGTTTCATTCCTGAGTATCCCAGCCCTCTCTTCAAGATATTTTCTATCAAAATAAACTAATACAAAGAAAATTCTTGTGGCTCCTTCCTAATCCAGAGAGTTTTGGGAAACTTCTCCAGAACCCGGGCAGTAGCGGCATCTAGTGGTCACAGGAGGGAATGACCAGAACCTCTTGAGCAACTACTAGAAAATTTAGCCTAGGGGATTCTCAGGCTCTGCTCCGCACTGGAACCACCCGGAGAGCTTTACAAACTACTGGTATCTGTCTTCCATCCTCAGACATTCTGGGGATCTGGCGTTCATTTACGGATACGGAATGTGATCTGGGTGTGGGGAGCTTTAAAACTCCCTGGGCAATTCTAACATGCAACAAAGTTTGAGAGTCCTGAGTTCCGTGCGTCCTCTCAGACTAAATCCCCGAGCAGGGAGAGCCTATGGAGGAGTCGTCAGAGCTTGCCGATGTCTGCACGTGCTCTAGATTGTTTTGTTCCCAAGGAGTGGATAGCATCATAAATTCTTAAGGATGTACAATATCAGAAGCTTCAGTTCCCTGTACACACAGTTCCAGCTCACGAACTTCTTTCTGTTCAGGAGAGATAGGATTTGGGATGTCTCTCGTGGCAGTCAGATTTGAGAGTCTGTGCCATTTTTTGTACATCAGTTTGTTAAGCAGCAAGTTATTGTTTCCACGTTCATGAAGTAGCGCTCAGGCATCTTAGCATCACAGCGGTTTAGTGTCTGTTATTTAGTACATTGGGTCCTTTGGGTTGACTTCATGTAAGCGTCATTTTCAATTCGGAGGTCTTGAATGGAAAAAGGGCTTTGTTTTCAAGCCACCAAATAGATTTCCCATAACTTGCTGCGCAAGGCGTTGTGCTAGGGGCCAGCAATAGGCAACGTGGACTACATATTCCTGTTTTCAAGGAGCTGGAGGTCAGAATGAAGATTGAGTGCAAGAGCTAAAGTAATTAAAACACCAGGTAAAGTTCAGTAAGAATTATTAGGGGCAGTTGCACATGTTAGGGGACATAAAGAGGAAATGAGAAAAGCTTCGTTGAAAAGATGGCATTTATTTTTATTTTTATTTTTTTTTAATTTTTTTTTCAACGTTTATTTATTTTTGGGACAGAGAGAGACAGAGCATGAACGGGGGAGGGGCAGAGAGAGAGGGAGACACAGAATCGGAAACAGGCTCCAGGCTCTGAGCCGTCAGCCCAGAGCCCGACGCGGGGCTCGAACTCACGGACCGCGAGATCGTGACCTGGCTGAAGTCGGACGCTTAACCGACTGCGCCACCCAGGCGCCCCAAAAAAGATGGCATTTAGCATGCAGCTGAGAGAGACATACTTGAAGCAAAGAAGGGACCCTTCATCCACTCATGTGTTTACTCATCAAATATAACGGAGCCCTTGCCAAATGTCAGTGGGTTTTCTGGGCACCTGAAATACAAGAATGACCAAAAAGACAAGCTCTCCTGCTTTCATGGCACTTAACTTCTAGTGGAAAAAGAAAATAAGGAAAAGAGGAAATAATTGAGAGATGTCCAGGTGGTGAGAAATGATGTGTGGAAGAGGGAGCAAGGTAACTGGTTTGAGACTAAAGGGGAGGTGACAAATCGTGAGGGTGCTCCAGACAAGTGACATGTGAGTTGGCATCTGAGTGACAAGAAGAAGCCAACTGTGATAAAGGTCCTGGGAAGAGTATTCCAGGTAGAGACCAGGTTGCAAAGGCCCAGAGATCAGAGGTGGCTTGGAGTGGCTAACACACCAAGAAATCTAGAGTGGCCAGAACATGGTAGGCAAATGCAAGATGGACAGTGGTCTGAAAAGGGGACACAGAGGAGGAGGAGTCAGACATGACAAACTAGTTAAGAATCCTGAATTCTATTCTAACTGGGGTGGGGAAGCCGTGTGGCCTCCTCTGCTCCCCACTTACCCTCCAACCTAGGAAGTTACAGAATAGGAAAGACATTGTCATACTCTAGTACGTACAGGAAAGGAAGCATCTGGCCTACATGTTGTGGGCTAGAATAGTGATAGAGAAGGTGTATGAACATGGAAGGCTGCAGGTGCCATTTGGAAGTATACCAACTGGGCCTGCTGACGGTTTGATGGATGGGGAAGGGAATGCCTAGGATATGATGGAAGCATCCAGAAATACCTTTAACCTAGACTAGGGCAAGGGATTTCTTGGAGAGTGCTGCATTCGGGGACTTTGAGGTAACTCAGGAAGTTACAGAACAAGGTGAGGTGAAAAGAGAAGGCAAGGAGAACCAATGAAGAGAGAAAGTTCTGACTCGGGCAACTCCTTATAAGCACATCAAGAAGATTGGGCCTGAAAATTCAAGTAAAAAGAACCCAAGTAAAGGTTGTGAGCTGTGAACCAGATAGTGACAGGGTCCGAATTAAAGTGCAGAAGGCCCATTAGAAGCATGTGTGAGTGGGTGTGAAATGGGAATATGATTTGGAAGCTGAGTTCGATGAAGAGAGCCTAAACCTGTGGTTCTGAGGTGGGAGCAATTTTGCCTCCCAGGGCACATTCAGCAATGTCTAGAGACGGGAGGGAGGTGCTGCTGGGTACCTGGAGTGGGCAGAGTCCAGGGATGCTGCTAAACATTCTACAGGGCACAAGCCTACCACCACCACCAAAGAATCATCTGCTCCAAAATGTCAGGAGTGCCACAGTTGAGAAATCCTGCTCTAAACTAAGGCAGCAGTAATGTGCACTGAAAAGGAGTGGAAACAGGAGATAGAACAGAGGGGAGTAGGTGATTTATCAGATCCAAGGAACCATGGCTGGGCTTTTAGGGCAAATGGTGAGGAGGGGCAGTCTTTACTGACAGAGAGAACTTGTGTGGAGGACCAGCATAGGTGTGTGGGGCAGAAAACGCTGACTCCAGCCTGAACACTGGATTGAGAACTGAGTGGGAGACATCTATGGAACCACAAAGTAGAAAGGGTATGGATCAGTTGAATACACAAGCCTTCTTGGCCAAAGAGAAATCTTGGAAAGTAATTGCTTAGGGCATGAGGCAGTCAGCAGAAGGCACCAGTCGAGGGACAGAGATGAGGTTTAGTCTTTAACTGGATCTAGCACCAATCTATGCACAGATGGATGCCTGGAAGTGTTTGGGAAGCACCTGCCACTGGGGCTGATTCTGACTCTTGTAATAGAAGCGTGTAAATTATCTTTTTTTTGTAGGAGCGAATACAGGCCGATGAAGTGATCGCAATTCTGGATCAAGAACAACAAGGGAAGCATGAACTGAATATCAACCCCAAAGATGAGCTATAAAAATGAGGAAAGAAAAAGTTCTATCAGATATTTATTTAAATTGTTAATCTTATGAGAACCTTTTTATTTTTGTACAGAGCCATGGTATAAATTAACAGGTTGATCCGAGTCACCAGAGCCCCCTTTGGTTCTCGAGGATGCTTGCTTTGCCTCACTCCGTCTGTCTATCTTGGTTTTTCATCCGGTCATCAACCCTCCCCCACCCCAACCCCCACACCTCGTTTGTTTCACATGCGAAAGCTGAAGCAGAAAGAATAAGAGCATTCTTGGCGAAACCACACCTCTCATGCGTGCTCCAGTTCTAAAGTTAGCGTGTGATTTGGACGCGAAGCCTTTCTGGCCCTGTGCCCTTGAGCAACACCCTCTCCCGGTCCTGGCGGCCATGAGCTGGAGTCTGAGGAGCCCCCGATGGGGTCTGCACCGCCTCATGCGTCACTGATTGGCTCTGAAAAGCACGGCAGAAGACGGAGAGCCCCAGCCTTCGCAGGGCCTTGGTGGAGTTAATTGGCTCTGGTATTTTCACCTGAGAACAAAGTGACACTGGAAGCTTCGATTCATCCTCCACAGTGCTCCAGAAAGGACTGCCCTCAGACTTGGTCTTTTAAAAGGTGGTTCAGTGGGTTGAAGTAGAAGGACTCTTCACCCCGGTGACTTAGGAAGAAAATCTTCAATCCTGCCTGAATCAGGGCACCGCCCACACATTGCCTGAGTGTGGGGTCCTTTGGCCAGAAGGGGCATTTCGTAAGAAAGATGGATTTCTGACTGATTCCAATATTCACCTGCATGTATTTCGGTGTCCCCTCATCTTTGCTGCTATCCAGTTCACAGATTTGTGCTTGTGTCTGATTGTTTAATACAGGGAGCCTTATTCTAACATCTGGCATTTATTTGTCTTCTCCCAAATGTTTGGTTTGTCTTCAGGGAATGGCTTTGTGGCTTTGCGGACAGCCCGGGGACACCATTGGGCCATGACTAGTTGTGCTGGCAGGTGCTTTGGGGCCACAAGGAAAGTGGAAGCACTATTTTTGAAGGAACAGAAATGGTTAGCAGCGGTGTTAGTCCGGAGAACCACTGGTCCGCGGCCAGAATTCTTGGGAAGCTCTTCAGAGACACTGTTTGGGGTGGAGCCCTGGGTGGTTCCGGCCTGGGGGAGCCTGTGCCGCTAACCAGTGGGAGATTCTCTGCCTCTGTGATGGGCACTGGTAGAGGAGTAGTTCTTAAGTGAGCCAGCAGATCAAAACGTTTTCTGAAAATCACATTTACTCTTTTGCCGTTTATGATCGTGGTTGACAATAAGCATAGTCATCCTTTGAGACTGAAAAACTGAGTCATAGTGAGTTATGTGTTGTCTGTTTCCCACCCAAGCTCCAGTTGGGAGAACCCAAGGAGCATTAGATTATAATCCCAGCTGGATCAAGTATGCCTGTGTGACCTGGAGCTACTGTCTTTCCCTTTCTGGGCCTCACTTGCCTTTTCTGAAAGCGACATAATTGGTTATAATCGTTTCCAAACGCCCTCCACCCTCTCACTCAAACTACAAAGCAGATAAAAGACAAAAACAAGACGATCTTGGAAATGTGTGCAAATACAATCAGATTCACTTCGACAAACACTCGGAGAATCGGGAATGGGTTCATTATGTACACATCTGATTTCAAGAACTTTAAACCCAACTTTAGGGCTAAAACGTCCTGAGCTTTGAAAAGGTAGATTTCTGTTTGCTTGCTGTCTCGCTGAGAAGCATGTGCTGGCACTCTGACTTGCTGATAGGAGAATCTGGGCAAGATCTAATTTCTGTTTTCTGGCAACAAGGCATCAACAAAGAAAACAGTCTTTGGCTCCTCGTAGCTCCCACTTCCTGGGTGCTGCGGGAGCCCCAGGAGGGGCAGGGACTTGGGCGCTGATGCTGAGACGCAGCCCGGCAGAAAGTGGGTGATGGCCTCCATAGATGTCGTGTGGATCCACGTCGCCAGCCATGTGCTGACTGCACGGAGGAGTGATTCCTGTTTTTCAGGTTGCCCATGTCGTTTTACACCTGGGACATCATGTATCCACTAAAGCGTTTACTGTTTAATCTGCTCCGCATCAAACCATACACGATTTTCTTCAGATAGTTAGGGAGTGTCATCAGATGACTTGAGACAAACCTGAGCCTGAGCCGGGGCTGCTGAGTCGAGTGATGTGAGGATGCCCGGCCAGGGCGTGCGGACTCTTGAATGCTGGCGCTGGATGGCGTCCACTACAGGGAGGGGTGCCTTTTTCGATTTAGCCCGAGATGGTACTTACTCCTCAGTCTATGGACCTGGACGGCTGTGTCGATCCAGAAGCGGTGCCTTTTTCTGATTCACTCAGAAATGCTGTATGTGCTGGAGACAGCCCCGGCTGGAAGGCCCGCCCACTTATTATGACCTCATGTCCGGGCCTCTGCGGCTATACCTCTTGGGGAACTACCACTGGTCTGATGACCATCCCTCCTTTGGGTGAAAAGCCTGCAGTTTCACAAAGCTTTTATTTTCACCGTATTATTTATTGCATCGGATGCTTCTAAGCAGAGCTTGCTCACACACTAGCACCCCAGGACGTGTTCTGGGTACAGATCATTATGCCACTTCCCAGATGAGGAAATGGACGGCAGTGGAGGGAAACTGGAGGCTGTGATCACTTAGCTTGGAATGTCTGTGTCTCAGGTAGAGGCACAGCCTTTTGAACCGGAGGGGAGAGGGGCGCCTGGGTGGCTCAGTTGGGCAAGTGTCCTACTTCGGCTCAGGTCGCGATCTCGCTGTTCGTGAGCTCGAGCCCTGTGTCAGGCTCTGTGCTGACAGCTCGGAGCCTGGAGCCTGCTTCAGATTCTGTGTCTCCCTCTCTCTCTGCCCGCCCCCACTCACACTCTGTCTCTCTCTCACACAAATATAAACATTGGGGCGCCTGGGTGGCTCAGTCGGTTGAGCGTCTGGCTTCAGCTCAGGTCATGATCTCGCAGTTCGTGGGTTCGAGCCCCGCGTCGGGCTCTGGGCTGATGGCTTGGAGCCTGGAGCCTGCTTCGGATTCTGTGTCTCCCTCTCTCTCTGCTCCTCCCCTGCCTCTCTCTCTCTCCTTCAAAAATAAGTCAAAAAATTTTTTAAATAAATAAATAAATAAACATTAAAAAAATTGAACAGTAGGGGAGAAAAATTAACGGCGTCGTTTGCTCCCTTGGCCATTCTTCCAGGTGTATTAAATATAAAATAATACATTAGCGTGAAGAGAAAAGTAAGATGTTTAGAAAATCTGAACTTTTGCTCCTCTCCTATTTTCCTGCTGAGCGATGTATGTTCCCCTTCTCTCCTCAGAGATACATCGAATGCAGGTTGCATAATTCGATTAGATCAGCCCCACTTTTGAAAAAAACACTATGTACCAGGCACTGCCTTCATGAAGCTCACAGAGAGGGTTCTTTCAGTCAGGGGTCATTTTCCTCTTCCTCCAAGGCACAAAGAACCTGGAAGGTTAATTTCTTCTTGAGAAAACACGGACACGAGACAGAGCGATATTCTTGGATGTGCACGGCGCTTTCTTCAGAGCCCTGGATAAAAATTATTTGACAAGAAATTTTAGTGTTAACGCAGTCTTCATCATTACTGCGTACATAGCACTTTTTGGCGCTTATTCAGCTGAGGAAAAGCCACAGAATGAGTCACTACCGTTTAATAATATATACCTGTGAATTTTAATTGAAGTACAAATGCTGAATGATTTCACATAAGACCGCCACAGGGAAGAACTGACGTCAAGGAAGGAGATGATGGGGGCCACCTCACCAGTCCCTTCTGCCAAATAATTAAACATTCTGGGGTGACTGACGGTGGTGTAGCTGAGAAGTGGGAGAAAGTTGAACTGTTCCCACATCCAGAACTCTTCAGGGAAACAGGAGCCATTTGGCAAACACTCCAGACCACAGGTTAGATTGGGCCCATGGTAACGATCCCTCTCTTCCTCTTGCCAAGAAGCCTGCAATGTGAAGTGACCTCCCCACCTAGTCCCACAGCCCACCCGCAAATCCCCTACTCCCAGATAATTTGATGTTTCCAGCATGAGACATAGGGCTGTTTGTTTGGTTGATCAACCTGGTTGATTTCCCCAGACCCACTGAGACAGGTAACGTCAAGCACTCTTTGAGCTCACTGCTGGGTTGGAGCTGCAGACTGATGCTGTCAGAGCTTCCCCTTACAGCCTATCCATGGAAAATCACCACATTCTCTGTGCCCCCTACCGACCTTTGAAGCCAAACAACGTCAAGTCTGGAACAATCTGATCATGGATCTTGGCTTGCTTCGCAATGGATGGCATCAGCCATGTGAAAAGTTGGCATGGGAGTCACCTCTGCCCTCAAAAATCTTGTTAAGGGCCCACAAGAAAAATAACCAAACAAGATGTCCCTGCCCTCTCTTTTCCTGTCACATATTTGCCAGGAGGAACATCTGAATGCTCCTTTCATTCACTGTACACATACCTTTTCTAGCCACTTGATAGGATACACCTGAGAGGAAGGGGAACCGAAGGTAACAAGAGCAGACTTTAACAGCCTTTCCACTCTATCTGTCCTTCTCCTCAGGCGTCTGTTCTGGAAGGGCCACCCACCTGCTTTCTTCATTCCAGCCTCCAACAATGAACTGGGTGTCATTCATCTATCTGGGGACTCTTGCCCTTGACCCCTTTGGTTAGATTTAGGTGCCTCCTTTCTCGATGGTAGTGTGATGGCCTAGGCTTTGGAAACCCTATTCAGCTTCTAGTTAAACCTTCCCTTCTTCTCCCAAGTTGGTGCTTCGACCTCAGAATTACTACCTCATGGTGGGCGGGGGTAGAAAAGAGGACTAAGGAAGACACATTACCTGCTATGTCTCATCTTTTTCCACTTGTAAATCACATATGCCATTGTTTCAAAGGGTTGTAATCATGGCTGGCATTTATAAAGCTTTTTTATGGACTCGAAGCACTTGGCAATCATACATAACTACACAATTATCTTGAGAGACACATCAGTGCAATCTTCATTTTGTAAACAGGGAAAATGAACAGTTGCGGGGGAGGGTTGGAGTAGAGCTCTGGTCGCCCCTGAATTCATGAATCAGACAGTTTTGAGTGGCTGCTCCATGGTGGGTTTAAGGACTTATTAAAAAAAAAATTACTAAGATCCCATCCCTTCCTTTAAGGATTTCAAAGCAAAGTGGAAAAAAAAAAAAAAAGATGTAAACAAATGAAACAATGCAAAATGAAGGAAGTGCTGTGATAAAGAGTTACAATAGAGGGCACCTGGGTGGCTCAGTTGGTTGAGCCTCCAACTTTGGCTCAGGTCATGATCTCACAGTTCGTGGGTTTGAGCCCTGCGTCGGGCTCTGTGCTGATAGCTCGGAGCCTGTTTCAGATTCTGTGTCTCGCTCTCTTTCTCTGCCCCTTCCCAGCTTGTGCTCTGTCTCTGTCTCTCAAAAATAAATAAACATTAAAAACAGAAAATAAGATAAAAAGTTTCAATAGAAACAGGGACAAAAAAGGCCATGTGAGTTGAGAGAAGGGAGTGGTTGCAGAGACCTTTTTTCACCATAAAGGCACCAGTTCAGAGGACACTGACTCTGCCACCAATAAGCAGAAATGAACCACGTGACCTCTCATCACAGCACAGTATCCTCCACTGAAAAAGCACAGGGTGTCGCCTGGATGATTTCTTGGGTTCTGAAATGTTAAACTGTCAGAAAAAGAGTTCACGTAAAAGCTGGTGTTCTGGAGGGGGTGCGGAATGGGATCTTTATTGCAGTTTGCCCTGGGAAAGCACTTTAATGAATGCTGTGAAAATCCGAATAAATACCACTTTATAAGGAAGTTGTTTCTTATTACCCTGTGAGGAGGTATATTTAAGTGGGTGGGGTGAAGCCGCCTAGGACCATGCCTCTTCCTGAAAAGCAGAGGAGCAGTGAGTGTCAGGGGGAGCTGAAGTAAACCCCCTCCTTCAGTGAGCTCTGCCAGTGGCCTTTCCTTCTGCCCATGAGTCCACGAATCTGGACTCCCATGCATCTGATCTCACATGCCCTGGAGCCAATCCACTCACTCAAATTCTTAACCTTTCATCTTAGAAATGGGAATAATGAGCATATCCCAGCCCACCTGAGGACAGTCAGGTGTGTTGTCTGAAAAGCCTCAAGCATTGGGCAAAATTAGTCAAGGTGTTAGCAAAACCAGAAAGCTGCGCAATGCTTTAGTAAGGACATCTCTTCCAATGACAAGCAGGGCACAGGGTTTCAGAGGCTTTGGGAATCCTTGGAAGCAAATCATTTCCAACAGGAGTTAATGGGACCTATTTGCCTCATTTCAAACCCAAGGGCTGCGATAGGACCTCCTTCAATAAGTGTCCAATCATACTTACTGTGTTTGTTCTCTATACCTGTTTTTGGTTTACTCACCTTTGCAAATGCCTTTGAAGGTCTTAGGTAATTATACTGCTTAGATTTAAAATAAATTATAGAGCCCCGAGGCTTAGAAGCTAACTTCAAGGCTTCTGGTCAGAGGAATATGCTGGGGTCTCCTGATACTCCAGTGTTTAGCCACATTTACTGAACAGACACCAGTATTTCTACTGGATTTGAAGTTGAGAGTTTCAGGACATGATATTCTCACACGATCATATGAATTAGAATTATACTTCTTTTAAAAAAAAAATTTTTTTAACGTTTATTTATTTTTGAGACAGAGAGAGAGACAGAGCATGAACGGGGGAGGGGCAGAGAGAGAGGGAGACACAGAACCGGAAGCAGGCTCCAGGCTCTGGGCCATCAGCCCAGAGCCCGACGCGGGGCTCGAACTCACGGACCGTGAGATCGCGACCTGAGCTGAAGTCGGACACTTAACTGACTGAGCCACCCAGGCGCCCCTACTTCTTTAAAGTCCATATTGGTAAGTAAATAAAAACTATTTTGCCCCCCCCCATCTAAGATAAAGATGTGACAATATGTTTTAGCAAATTGGGTTCTGAGTGGTCTTCGTTTGAAATGTATTCTGCTTTTAGGTACTTTGTACAAGTGAAAAACAGGCATGAAGGCATTGTTGGACCTCCCTTGACTGGATTCCTGGAGGAATGTTCCATTTTCCTTCATCGTTTATAGCATTGTGGTCACTGTTTTGCAACATCCCAGTAGACAAGGTCGTTATTCACATACAGGGAAAAGGAAGCCCGGAATAGATGAATACTTCGCCTTAAGTCAAAGTCACAAAGACGTCAGCTTCCCGAGTGAAAACTAAGTGGTTGGATTCTCTAAGGACACGCTGCAGTTCTGGCCATTCTTTTGAAGACGTGGGAGGGAGGCGGAATTGTAACGAGCCTATCTGACCCCAGGACTCACCGCTCCTCACACCCCAGTGGGAATCTGGAAGGAGGCTACTGTCCTCAGCCAGATGGTTGCCACGACTACTCTGAGTGTGCCAGGTGTGATGAAAGCTCTGCTCAGACATGCTCTGGGTTCCTCGCAGGGAGCTCTTTGAGCCTCCTCTGAACTTCCAGGCCGCAGGGCTGAGCACAGGGTACAGATTTCTCTTCCAGACATTTGGCATCTGTGTAATGATTTTTGTCTCTACGGGTAATACAAGTACATCAGATGCTGCTCCCTGTACCATGAACTTTGCTTTGAAGTGCCAGCGAGACATTTCAAAGGCTCAGCACCATGCGGAGATTCTGTTCCTGAGGACTCTGCTCTGTTGAGGTGTGCCCATCAACCTGGGACACATTGCCTACCGAGGCACTTACAACTAAAGACCGGTTGTCAAATATGTCACAGGTGACAAATTGGCATACTGAAAGCTTCAAACCGCACTGCCTTCAGAATAAGCATAGAATGTACATCATGCTTCGAACCCTGTGCTGGGAGAAAAGTGTCATTTACATGCAGTGTGATTTACAAACTACAGAAAACGAGACTGAGATTGGAGTGGCCTGCAAAACTCAGCACAGAGTTCTTTGGGTCATTGTTTTTCTCAAGTCCACATTGAACTGTCCAGAGCTATTTAGACTGGGAAGATCAAGCAAGCCTGTGGTGGAAACTCAAGGGAGAATCACAGACACAATAAAGTTCTGTATTTATAATTCAGCAAATAAAGGCCGCTGCAAATAGCCGGCTCCAGGTTGGAAGGGCTTTGGAGAGCATCTGGTCCTACACCCCTTCTTTCAGAGTTGGGGAAACTGAGGCCTAGAGAAGAAATTGATTTATCCGACTTTACTCCAAAAGCTGCTGGTAGAAACTGGACTTAAACCCAGGTTGCCTGACTCCTGGTCCATCCAGAGCACTCTCAACAGAGTCAGGGGAGAATAGCTCGAAGAACGCAGGCTTTGTGCCACCCAGACTTGGAATATTTGCAGCCTTTTACCAGCTCTCTGATTATGGACACATTTCTTGTCCCCTCATATTCGATGCCTTCATCCATAAAAGAAGTAGTAATAACGATCTGTTGAGTGATCAGATTTAATTGGGACAATAGAAGGAAAATGTCAAACACACAGCAGGCAAACGTTAAAAGGTAACCGTTGTTTTTACTACAGGAGAACAGTTTTGTAAAAAGAAGAAAAATGAATATGATTATGATTTCTCTAGCAGTGCTTTTTCAGTTCTCATGATATTTTTTTAATGCATGCTCCCATGAAGCATCTCGAAATCTTCTAAGTTAATTTTCATACAGTTAGATTTAAAAATTATCTCTGGCCATGAACAGCACGCTTCTTGCTGGGAGCAGGGGCACAGGGGAGGAGAAACTGGTTATACAATATTGAGAGGCTGTTTTAATTCCAAACTAGTTGTCAGCCCCCAGTCTAGAAGGAGATCCTGGTTTCCCTGCCCACCTCATCTGGTCCTTTGATGCCCTAGCCTCCTGTACTGGGATATTTCAGCAACGTTTCTTAGTTGTCCCTGTTTCAGCTCGTTGGAAGGCACGATTTTTTTTCTAGTCCTTTTACTAAGCATTCTCTCTATTTCATTTCCATGGTGTAGAAAACACAGAATCAAAGCTTAGCAGCAGATGGCACTATCAGCATACTTTGCATTAAGGGGTAAAAAAAAAAAAAAAAAAAAAAAAAAAAGAAAGAAAAGAAAAAAAAAGTATGATGCCTTCATTCATTCATTCATTCATTCATTTTGACAAGTCTCAATTTAACATCGAATATGTGTTCAATATTGAGAGGGATGCTAAACAAACATAAGAGGTGGCCCTTAAAGTTCAGGGGGAAGACGATGTGATATGAGAGGATACGCAGGGGACCTGTGTGAACACAGAGGATGTAGGTTCTGGTGGTTTTTGAAGAGAACAAGATGGCGGCAGGCTTGAATAACAAAGGTAGAATTTTTTGAGGGAATTGGTCTAGAGCCGTTCCTTCAAGGATGAGTAGAATATAGAATGGCAAAAATGAAAGGGGGTACATGAAACAAACTGTCAAAGCAGAGTTACCTGCTGTCCTGACCATCAACAGCACTATATCCCTGGCAGCTACTGTCCCAAGTCTGACCCCTATGGCTTACAGAAATCCTCATGGCTCGGGGCGCCTGGGTGGCTCAGTTAGTTGTTTAACCAACTCTTGATTTCAGTCCAGGTCATGATCCCAGGGTTGTGGGATCGAATGCTGTGTCACACTCTGTGCTGAGCATGGAGCCTGCCTGAGATCCTCTCTCTCTCTCCCTCTGCCCCTCTCCTCCCTCCCCCTTCAAATAAAAATATTAAAAAGATATAAGAAAAAAAGAAAAAACGAAATCCTCATGGCTCACATGGGTGGCCGCTCTCACAACCATGATGCCATTTGACTCTGACTGCAATCCTATGACTTTAGCTTTACCCACATTGTTATCCTAATTTGATTAATAAGAAAATTGAGTCCCTCAGAGGGAAAGTGACTTGCTTAAAGTCACACAGCAGCCTCTGGCAGTGCTGGGATCCAAAACTGGATTGCATCCCAGCTCATGAAGCAGAAAACCAAGGCTCTTGTGACACAGGCCATCACAGCAGAGAGAGCTTGGGACGCAGAGCAGATCAGTTTCAGCTGTCAGTCTGGGTTCGGGTTACTGAGGGCTTGACCAAGAGCTAGACTAGACTGTGTGGTGTGGGGCTGATCCTGTAAACCTCAGGAAGGATTCTGAGGTTTGGGGAAGCTAGACACGGATGTTACATGCTGCAGCTGCATACGAGGCAATGGAAGAATCAGGGAGACGAGCGAAGAAATTGTTACAGAAACCAAGGCTGGGGCTGGGGAGTAAATGGGAGTGCTCTGTTCCAGTGGGGAGATTTTGTTATTGTCATTAATTCCTCTCTTGTAGAAGTAAAACAAAGCAGACTGACTTTAAAATGGTGGTTTTGAATTCCCTATAGACAGCACGTCCCCTTACTTCCTGCACCCAGAGAGGTCTAATCCCACTCCCCTCTACCACACACACACACACACACACACACACACACACACACACCTGAGCCCACTACTGCCAAGGCATACCATGAGGACAGCCCCAATCAGGTTGGGGACCATGGGACAAGAGGGAAAATGACTAAGGAGAACATACTGAAGAAAAAAGAAATAAGGACTTGGTGGCTAACAGAGTCACCAAGGAAAGAAGATTAAAATCATTAGTCTGAGCTCTCGAGCCTAGGAGAAGAATGTCATTGATGCAAATAGAGAGATGAGGGGGAAAAGTAAACTGGTTCCACAGAGCACAGGCAGGGGAGGGGCAGAGAGAGGGGGAGACACAGAATCTGAAGCAGGCTCCAGGCTCTGAGCTGTCAGCCCAGAGCCCAACAAGGGGCTCGAACTCGTGAACCGTGAGATCGTGATTTGAGCCGAAGTCGGATGCTTAACGATCTGAGCCACACAGGCGCCCCATTGCTTTTCACTTTTGAGTAAAAACTTAGAAATGATTTTTTTGAAAAAGTCTTTTACAAGTAGGGAAATGAGGGATAGAACTGCCAAGTTATTAGTGTTGCCACTCCTTGTGCAAAACCCTTCTGCTGACATCAAAACAAAGCCTATGGCCTTTTTATTCTTAGGGCTCACAGAACTGTGCACATCGGGGCCCCTGTCTACACCCTCTCTTCCTGGTTATCTCGTCCCAAACACAGTCCCCCCCTTTGCCTCTCAGATGTTTGCTGTCTTTTCTCTCTACATGGAAAACTCTCAAGCTCCCAACTCCCCCAGCTTCACCAGGAAACTCTCACTGTGGGCCAGTGTCACCCGTTCCTGGGGGAGAAGCTGAGGCTAAAACCAGGATGGCCCCAGACAAACCTGGACAGTCTGCTCTAATGTTGGATGCTTCTTCCTCCAGGAAGCCTCCTCTGACCTGCCATAGCCCTGGGCTAAGTTCAGTCTCCCTGCTGAGGAGTCCGGCTCTGACCTTTGTTGTCTTCTCACTTTCCTAATTACTAAGTGGCCATCTTCCCTGCTTTCCACAGCGGCTGTCTTAGTGCCACCTCGTCTCTCCCCACGCTGGTCCAAGCAACCTTTGTCTCTCCGCTGAAGGAATACAGCAGCTTCCTAACTCCCACTACTTCCCTACTTCCACCATTGTCCCCCTGTCAGAGTATTCACCATGAAAAAACCAGTCATCCTTTCAAAACGTAAGCCAGATTGTGTCTCTCCTCTGCTCCAAATCTTTCACTTGTTTTCCATCTCACTGGCTGAGCCTTTACAATGGCCCACAAGACTGAGCCAGTTACCTCTCTGCCCTCACCTCCTTTACACTCCCTGCTTACTTAGCTTCAGTGGCACTGGCCCCCTTACTGTCCTAGACCGTGCCTGGGATGCTCCTGCCTCAGGGCCTTTGCATACATTGTTGATGCTTGTACCTTTCTCCCTTCAGGTGTTCACAGGGCTCATCCCTCATGTCCAGCAATCAGGATCAAAGCTCACGTTCTTAGGGAGGTGTTCCATGACCTTGCTTTATGCTTGAATTCCTACAGCTGAAATCCCCTCTCTGGTTTGTTTTCACAGCACTTACAACCTATTTACATTTCACCTCATTTAATTTATCTGCCTATCTCCCTCCTCTCCAAATGTAGTTTCTAGGGCGGGAACTGTATTCGTTATGGTATTTCCGGGCTTTAAAATAGTACGTGGCACAGAGCAGAACTTGAGAAATATTTATTGAAAACGTGCATATGTGATTCAGTGAAGGAGTCAATGAACACAGTGGAGAGGGCAGCTGACGGAGCCTCAGAGTTTTAGTGTAGCCACTCTGGGTTTGGGTGCTTTTTCCCTCTAGCTCTTATTTTCTCCAACTGCGGAATGAAGGATTTGGACTCGGTGCTCTTTAAGGACACCACAAATAGTGGTATTCTCCCAACCTACCAGTCAGTGGTAGGGAAGCAGCAGACTCCAATGTTGTTATCGACCTGGGCTTGAAAGCAAGGAAACATTAACAGGCAAACAGAAGCACGTTACAAGTGATAAAAATATATATACGAGAGACAGGAGGATTCCATACATGAGGAAATTGTCAAGAAGACGAATGATGGAGCTGAGCTGACACAGACAACTTATTATGGGGCTAGCATTGTACCTCACCCCAGGGACAAATTGCCCTAGCAGCCTGGAAAATGACACCATGGGCGGGCCAATCCCCATCAGATTACAAAGCCCGGCACTGATACAATTTGTGATTAGAGCACTGCTTGCAAATCTTTCCTCACACCCACCAAATGGCCCCCAGAGTGGGTGGATTCTCAAATTAGTCATATGAGAACAGAGGGTTTAACAGAAGAGGGATTCTAGGAGGTTCTAGGCTGTTCCATTTTCAAATGCATCAGCCCTTCAGAAATGGGAAGTAATTCAAGATGCACATATTTTCTCTCTATTGGTACACTGCCTCGGGTGGGACAAACAAGTCGGCCGCCATCTTAGGGCACTTGGAAAGACGGTGGAAAGGGCTGGAGCAGTTCATGTAAAGGAGACACTTAGAGTGCTACAGCCGCCACACCCTGCGTGTGGGGGACCAGACCGGTTATTCAGCTTCTCCTGTACAGCTACCTTGTGGATACAAACCTGAGCCCAGGAAGGTCAGCCAGTTATTCTGCAGTAACCGAACCCACCATGTTGCGGTGCTTATCAGCAGGATCGCCCTCTGCAGTTGTGGTTGAATAAGATTTTGCTGTTGTCATCTTGTTTGGTAACACCGAGATAGCAAGTGTTGCAAGTGTAATTATTACTTCTGAAATGCCCTCTTGGCAGTTCCTGGTGGTGTACCTCTATGTGGTGGTGTGTGTGTGTGTGTGTGTGTGTGTGTATCTACCATTCTCCTCAGTCTTCTCAGAGCAGTCTGGGAACTTGGATTCCACCTCAAGGAAGTAACCGTGGATTGGATTTATATCCAACTGATAGTTAATGCCAGAGATTGTGTTGAATGTTTCCTTGTGCTCTTAAACCTTTTAAGCTAGTACCTTTGGTTCCATTTTACAGACAAGGAAATTGAGGCTCAAAGAGGTTAAAACCATAGTGAGAGCAGTTTGCTAAGCCCGGAGTTAAGGATTTTAGGATTTGTTCCCTAGACATGGAAACTTTTTTTTTTTTTATTTTAAAATAGAGAACACCAGCAGGGGAGAAGGGCAGAGGGATAGAGAGAGAGAATCCTAAGCAGGCTTCATACTGAGCATGGAGCCTGACACGGGGCTCAGTCCCCCGACAACTGGGATCACAACCTGAGCCGAAATCAAGAGTTGGATGCTTAACTGGCTGATCCACCCAGGCCTGCCTTGATACAATTTAAAATTGTATGAAGTAAAATAAAAATAAAATCTTAAGAGGAACATGACTGTATAAAACAGGAAAAATCAGGCTTCTTGGGTTGAAGCAGGAGTCTGGACTTTGGAGCCCTGTCCACCTGCCCCCCTCATCCTCCTCTGTGGTCTCCCTAGAGCTGTGTGGGGCACATTCCAAATAGCCTGCTGGGTGAACTCCAAGTTGCCCCCAGCTTGAAAGTGCTATGAATCTATGATTCTGAGAAGTTCCTACTCAGATCAGATGCAGACTATCAACTCCTTCCTCTGGACGACTACTGCAACTAGCCAGACCACAGATACAGGATGCTGAATTTCTTCAGGAGTTTACATAAGTTTACAAAAGCATAGAATGTCATAGAGGGAAAAGCATAGAAATCAGCAAGTCTAAAAACCCCACATACCTAATAATAGGATAATAATTTTTTGTTTTATTTAAAGCCCAGAAAGAAGCCCAGAAAGAAGAAATGATTTGCCCAGGGAAGTCAGTCAGTCACTTGTCCAGTTGTGTTGTCTTTTAGAGAGGTGACATTTACAATATATAGCAACTAGTGTCCCTTAAGCAATCAGAACAAATAACATGCTGGGACAGGGTCTGAGGGATGCCCACCATGGCAACTTTTAACCCATCAGTTGTTAGACTGTGAGGCTGCCACAGGGGTTCTAGAGGAAGGATTGAGGGCACCAGGGCAGCGAAGTTTGAGATGGTCTAGGGGCTGGGCTGGGGGAAGTGGCTTCTTACAAATGACCCAGAATTATTTAGCAACTAGTCTATCCATCATGGTACAACATAGCGGAACAACAGTCCTTGCCTTCATGCATTAATTCAGCAGAATACCCAAAGCTGCACGATTTCCTTGCAGCTGCTATTAAGGTAACTGTGACTTTGTCCCAGTGCTGATGCTGCTTCCTTTCCAGGAGAGGAAAGAAGAGGCAGAGAGGAACAGAACTTCTGCCAGCCAAGTGTCACATCAAAGCATTCCACCCAGATCCACACAGGTGCAGATACCTGAGGGCCATCTCCAAGCAGATAGTGCCATCTCTGGTAATTGGGTTGACATCATCTTGCAGCCTTAGAGGATTTGAATCCCTCCCATGACTCCTTCCACCTCCCACCTGGTGGTGAAAAACTCCGGCTGGGAGCTCATGATATGCAAAGGCAGATGCAGGGAAACTACAATGTCATACTCCTCAAGGGAGAGACTTCTCTTAGGTTCTGATCCAGACGCCTAAAGGGAAAAGAGGATGAAGGCCCCGGTTGCCTACAAGTGGGTGCAAAGAGGGAGCCAAAGATGGTCATAGGAACATATACTCATGGGATTAGAAGTCTCCTTAATAGTCATCTAGTGCTCCCCACCCCCGCCCCATCCCTGGGCCCAGACTTGAATCTTCAAACTGGACCAGCCCCAGCCAGACTGAAAGATGCGCTGTTCCTAAATGAGCCTTGGTTTCCCTCACTTCCAGATCTTTCTACATATAGTCTCCTCAGCCTACAGTTCCCCTCCTCTTCCCCTGATGCTTCTTGGGCCCATCTCCTTCTTGTCTTCTAAATCTCATTTCAGAAAATATTTAAGTAAGGTCTGTATTAGATTCCCTTTAGAAATGTGTCCACAGCCACTGGAATTTCACACATGGAGCACTCACTACACGGATGTTTTCATCTCTGTCTCCCTCCCTAGACTGTGAACTACATGAGGACAGGGATTGGCTCTATTATGCTGATCTAGCAGTACCTCCAACAGGACCTAGCACAACAAAGGCATTACAAAATATGAATGGGGGCGCCTGGGTGGCTCAGGCAGTTAAGCATCCAATTCGATTTCAACTCGTGTCATGATCATGAGATTGAGCCCCGCATTGGGTTCTGTGCTGACTGCACAGAACCTGCTTGGGATTCTTTTTCTCTGCAACACCCCTCTCTATCTCTATCTCTATCTCTCAAATAAATAAATAAATTTAAAAAATGTAAAGGAAAGAATTAATTAATGAATGAATTGCTACATCTTGAGCCCTGGCAAAGTATTTGCATTCATAAACATTATCATTGCACCAGACTTATGAAGAAGAAAAAACTTGTTAGGTTTATAAGAAGTAATATTTTAATTCCCATTTTATGGATGAGGAAAAAAAATCCTCTGAAAGAAGAGAAAAAAAACGCTATATATTTAGAATATATATGGGCCATTCATTGTGCTAGGTACTCTCAAAACTTTTACATTTTTGTCCTCGTACCTGACCTGTGAAGAGTTCATCACATTTTTAAAATTTATGTTGGGGCACCTGGGGGGCGCAGTCAGTTAAGCATCCAACTTTGGCTCAGGTCATGATCTCCCAGTTCCTGAATTTGAGCCCCACGTTGGGATCTGTGCTGACAGCTCAGAGCCTGGAGCCTGCTTCAGATCCTGTGTCTCCTTCTCTCTCTTCCCCTCCCCCACTCGCGCTCTGTCTCACTCTCTCTCAAAAGTAAGTAAAAACTTAAAAAAAGAAATGAATGTATGTTGTCAATTTACACATTCGTTTCAGAGTACAGTTCTATGGGTCCTGACAAATGCATCGGGTTATACCGCTGCCACCTCCATTGCGATACAGAACTGTTCCACGGCCCTCCACATGCTGCCTTTTGTAGCCATGCCCTCCCCACCGCACCCCCCTCCAGCTCCCTGCCAAGCCCGGCTGTGTTCTCCATCATTGTAGTTTGCTTAAAATCCGAGAATTGAAGCAACTCACTCAAAGTGAGCAGCTAGTGGGCAATTAGGTTTTGTCTTTGAGCCCAGGATTCTGATTCCCTGTGAGGGTGGAAAGCGAAAGCTCAGCTCCAAGGAAAACAGCTGTGCTATTCCCTGGCCCACCTCCCACCTCCACCGACAGGGCCCTGTCCTTGGTCCGTGTTCCACGGAGGCAGGGCAAACATGGCCTCATTACAGAAGGCAGACATCTGATAAAGCTCCACCTCTGATCATTCAGTAGGTTCTGAGGGAAGACTGTGTTCCTACCCAATGGAATGATCTGAAAACCATTATGATCAGCAGGCTGCTTAGCTGACTGTGGTGTAAGAGATTGGTCTTTTTCCAGTTCCCTCACTTATCTCCAAGACAAGAGGGTTCTGAGGGAAGGTCACTGCTAAACATTTACCTCCCCACCAAGGCCCCAGGGCCCTTTTCCAGACATGGATCGGACTGCAGGTGAGCCTTGCTTGCACAAGGTGGGTGCCGCTGCTAATTGGGCTGATGTAATTAACTGTCGCGGTTGTGCCCCTGGGAAGCCAGCCACGGTCTCAGCTTGAGCGGCCTCCCTGGGCCAGCCTGAGGCGTGGGCACGAATCTTGCGGGAGCTCTGAATGAATGCAAACAGGTTTAGAGGCGGCTTCAAAAGCGGAGAGCTGGACTACAGCTGGGAGAGGGCCATTTCCCTGGGGGACGCTGGCTTCATGGGACCTAAGGGATCGAGAAATCATTTCATGTTCATCCTGCTTTTAATCAGGGTGGCAGGATATTGGTGCCACTTTTGTCTAAAGATAATCTCTTTTCTAAATAATAATAGAACAAGTACTTGTTTTGGGCTGAAGGAAGATAAGTGAGTTCTGATCTGCCCTGACAGATACAGGAAATAGCTGTGGGCCTCCAGCATTTAACCCAGCACCCCCCCCCCAACTGCTTCCCTTCAGTCTGGGACCCCGCCCCTGCCTTTCTTTCCTCCCTGGATACCTTAGGAAATAATTTGTAATTTACTAGGGCTCCTGCTCTCCCTCAGGCTGCAAGCCTGTGCTGCAAAACGCCATCCATCTCTGCCACCCAGTGAAGCTGGATCTGCTCCTGAGGGCTTTGGAGATAAGTAGCCCTGGTGCTTTAGGTGTGGAAGCCTCCAGAGACCCCAGCCTTTGCACCCTGTGTTCTCTGCTGACAGGCTCCAGCAGCAACAGACCAAAACCCTAGGCTCACACACAAAACCAGGGACAGCAAGTAATGGAAGGAAGTTCACGGGCTATGAAAACCCCACCTTCTGGCCAAGTTACCTGCTGGCTGGGTGATCTTGGAAGAGTTGCTCACCTTCTCTATGAACATCATCTTCCTCCCCTGTGCAACAGTATAAGTGAAACTGATCCTTGTAGGGCTGTAGACAGAATAGTGCATGTCAAGTGCATACAGAACATGCTGGATAGTAGTAATTATAATCACCCCCATCATCATCATCACTGTTCCTACACAGAGTTTGGTTTAAAACAACGGTGTTTGGGTATTTTTGTAAATTATATACTTGATGTGTTCTCGGTCTTTTGCTACCAATCCGCAATATGATACAACATGAAGAACGTCCCAGCTAACGCCTGGCCTTTATTACTGAATGGAACTTCTGCCCTGAGAGCCTGTTGCGTTTCACCTTAAACTTGGATGTGCACCAAGTAGTAGATGGAAAAGTTTTCTCTCTCCCTGAGCCCAGAGCCCAGAGCCCGGGACTAAGCCAACACTGCCAGGCTTGGCCCTCTGCTTCCACATCCTACCCTGGTTCTTCTGCGCCCCCACCCCACCACTACCCCAACCTCAGAATCAAAGCTCCTCCTAAATAGGATGCAACTTCTAGCCAAAATAAATACTTGGTGAAAGAAAAAAAAAATCTCAAGAGATCACAGACCAGCAATGAAAAGAAGAGAATGGGAATCCTCTTCTTTTCCTACATCTGCCACTTTCCCGGTCTGGAGACCTATGCACCGAAGTTGGGCGACACTCCTCTGACTGAGAGTGGACATCCTCCTATCTCCTTAACACTTTGCCTATTTCAGGGGGTGTTCCTTTGCAATGATGTCTGGGCATCAGAGGAGAGGGTGTGAGCCCCACAGAATACGGGGGTTCAAGACATGAGATGTCAGGTCATTTGAATGCAGAAAACTACCTTTAACACTAGAGGTATTAGTGCGGGGCTAATGATGTCATGATCCATTCATTGGCTATTTCCTGGATCAAAATGATAGCTGATACCCTCCTTTCATTTTCTTTTGAGGTACCTCCTGCCTCCTCTTTTTAGATCTAAAAATTTGGGACCAAATGAAAAAAAGACGTGGATCAGGTAAATAATTAATCCATAAAACAACCCCCTAATTCATAGGTTCCCTGGTAACATGTCTAAAGTTAAAGGTGAATTTAGCTTGTGTCTTTGTCCATTGAATATATATGAACTTTCCATCACACTAATATTCAGGATTTAAAGATCAACTTTCCAGGATGCCTGGGTGGCTTAATTGGTGAAGTGTCCAACTTTTGGTATCAGCTCAGGTCATGACCTCAGATCAGTTCATGAGATTAAGCCCTGCATCAGGCTCTGTGCTGATAGCTCAGAGCCTGCTTAGGATTCTCTCTCCCTCTCTCTCTCTGCCCCTCCCTCCCTCCCTCTCTCTCTCTCAAAATAAATAAACATTAAAAAAATAAAAATCAGCTTTCATCTTAGGGCTTTGAGCTAGTACTGACATTGGCTTTGAAATCTCTTATCTTCTTTGGAGAGAAAAACTGAGGATCAAAAGAAATTTTCAGATGTAGCCAGTATCACAGTAAATAATCACATGACTTAATCTTTCCATTCTTAAACTACTCTTCCAGGGACCTTACAGGCTTAGTTCCTCACCCATAAAATGAAGATTATAATTATCCATTTTCTATGCTATGAAGAAATATGCCAAAAATATCTAAAGTAGAAATCTCTAAATTCAACAGTAGTTTTTTATTTTATTTTATTTTATTTTATTTTATTTTATTTTATTTTATT